>NC_087158.1:22192039-22217039 GCF_035594125.1 Scylla paramamosain
ACCCAAGCCGGTGAGGGAAGGAGTGACAGGCAAGGAGTGTTGGAATCTTTCAGCGTCCCTGTTGATAATGCGAGTTTTCTTTGATGGTCGAGTCACATTTTCTCTCAAGGTTCCAAGGGGGTAACTGCACTAGATTTTTTTCTTTCTTCTCTCTCACACTTCTTCGTGTGGTGATGTACGCATGCTTGCACACACACACACACACACACACACACACACACACACACACACACACACACACACACACACACACACACACACACACACACACACACACACACAGTCATACGCATACAGACACACGCTCTCTCTCTCTCTCTCTCTCTCTCTCTCTCTCTCTCTCTCTCTCTCTCTCTCTCTCTCTCTCTCTCTCTCTCTCTCTCTCTGCATAACCCTCCTTTAGTCTCTTTCATGCCAAGTCTCCCTTTAATCAATAATTTCTCTCTCTCTCTCTCTCTCTCTCTCTCTCTCTCTCTCTCTCTCTCTCTCTCTCTCTCTCTCTCTCTCTCTCTCTCTCTCTCTCTCTCTCTCTGCCGGTAAAATATTTCACTTCTTTCCAGGAAATTTCAGTCAGGAAATATTAATGGGTGGTCACCTTATCTTGAATGCGAGGCAATATTTTTCTTTCTTTTCTGTTTTTGTTTTTCTTCGCGTTTCATTTTTCATTCTTTGCGTTATATATTTTTCGTCTTTTTCTTCTTTCTTTCTGTTTTTCATCCAGTATTTCCTTTTACGTAAATGCTTTTTTTTTTTTTTCCGGTAACGTATTCAGCTTCATTCAGCAAAGAGAACAAAGGTAATTGGTTGCAACGATAAGAATTGCGATTGTTCTTTTCCATAACATATTAGAATTGTATGTGTATCTCTCTCTGTCTCTCTCTCTCCCTCCCCGTCTCTCTCTCTCTCTCTCTCTCTCTCTCTCTCTCTCTCTCTCTCTCTCTCTCTCTCTCTCTCTCTCTGTTTTTATCTCTTTTTATAATTTTTTTATTTTTTTGGTCTGTCTCCTGTACGTGCTCTCCTCACCACTCATCTCTTCCAGTCCTCTGTACGTGCGCTCCTCACCACTCATCTCTTCCAGTCTCCTGTACGTGCCCTCCTCACCACTCATCTCTTCCAGTCCTCTGTACGTGCGCTCCTCACCACTCATCGCTTCCTCGTCAGATAATATGCGGCAAGCCTCCTGCCTTCACATCAGCTCGCGGGTCCACACTTTATCTCCACCTGGACATTCTGCGCCTGCACTTCCCTGCCCTGGAGAAGACCTACAAAAGCATACTAGTCACTGAGAAGCTGAAGACCGCAACCACCGACAAACACAAGACCACGACCACCGCTAGACCAAAAACCAACACCACGCCTGCGGGTACGACCACCACAAAGGCCGGTACGACAGCCACACCTGCGGGTACGAAAGTCACGATGGCCGCGGATACTAAAACTTCAACTACAACAATCGCGAAACCTGAAACTACCTCTCCCACCACAACAACTACAACTAGCATCACCAGCACCGCCACTACTTCGCCTGCGACCACTCCATCTAAAAGCCAGGATCCATCGCCACCACCACCACCGCCACCATCCGCGCACCCCAAGAAGCCCAAGAGAAGTGTAGAGATCAAGATCACCCCAGAGAACGTGAAGTGCTGCTACAAGGGGATCTACAGGGTGCAGCAGAAGAGGAAGGACGCTGGCGGCAATGCTGATAATCGCTGGAGGCAAGTAAGGGGTGTGTGGCAGCGGTTGCAATAGCAGTGATGATGGCAATAGTAGTGGTGATAGTAGTAATGATAGTTGTAGTATAGGGTGGTGGTGGTAGTAGTAGCAGTAGTAGTAGTAGTAGTAGCAGTAGTAGTAGTAGTAGTAGCAGTAGTAGTAATAGTAGCAGTGATAGTGGTAGTAGTAGTAGCAGTGATAGTGGTAGTAGTAGTAGTTCCGTTTCAGTAAGAGAAGTAGTACTCTTGCAGTAGTATCACTGATAGTAACGGGAGCAGTAGTAGCAGTGACAGGATTAATAAGTGTGAATGTAGGCCACATTTAAGTTACATTCCCACTTAATCTTCTGCAGGTACAACAACACATGCAAGGCGCTCAGTGACGCCGAGACGGAAGTAGCGGAGGAGGCTGCGCTGGTGGAGTGTCGCATTGGCACTGTCGTCGTGTACAAAAACGTCCATTACTTCTTCCACAAGAAAAAGTTTCTGTCCGCATCGCGAGTCATCCTCTCTATGAATTTAAACGTCCAGGCCCCCTCCCCTTCCTCAGAGCCACCAGCAACCCAGGGTGCCAGTGCCAGCCCGTCACCGCAAGGGCACACCCAAATCAACAAGACCACAGAGTCGCAGGCTGCCACGAAAATGGTCCAGTCTGCCGGCAACTCCTCCACTCCCAAGCCAACCTCCAGTGAGGCCCCAGCCAGCACCAAGCCCCCCGTCAGGCTGCATCGAGTAAGGGATTCCGAGAAGCTGAATGTCATCATCATGGGGACAGACTCCGCATCCCGCCTGAACATGCTGCGTCACCTGTCCAAGACCTACGAGTACCTGACCAAGGAGCTCGGGGCGGTGGACCTTAAGGGCTACAATAAGGTGGGCGACAACACCTTCCCCAACCTCATGCCCATCCTAGGTGGCATGACTTCGAAAGAGGTTGACCAGGCCGCCTGTGTGACCAAGAGCAAGCACTACGACGACTGTCACTGGGTGTGGAAGGATTTTAAGAAGAGTCGCTACGTCACTGCCTACATGGAGGTAAGAGGTGCCGGCCACACTCTGGTAGTAGTTCAGCCGCTACTCCCGGGCCGCCTTCATTATGTATTGTATTCCTCCAGCACCCTAAAATGACTCCAAAACTGTTCACAGCTTGAAGAACAGCGAGTTGTGATTGCAACATTCCCTGTAGTAGTAGTATTAGTATTAGTATTAGTAATAGTAATAGTAGTAGTAGTAGTAGTAGTAGTAGTAGTAGTAGTAGTAATAGTAGTAGTAGTAGTAGTAGTAGTAGTAGTAGTAGTAGTAGTAATACCTTCTGTTCCTGTTATCCCTTCATATACACTGAGACGAGTACCACAGAGTACCGTTCCTTCAGGAGGCACGCCGCACACTCCATTGCTGGTCAACAATAAGACAGTATTTTTACTCCGATTTCATTACATCTTATCCATTTCACCCAAACTCCTGGAAACATTCTCTTCCTCTCCGTCCTTCTTCGGCGACAGGTGGTCTCGTTGGCGCGGCGCATGAATGTCACCAATCAATCAATCACCTCCACTCCCTCCCTCTCTTCCCCCACAGGACTCCCCCTGGATGGGCACCTTCCACTACCTTCGGCGCGGCTTCATCGAAAAGCCCACCGACTTCTATGGCCGCCCCTTCATGATGGCGTCGGAGAAGGAGATTGGTGGTCCTGGGAACAGCAGAGGTCATTACTGCCAGGGCAACGTGTTGAGCATCAAGGTGCGGGAAGAGGGAGGGTGGCGGGAGGTAACTGGGAGGGGAAGATGGCGGGAGAAAACTGGGAGAAGGTGGCGGGAGAAAACTGAAGAAGGGAAGGTGGCGGGAGGAAACTAGGAGGGAAAGGTGGCGGGAGATGATTTGCATTAGTTCAGCGTTACACCGAAATGACTGTAACGAGCAGATGTATTACCTAGTTCCCTGCTCCTTATCACCGCCACTAACATGATGTACTAATCTTTTTTACTCTTCTACCGCTGAAACACGAACACAAATATGCTTTTTTCTTCTCGTCCTGCTCACCTGTTCACCTTCCCACGTCTTCTCTCCCAGGTGGTACAGGATTACGCTCTTGAGTTCGCGCGTACCTTCCACGGCACGCCTTACTTCGGTTTCTTTTGGTCTGCGAGCCTGACACACGACCACCTTAATCTGCTGCACCTCGCCGACGACCATTACTTCCAATACCTGCAGCAAATGGACAAGATTGGCGCCCTCAACAACACGGCGCTTTTCTTTGTCAGTGATCATGGCATGCGCTGGGGCGGCATCCGGTCCACCTACATTGGTATGCTGGAGGAGCGTCTTCCCTACGTGGTCCTGTACCTCCCACCATGGTTCAGGAAGAAGTAAGATGAACAGGAAGGGGCGGGGATGAGTGAGGGAGGTCTGAGTGAACTGAGGGTGAAGGAAAAGCGTGGATTAAGAATGATTGGTGGATAGATGATAGAGTATTTATGAAGAAAGGATGGGTAAGTGTTGGAGTGAAGGGTCGTAGACGGGGAGGACTGAGAGAGAAATGGGGATGGTTATACAGTAAAATCACTCTTATCCGGCATCAACGGGACCGCCGACATGCCGGATACTTGAATATTGCCAGATACTTGAATAGAAGTGAAATTATGTCCACAATCACCACCCTACGCTCACGCATCTTACCATAACAAAGATCAGCTGATCTTAATCAGCTGCTGATCTGATCAGCTGCTTAACTGTAAGCACAACACGCTTCCTCTTTTCTACAACTTTAGGCATGATGAAGGCGTCAGGCGATAAACTGCACACGCGGGACTGAGTCACTGAGTAAACACAGTGCAGTGGGCCGCGGGTAGCGAGGAACAGTGCGCTCTGATGGCGAGGGGACAAAGTATGCCTCGCGCGGGAATTTTAATCGATTTTATGAGTACACATCGATTTTTATTGATTTTAAGGCTCGGGGAAAAATGTACCGGATACTTGAAGCTGCCGGATACTCGAATGCCGGATGAGAGGGATTTTACTGTAGATAGGGTGAGGGAATGAGTGAAGGAAAGGAGAAAACACGAGAGGGAAAAATGACAATAAAACCATAATAAATAACCACTACAGTTTTGCACCACACCACCACACTACCACACACCACCACACCACACATCACTTGCACAACACTACACCACCACCAATTCCCTCACCACACCACACCACCGGCCTCACACCACCTCCTTGCCTCAGGTACCACCAAGCATACGAACACCTCGTCAGCAACACACATCGCCTCACCTCAAATTTTGACGTCTATGAAACCTTACTGGATCTTGCCTATGGCCGCTTCGCCGACCCCGCCTACGTGACCTCCACGCCCTCTAGGACCAAGCGGGGCACCAGCCTCTTCAGGGTATGTCAAGTTGGATTATGCTAGATCAAATCGAGAAGGAATTACAAGATTGCTATTTATCTACTTTTTTTTCTTTTTGTGATATTCTTTCATCTGTAATTCACCTTTGATTTTTTTTGTCACCTTTTAATGTTTTCTTCTTGGTGTTTGTATACTTTTACGATCGTTAGCATTTATTTTGACTGTACAGCTTTACAAATTAGTCTTTAATCGTTTTCATGTTTTGCTTCTATTACTCTGTTATTCCTCTCTAATCTTTCTTTTATTGAGTGTTTTCATTTTCAATTATTTTTGTTTATGTTGTCATTTTTTACATCTAATCCATATGCTCGTCTTATTCCCTTGGTTTATAAATCAAGTTTCCCTCTCCTTTTTAAGAATGTCTTAAAAGGACATTTCTATATTGCTCTATGTCTCTGTGCCTTTCAGTCTGTCTGTATTTATCTCCATTGCTTCTCCACTGGGAGCAAAAATATTCCGGCCTCGCTTTCCAGAGTGAGGGCGGGTCAGGTTGAATTCAGCATAGTTATGATCATCAATTTCTCTTACATCATCAACATTTTCCACGTTCTTTTTCGACCACTACTTCCTTCCTCCTATAGTCCTCTCACGATCCTTTCCTTCCTCCATCTTCTCGACAGAACATACTTTGGAACAGATCGTGCGCGGAGGCCAACATCCCTACGCACTTTTGCTCCTGCCAAGACACGCATGAACTGACGGAGGAGGACCCGTACCTGGTGCCCGCCGCCGACCGCTTCCTGGATATGATCAACGACCAGCTGCTGCCGTACTCTCAGTGTGAGCAGTTTACGAAGGTGAGTCAAACGAGGATGGGGGAAGTGAGGGAATGGTGCTGTGGGGAAGAAGTGTAAGTTTAGTTGGTGGTATGGCGTGGTGTACTTGTCTTTCAAGTGTGGAAGTTTAATAATGATGGAGAGGTTGTGTTAGTAGACATTTGAACGGACGGCGAGGGCTGAGGAACACACACACACACACAAAAAAAAAAAAAAAAAAGTATGAGTTCTTGCTTTGGCGGTACATACGTATATTAAAACTGGAACAATACTTGACAAGATAAAAAAAACAAAAATAAATAAATAAATAAATAGATAAATAAACAATAGGAATAAATAGAACGTATGATGGTGGTAGTGATTTAGGTTCCTTTTAACAGATCAAGGTGATGTCGGCGCGCGTGTCGATCCCCAACAAGGAGCTGAAGCCCAAGGAGGAGAAGAGCGAGGTGAGGACCTACCTGCTGCAGGCTGCCCTCCTCCCCGGCAACGTGGTGGTGGAAGTGTCCATGCGCCACACCAACCACGACGACTCCTTCCAGGTGAGGCAATGCGGGGAGGCTGTGGTAGTGGTTGGAGGTGAGTGGTGTGGGTGGAGTTTAAAGATCATGGGGTAAGGAAACAGAGGAATGTGGTGAGGATTGTGGATGGTTAGAGGAACATGATGGAAGGAGGTGGGGAGGGAAAGGTGAGGGTTGAGGTTAAGGGGGTATCACGTTTTTCTTAACAATTATTTGTATGTTTAATTCTTCTCCTTTTACAGCTATTCATCTGTCTGTGTTTCCATATCTTTACCTTCCTGGCTCAACCGCACTGTCCCATACAGATGCTGGGAAACGCGTCGCGCATCAATAAGTACGGCAGTACCAGCGCCTGCATCCAAGACGACACGCTAAGGAAATACTGCTACTGCAAGGACCAGGAGCGCGCCAAGCAACTGTACAACCAGCACTACAAGGAGCAGTTAGGGACGGAGGTGGGCAACAACACGAGGGCGCGGGCGTGAGGACTCCAGCAGCGATTTACTGCCATGATTCGTCACAAATTGAACACACACACACACACACACACACACACACACACACACACACACACACACACACACACACACACACACACGAGCTCGTGTGCATGAGCGCAATGTTAGAAAAGTTTTGCTGAGGAAAATATTGATTGTGACTGACCAAAGAATAGATTTTACGTATTGTATATTTAAGTTAAAAATAACTTGGTGTGTTAAGAAACAAGACGCGGACAGCCTTTGTGTAAGTCTGGTCTCGTCGAGTCGCTGTGAAGGAGCAAACGTGAGCGTCATGACAGCAGCGACCACACCGCCAGGCGGGATGAGACACCACACGCGCTGTGCCGCGGCAGGTCAAGGGGTGCAGACCTCGCCGCGTGGCCTCAACTCCGCTAAAGTACTAGTTTACAGGCGGCGAAGGACTTGCGCTCTGCAGGTTTCTGTACATTTATTAATAAGCAAAAATTAAAAGGAAGTGTAGATGCAATGTGTGTGTGTGTGTGTGTGTGTGTGTGTGTGTGTGTGTGTGTGTGTGTGACGTTGTTATGAAGCTGACTGTTGTCTTGATGGTGACGTCGCCTTCGTCGATCAGTATTTTAAAAATGTGTGAATGGCATTACGACGTAAGTGTGGTTTGTTTGTGTAAGCTTTCATTTTTTATTTATTTTTTCCTTTATTCATGATTGTTTTATGAAAGTTTGTGGTGGGTATTCCTTGCGAAAGGTGAGCTTGCGCTTATCTTCAAAGCTATGATTTATATCGTGATACCACGTGACCTTGCTGTGAAGTAACCTAAGGAGCCTCGACAGTATGACACAGGGAGGGAGGGTGGCGGCGCGGCACCAGTGTGCGCCTTGAACTGCTAGATTGTCTTATTTTATATATATATATATATATATATATATATATATATATATATATATATATATATATATATATATATATATATATATATATATATATATATATATATATATATATATATATATATATATATATATATATATATATATATAATCTTTTTTACACATTTGCAGCAGGCGCAAGGAAAACATGGTAAGTGAAGGAACAAATGTACAGGAAAGGAGAAAACATTATTGTAATCAAAACCTACATTTTCTCACATCCAAGCCGCGGGTCAGCTGTGATCCTGCTTCGGTAAACATTCTCCGCGTCTTTAGTATCCTGCTGGGCGCCCTCTGCGACGCCACTCACTCCTGCCTGATTGTCTCCTGCTCTCTTAGGCAGGACTCATTCGAGGCGCAGCTACAAGGTCACAGTAACAACAGTAACCTTTACTTGAGGTGAATAGTAACAAAAGTACACACGTGGTAGCAGAGGAGAGGAGCAGTGATCTCGTGAAGCGCTTCGAAGCAGTGGTCGAGGCGGGAGGGTTCCCTTACATACAATTATTAGTTACAAGAATTGAAAGTGTGTGGTAATTATTATGTTGCCTGTGATTCCTTGTTTCCTCGCGCATGTACCGACGAGGTGAAAACTGTACCTTAATTTCAACAGTTCCAGAAATGCCTTATGTGACTGCAGGTAATTCGCGACGACACGAGTCTCGGTTTGTGCACAGCCTCCCGTTTTCTATGAACCTGAAGACAGGTGCATTGTGAGAAGGAGCAGGATGAGTCAGTGAGGCTGAAGGAGTGTGAGCATGATACTACGGTGTACGTAGCTGCAATTTCTTGCGTGTGTGAGCCTGTGTTGATGAGCCTAGGATGATTTGAATATGGCGTGATGGAGCGCTCGGGGGAAGGGAAGATGTGTACAGCAGGATGGAGAGAGGACGAGGAGGTTGTGGTTTATAGGAGTGTTAACAGTGCGGGAGTTGAACACTGGTTGTGTCATGACGGGATGATACGAGCGCTTGGAGTGGACAAGAGGCTAGTGTGTTATTTATTTATGTGAAAGAAATATTTTGTACGCGTTGCGGCAATAAAAAGTGAACGCAAAGTGATTCGTCTCTTTCTCTCTTGCCACGCTGGGCTGCTTCAAGGTAAGGATGTTGTGTTTGTCGCTTGCTGATCTGGCGACGAGACAAGAGACTGATAAACCTGAAAGATAATTACCTCTATTTTTTTTTTTTTTTTTTTTTGTGTGTGTGTGTGTGTGTGTGTGTGTGTGAACAGAGGCACAGGGAGGAAAGTAAGAAGGAAGCCACGTATACTACCAGCAAATATAAGAAAAGTAATGGTGACCGACATAAAGTGACGTAACTCTAAAAAGACCAAGTTCCACATTCTTTAAAGTTTTGTCTTATTTCATGTATTTTCTATAACCTGCACTAGCAATTTTCAAGGGTGTTTTCATAATTGTATTGATGATGTAACGATGCGAATCTGACTAGTTATTTGCCTCTAACTTTTGATAATAATGCTTATAGGAGCACGAGGCGTTTAAGAATACATGCCTAAATACGAAGGATACGGTAAAAGCCGAAATATCTCATGTACAGATTGAACAGTTTTGAAGTTTCTGATCGAAGGATTGTTCTGAAATAATCCTCCAACCTCGACATACACACACACTCACACATTGAAAAAAAAAAAAGTAGTGAGAGTCGACAGGAGTGAGCAGGGTGCGATATCGATTGCGATCAGAGGCTGAGCCAGAGTGGGGCGAGGGGATAATGGCTCCCCTTGGAAAAAAAAAAAAAAGAAAAAAGAAAAAAGTTTAATGGGAAGGCAGCCAACTTTCAAGAAAATATTTAGTACCGTAATGGTGTTTAAATGAGAGAGAGAGAGAGAGAGAGAGAGAGAGAGAGAGAGAGAGAGAGAGAGAGAGAGAGAGAGAGAGAGAGAGAGTGTGTGTGGTAGATGGTGCAGTGGTCGTTTCCTATGGTGCTTTCTTCTAATAATTAACACAGTGGGATCGGCCGCTCTCATATGTTGTCACCTTCATCTAGACTCATCTACCTCATATCGCCTCAACTCCATCCCTCCATTAAAACTGGTCTTTCTCTCGATCTTCACTTCCATCAGACAGCGCCAGACAAACACAACAAAAAACAAGTAAGTTAAAACGAGCACGCAAACAGAATCGAAAGCTGCACCGGTCGGGTTATAAAAATCACGTTAAGATTCAACTTAAATTTTATTGGTGCATCATCTGCCTAAACTGGACAAGTATTCTAGTTCTCAACCGCGGTAGAACAGAGCCGCGGGGGGCTGAGTTCCAGGGCGGTTTTCCTCATGGCCAGGGCTGCGCCTCCCCCACCAGGTTGTGTGGGAAGGGGGAGGGGCAAGTGGGGGAGTGGGGACAGGTAAACATCGGAGACAATGTAAGGAGGTGGGGAGGGGGAGGAGAAGCCCAGGGGAGGGGACACAACATCCCTCTACCCCTGCGGGTGACGCCGGGGTGGGGGGGATGGTGGGTACGGGTGGTGAAGAACGCCGCACACACTACACACGCACACACACACACACGTACACAGGTACACATGAAAACACCATGCCTGCGTTAATACTTATATGCTACTGTATCTTATTGATTCTCTACAACCTTGAGACATCGAGGGATAGATAAATAAACGGCTGCTCCGATGATCATCAGAAGAATGATTAATTATAGACACACACACACATTCACACACACACACACACACACACACACACACACACACACACACACACACACACACACACACACACACACACACACACACACACACACACACAGGCAAACACTCAATCAGACACACGCACGTAAATTCAAGGAACCAACAGCCAAACCCATGCAATCGTAAGGGAACGAAGACATTGGTTTTGAAGGGAATCAGATCTTCTTTCTGAGAGGCTTGGCGCCGAGGAGAGGGGGTCGAGGCTACAGACACTAGTGTGATGGGACGTCAGACTGGCATGGGTTTGCGGTGTTGGATCCTCCCTCGCTGGCTGTTAACTCTCCTCATACACATAAACAGGAGCGCCTTAAATAATGATAATGGACACTGCCAAGTAGTATTATTAGTATTAGTATTAGTATTAGTATTATGTTTTCCACGTCCTATACCAATCCTGCCACGCTATACCTACCTACACATATCAACACTCATCATGCTCTCCATAAACTCCTAATACATCAACTTGATATTATATGTATGTACGGATATACGTATGCACTGCTAAACTGATGACTTCTTGTTAGTCAATACGTAGTATAACATCACGGACAAAATAGAGATCTAGGTACGCTAGAGTGGTAATAATATCCATTCAGAGAAAACCTTAACAAGTCACTGGAAAGCTAAGATATGTCTTGTCTTGCTCTCTCTCTCTCTCTCTCTCTCTCTCTCTCTCTCTCTCTCTCTCTCTCTCTCTCTCTCTCTCTCTCTCTCTCTCTCTCTCTCTTTCTCTTTCTCTTTCTCCCTTTTTCTTTTCTTTCTTTTTTTCTTTTTCACTCTGTCTTGGTGATGTTGGGGGAAGCAGGTGCTGCACATGGGAATTCTCAAGCGTCATCACAAAAGGTGTTGAAGAGTTTGTGGGTGACTCACATCCTGCGCCACATTATGATCCTGATGATGTGGCGCCTTCCATCCATCCATCCGTTCATCCATCCATACACCCACCATTCAGCCAATCATTCTTTCATCTCATCCAAGTACTTTATTAGAGACTCCTGAATTTCCCTTTGCGTCTTTAGTAGTAGTAGTATTAGTATTAGTATTAGTATTAGTAGTAGTAGTAGTAGTAGTAGTAGTAGTAAAAAAGTGCGATTATAGCGTTTCTATTGTAATATACTAAGAAGATTAACATATGACATTATTACATCAAGGGAATGACAAGTGAATGAAGCCACAGGAGAGAGAAAAAATAAATAAATTAGTACTTCCATTGAAACTGATGAACAGGGAACGAGACAGGAAGATGGCGAGACAAACACAGAGAGAGAGAGAGAGAGAGAGAGAGAGAGAGAGAGAGAGAGAGAGAGAGAGAGAGAGAGAGAGAGAGAGAGAGAGAGAGAGAGAGAGAGAGAATAGCAGAAGAGACAAGATCAATAATAATAATTTCAAATACACCTCCTATGACTTGTACTTAATATAAACAAAATAACCTCACTAAATCATAAGGAAA
Source organism: Scylla paramamosain (assembly GCF_035594125.1). Taxonomy (NCBI): domain Eukaryota; kingdom Metazoa; phylum Arthropoda; class Malacostraca; order Decapoda; family Portunidae; genus Scylla; species Scylla paramamosain. The sequence continues at coordinate 22,204,042 of NC_087158.1, forward strand.
CGTAATATTCAACAACGTATCAATATAGTTTCTTTAAAATATCTCATTCACAACAATATATATTCTCTGCACTCTTTCTCTCTCTCTCTCTCTCTCTCTCTCTCTCTCTCTCTCTCTCTCTCTCTCTCTCTCTCTCTCTCTCTCTCTCTCTCTCCTTGGATAACGCTTCAGAATTCCGTTGTGAAAGATGTGACGGTCTCATTCTCTTCTCACACCGTTATGTACTCGTAGGTCCTCCCTGTTAGCCTCTTCTCTCCCTTGGTGTACTGAACCACGTGTTGAACCTGCAAAGGGGCACCACCATCAGTCTTTGTCGGGCCATCTCTTCACGAAGGGTCAGTTGTATTCTGAAACTCCGCTCTCTCGTAAGGACAGTTTTCAAAGGCCGCAGAGACGATTAGTCGAGTCTCCATGGCTGCTTTTGTTAGTGATAATCTAGAATACTTATCTATCTATTACTAAAATCATATAAAAACTCCCTTGGAAGCCCGAATAGTCTGGTAAAAGTACTCGAGATAAGATGTTAAAAGGTTTGGGGAGTCTGGGAGGTTCAGCAGGATAGGATTCTTAACCGTTTCGGCGTTTATCTATACTTTTAACTGGTTGTTGTTGATCTTAGTGGAGGCATCGAGGATTTTTGTGATTCTAGCGATAGTTTACCCAAGATTCTGTACTAATAATATGAAAATCACCTTTGGAAACACGCCATATCATCTCTGTCGCCTTTGTGATTTATCCTTACGAGAGGCCAGTGTGTTTGAGAATACTGTACGGGTCTGGATGGGGAAGGCTTGGTGTTTCAGCTTAGCTTGCAAGGGACAGGGGAAGAGTGAGAGAAGGACGGCTCTTTATGTTGAATCAATCAGCACTATTCCCCACGGGTGTTAGGGGAGTGAAGGGAAGCCATGATGGGTGTGACCAAATGATAGGAGGAGATGGAGGTAAAGGGAATTTGAGGAAGTTGATACAAAAAGAACTTACTGGCCTCTATAAGATAATCATTAGAGAGGTGGAAAACAAGGGAGGGGATAGAGATGAGGGAAAGGGAATGCCAGATTAAAGATCAAAACACGGACGGAAGGGTTTTCCAGTCATAAGTATCAGGGAATAGAGAAAATGGGAAAAGGGAACACCAAGCTTATGACAAATGTGAAAAAAGTCGGAAAGCACGGATGAAGGGATGTTTTTAAGTTTTAGGTTGAGAAACATTAATTCAGGTATCTATTGACTGTTATAACAAAGATGCAGAAAGGTGGAACATTGAAGTGAAGGGGTGAGGTGGGAGTCTCGCTACTTTGCAGCTGTAGGAGCCTCGCTAACCTACACAAGCCTGGAAAGTAGAGGAGGATGCAAAGTGAAGAATAAATGTTGAAAAAAAAAAGAATGCAATGAGAGAGAGAGAGAGAGAGAGAGAGAGAGAGAGAGAGAGAGAGAGAGAGAGAGAGAGAGAGAGAGAGAGAGAGAGAGAGAGAGAGAAGCATGCGCACAAAGAAAACATACATTGCAGTGAATTCATATCAACTTTGCAAAAACAAAAAAAAAATAAAAAATAAGGCAATAGCTGAACTTTTAGCATCAAAGAAAACCGAAAAAGAGAAAGAAAAAACAATTACCAAAAAACTAGTTGAGAGAGAGAGAGAGAGAGAGAGAGAGAGAGAGAGAGAGAGAGAGAGAGAGAGAGAGAGAGAGAGAGAGAGAGAGAGAGAGAGAAACGAACACAAAGGTGAACTACGAAAAATAAATGAAGAAAACAAACGGAAACACAAACACAAACACTAACAAAGACACGCACATACACACACACACCCACCCACAAAGACAAACAAACCAGACAAACACACAAAACAAACAGGCCGTAGTGAAGGTGATGGCGTATATAGGTGATGACGACTCACAGATGTACGTACGGACGAACACACAGCCCACACCGTCCTTAGTGTTTGTCCTCCGCCTGCTTTACCTGGTCCGTGTTGACGTGGCCGAGACAAATCATGGGGTCCTTGAAGTACCCACACAGCTGTTGGCGAGAGGGAGATGATCAGGGGGAGGGTCATGTGAGGAGGTCAGGGGAGAGGGAGAAGGTCATAGGGGATCGGGAAAAGGTCAGAAAGACAGAGGCTCAAGAGAAGGAGAGGATCAGGGAGGGTCAGGGAGAGAGTGAAGGTGAAGATGCACAGGGAGAAGGTGAAGGGAACGTCAAGGGAAGGGTGAGGGTGAGGAGAGGGTCAGGAAGAGGATGATGGTCAGGGAGAGGGTAAGGAAGACGGAAGGGTGAAGGAAGGTCAGGGAAAGGGTGAGGGAGATGGGGCGAGGGAAAGGGAGAGAAACAGTGTGACAGAGGAGCAAGGATGAAGGTGACTAGGGGCAAAATAGAAGGTGAAGAAGAGGGGAAGGGCAAGGAAAGAGGAAACGAGCAGAAAAGATTAAGAAAAGATAAACGATTGATTGGATGACTGATTGACTTAAGGCGTCAGAGAAGAGGGTGGACAGAGAAGAAAGAGACAGAAATAAGAGAGAAATTGATAGAGATGGAAAGGGTGAGGAGAAGGAATTAAGGTAACGTGGAAGAGATTAAGAAAAGATAAACAAATGATTGATTTAGTGTGTCCAAGAGAAGAAGGAACGACAGAGAAGGAAGGAACAGAATAGTTGACAGAAACGGGAATAAAAGAGAGGGTGAGGGGGATGGAAGGGAAGCCGAGAAAAGGAGGCAGTGTAGATGAGATTAAGGAGAGATAAAAAAGATAAATTGGTTGACTGATTGATTTAAGACGTCAGAGACAGGAAAGGGGCAGAACAGTTGACAGAAGGAAGAGTAAAAGGGAGAAGGTAGAGAGTTAAGGGAGAGAGAGAGAAAGGATAAGATAAGTGTAAGGATGAAGGAAGAATGAAAAAGAGAATGGATGGAGGATGAGAAACCCGTGATAGCAAGATTGAAAAGTAGTGAGGAGAGAGAGAGAGAGAGAGAGAGAGAGAGAGAGAGAGAGAGAGAGAGAGAGAGAGAGAGAGAGAGAGAGAGAGAGAGAGAGAGAGAGATGGGAGGGAAAATGCATATGAAAAAAAGAATAGTATGGGTGGGAAAAAGAAGAGGGAAGAGAAGAAGAAGAATGAGAAGGGAGACAAAAGGGAAGAGAAGAGACGAGAAGAGATACACAGTTGGAGAGTGAAGGAAAATGAAAGTTATATATAGAAGTAACGCGAAGGGGAATAGGAGAGAGAGAGAGAGAGAGAGAGAGAGAGAGAGAGAGAGAGAGAGAGAGAGAGAGAGAGAGAGAGAGAGAGAAAGAGAATAATGGTTGAGTGGAGTGAGGAAGATGGTTAAAAAAAAGTGAGGAGGGGGAGACGAAACAGGGAAGAGAGAGAGAGAGAAAGAGACAGAGAGACAGAGAGAAAGAGGAAAGGCAGATTTGGAAGAAGAGGAAGGGGAGAGAAATGAAGATATTGATGGTGAAGGAAGTTAACAGTGGACAACGGAGGGAAGGAGAAACGAGGAAGGGAAGAAGGAAGATGGACGAAGCAAATGTTGTGAATAATGAAAAACACGAGAGAGGGAGAAACACAACAACAACAACAATAACAGTCAAATATTTCCTGAGACACACTGATGAATAAAGATCACGAGAATTAAATAAGTATAATTTGCAACGCAGAGAACAACACCTGCGTTATATATAAGATTATTCCGGATGAGGAGGATGACGGGAAGCGAGAGGCAAGGAAAGCATCGTGGTGGAAAACAAGACAAGAAAGAATCGGGCGGGGGCGTGACGTGGAGAAATGGGGCAGGGCGGGAGCTGGAGGGTGTTGAAAGGAACGTGGCGGACAGGGCAGGACACGAGCTGGGTTATATTGAAAGGAATTGGCGTGGTAGCATTGGACTATGTTAAGAGGAGCGGGATGGGTTAATTCTCGCTCATGTTGAAAGGAACAAGACGAGGAGAGGTTGGGTTATGTTGAAAGGAACATTATTTTGTAGGGAAGGAACGAAGCGTGTATTGAGTAAGGGAAGAAGAGACCAGTTGATATAGCCACTGTCTAAATTCTGTTAACCTACCACACTCTTTCCCACTATTCTTAACATGTTCCCTCAATTCTAAATCCTCTCATGTGGTGCCATTCTCCCTACATCCCTGTCAACTGATGGATTCTAAGATCAAAGAAGTTGGAATTGAAGATAAACGTTAGCTGTAGTACGTAGAAGTTAGTGTGGCAAAATTACAAACGTTTTCCCTCTATCTTTAGTCCTCTACTTTCCTGATAGTCTCTTTACAACACCTAACAAGTGATGGGCTCCAAGATCAATAGGGCGTAGGGTAAACGTAACATGGAATAGAAGTGAGTGGCAAAATTGTAATCGTTTTTCCTCCATCTTAAGTCCTTTACTTTCCTGATAGTCTTCTTACAACACTTTATAACTGATAAAACTCATAGACTCTTAAGATCAAGGCACCTGAGACTAAAGGAAAACGTGAAATTGTAGTGGCAGTGAGTGTGGCGGGTTCATCTGTTTCTGACACTGCTACACGAGGCGGGAGGGGACCTTACTGTTTTGGGGGCCTGGCGGTGGCGTCGGACAAGCTGACAGCAGAGGCCACGCTCGATCTCGCACTCAGAGCTTAGACTGCAGGGCTCGTCTGGGGATGAGACAATGACCTTAGTGTGTGTGTGGGTGTGGGTGGCAAAGGGGACTAGTGATAACATGTCTGTTCGTGTCTGTCTTATCACTGTTCACATTTGTCATAAAGAAAACGTGACCGTAGATATTAGTCAAGTTAACCGTCACGCCATTAAGTCACGTGTAAAGAAAATGTAGACTGGGAGGAGCTTGTTCGTCACGTTAGCTAATGGTTTTTGTTGAAAAGAGGTGATTGGACTGGTTGTGTGCGTTGAGTTCGTTTGGACAGTGATGCGTGTCTCTGTTAACAAAGGAGCAACACGTGGCGATGATCTGTACTTGAAACTATCATTGTTTATGTAATTTACTATCTCTTTTATCTTACACTCTCACTGAAAGTAGAGATATAATTAGCGATGACGAAAGGAAGATAAGTATGACCATTCAAGGAGATACTTAAAGATAGGACAAACAGATATTTTTCTTTTGATGTCAATTAGTATTACTGAATGACATTTATAAAGTCACGGAAGCGGGAAGGAAGGCACGTACATACAAACACAACCAATCCATCCATCCATCAGTCCATCTGTCAATAGAAATGTACAGCGTTCAAGAGCAGTAATTTTTTTTTTTATCCTCGAGCATCGCAGTCACATACGATCCAGTTAACTGCGAACCGTTTCAACAAAGAGAAGCATCAATAAAAATAAATGTACAGAAGGGAGGCAGGAGCAATGCATCCCTTCACCAATCCACGCACAGACATGTGTAACAGCACCTGTAATAAAATCATATTATAAAATATGTCGTGAAAAGATGACTATTAGAAGCGTAAAAAAAGAGGAGAAAGTGTGTCCATCTATTCATCCATCCACATCATCATTCCACCCAGAGCATAATTTATCCACAAATCCACACAAAGAGACCAGTAACACCATCACCAATGAAATCATATGCAGTTGGGAGATGACTTACAGAAACATAAAAAAAAAAAAGAGGAGAAACTATCCATCTATTTACTCATCCGCCAAATCATTCCACACAAAGACCACCAACACCACCACCAAGAACACCACACATAACAAAAAAAAAAAAAAAAAAGAGTTGAAAAGCATAAATGACAGTGAATAGAGATTGTCCATCCATCTCTTCATCCATGACGCATCCATTCCACTCAGATCATATATTCATCACGAAATCACATGGAAACCAATAAAATTACCACCGATCACGTAATTTACAGTGAAAAGGCGATTATTATTCGTTTCAGAGCCATTATTATTTTAGTTTTTTGCGGGCATGACTGAGACGTACTCCTTGTCGCCGAGGTTATCCTTATAAGTGAAGAGTGAAGTGCCTTAATTACATATTTTAGTGTAAGGTTCAAATGTCTATGGCAGAAAAATGAGATGAAGCTTATCCCACTCTTCGTTACTTAGTTATGCCCCAAAAACAATGTAGCACCGCCTATGAAACGTATGTAAACTTAGCCACAGAGATGAAGAGACTGTCCATTCATTCATCTATCCATGCATTCATTCATTCATTCATTCATTCATTCATTCATTCCAACTACCCACTCAACGTTTCATCTGGGACCGTATTCTTCATAAAGTTATAAGATGTCTCGTAGCTATGGCAGATGCCTATTATAACTTAGAACGTCTATCATAAGTTGAAGTTGTATGTCGTTAGTTATGACTCGAGCGAAACCATCTATTATAACCGTCTGCTATATGTAGCGCTTACTTGATTTCAAACACTAAAAGACGAAGCAAAAACTGCCGTTTACTGCTAATTTACAGCTTCTATAAATATTTCCTTCGTTTTTTATGTATTGCGAGAAAAGACACAGTAGGTAAGATAGTCGTTAAATCTTTGAAGTAGGGTAAATATGATCCCGTAGGAGCGCCTCATTGTAAACAGTTTTCAAATGGTTTGGTGGCAAGGACGGCTCTCTCGACGATCCCCTAAAGCCATTACTGCACAGCTGGATTTTACCAGTAGCTTTTCGCAGCAGCAACATATCTAAGTGTTATGATCACCTTAATTTCGGGGGTAAGTAGATTTGTCCTTTCTGTGTCACTCTGTAAAGCTTCCCTCACTAGATTGGTGACAAAGAGAATACCTGCACGATCTAAACAATATCTTCTGATGAATTCCGTATCACTAAGTTCACTCAATACGTCTTAACTTGGTAAATAAAGAATAGATCAAAAGACGGTCCAGTCATGCATTCATCCACTCCTGTCAAACTACTTACTCAGCACCGCCTCTGAAACAGTAAAGCAGTAAAGGACCCGTATAGATAAAAGACGAACTATTCATGCATTCATCCATTCATTCACTCATTTAATATAGGGCGACACGTTATCATATTCAATCAATCAGCCACTCTTCAGTCTATACGCTTCAAAACCTCATCATAAGTACTCAGTCACTCACTCTAGTCCATACACTTCAGAGCCTCATCATAATCACCCAGTCAACCATCACTTACTGTAGCGTTTCTTGCCCTGGAATGGCACGCAGGCACCCAGGTCGCAGTACATTCCAGCGCCGCACTCTGAGTCACCCACGCACTCGGACCCCTCACGCTGGGCCGCTGCTGACATGCACGTACCGGAGGCTGCGGGAGACAGGGGGAGATGAGGCGCTGCAAACTGAGTAGGAAGACATAACGAGAAATTCTGGTGGTTCACAAGTGCGGTTTTTAAGGGATAGGTCAGAAACTGAACGTGTTGTGTAGATGTTGCAGTTGTGAGAAGGTTAAGGTTGAGTTGTGGTAATGAGAGAGAGAGAGAGAGAGAGAGAGAGAGAGAGAGAGAGAGAGAGAGAGAGAGAGAGAGAGAGAGAGAGAGAGAGAGAGAGAGAGAGAGAGAGAGAGAGAGAGAGAGAGAGAGAGAGAGAGAGCATCAAAGTACATCATATCTACGTACCAGAAAATTGTCTAAAACGATAATGATTAAAATGGAAAAAAATAAAATAATCTTTTGTTACCTTATTCTTTATTATCTCACACACACACACACACACACACACACACACCAAATCCAAGTGAACAGAGGATTCGTATCCACAACATGAACGAAATATACTGAGCGTGTCGGTACCAAGATGTTTCGAGTCTCCAGTCACTTGTGGAGAGAAAAGAATGAGAGGAGGAAGACCACTGGGCCAATGGAGAGAGAGAGAGAGAGAGAGAGAGAGAGAGAGAGAGAGAGAGAGAGAGAGAGAGAGAGAGAGAGGAGGCGGCGGGGGGGGGGGAAAGCCGCTAGGGACGATTTTGTACGTAGGTAGTTTTTTCTTGTTAGTGCCAGAGAGGAAAATATTTACCGTGGTATCGGTGGATGGCAGGGGTGATTTTGTTGTTGTTTTTGGTGATTGTTGCACTTCGAGTTTTTTTTTTATTTATGTTTTATTATTATTATTATTTTTTTTATGGATGCATGCGAATGTGTATTTTGACGGCGTAGAACGAGAGGATATTAGAATTTTATTTACATTACGATCACCGTCACCACTACCACCACTACAACAGCAGTAATAACAACAATAACAGCAATAACAATTACTACTACTACTAATACTACTGTTACGAGATGGCACTATAAATAAAAAGAAGAGTGAAAAAAATAGAGAAAAGAGAGAGAGAGAGAGAGAGAGAGAGAGAGAGAGAGAGAGAGAGAGAGAGAGAGAGAGAGAGAGAGAAACTTTATAGCAGGCAGCGTGCGTTTTTTCTCTTTATTTTGAGCGTGGCGTACCGGAGGGAATGAGTGAGGGAGGAGTGGGTGAGGGGGTGAACGACTGGGCTGGCAGTGAGACAGGCTAACAGGGCAGGCAGGGAGGGAGGGAGAGAGGCAGGCAGTGAGGCAGGTAGTGAGGCAGGCAGTGAGATGATGAGGCAGTGAGGCAGGTGGTGAGGCTGGTGGTGAGTGAGGCTTCCAGCGACGCAGAGTGAGGCAGGAAATGCTGGAAGGGCTGCTGCGATACAACTCCAATGCTTTAAATGTAAATCAGCCGTCGTGTTTTCCCTCCAGGTAGAAGAAGAATGGCGGAGACAGCAATTGCGGGAATCAAATTGATCTTGATCTTTTCCTTCACCCGGATCCAGTTACACGATTTTCTTTCCTTTTCTTTCTCACCCGGAAGTGTTATTTGGAATGTATGCTTCTGTATTATTTAGTTTCATAAAAGATAAATTAAAAGAGGACAAGATGTTACTTATTAATAACGTTTTTCTGTCTTTTCTGGAACGTTTTTAAGAGGTTACAAAGCAATTGAAAAATAAATTCTCCCTTTCTTTTAATTATGTTTCATAGCTGACACATTAAAAGAGATGAATATCTTTTTAATAGTTTTTCCGTCTTTTCTAGAACATTTTTGGTAAATTACAACGCGATATTTTCTTATTCTGTAAAGAAAAACGTGAATATACCTAGCTAAGATTACCCTCAAGTACTCCGTTTTTCTTATTCGTTCCCGCACGTCAGCTGATCATTAGTAAAACGATCTGTGGTGGTTGACGTGACGAGTAGTGATATAAAGTGAGATAACACGAGGACCCTTGCTGACCCAGGTGAGTAGGCGAGTCAGGCGAGGGAGGGAGGCACGACAAGGGGTGGGAGACGGGGAGTGGAGGAAGACACGCTGGACAGAAGACGGGCAGACAAAGATCTCTCGTTATTTTCTGCTATGGCAGCGAATCTTTTCGTATCCTTCTTGATTTTGCTGGTGTAGTAGGCTTATTTTTGCACCTGAGGCGTGCTGGAACGACTCAGGTGATTGGGAAATGTGAGGTGTGTGTGTGTGTGTGTGTGTGTGTGAGTGAAGGCAGCGGCAGTGTGGTATGCATGGCGTGGGAGGTTTGTCCTGCCATGCTGTTTCCCACCCCTCCTACCCCCTCCCACCGACTCTTTAACTAGCGCATGCTCACACACACACACACACACACACACACACACACGTACAATCATACCAGTCATACCAATTCGGATCTTATCAACTAATCTAAACACACACACACACACACACACAGAGAGAGAGAGAGAGAGAGAGAGAGAGAGAGAGAGAGAGAGAGAGAGAGAGAGAGAGAGAGAGAGAGAGAGAGAGAGAGTTTTGCAGATGGATCGTTACTCTCTAATTGTAAATGCATAACCAATTAATGAGTTATTCAAATATTCAACTGGCGAGGGAAATTTTGTATGAAAAAAAAATTAAAAAAGCAACAGAGTGATTCCAGGAATGAGGAGGAGGAAGAGGGGAAGGAGAGGAGGAGGAGGAGGAGGAGGAGGAGGAGGGGTTTGGGAGCGTGGAGCAGCTAATCCCACTATCTGCTGCTGGTCCATCACGGCTTGAGTGGGACAGTAATGTTGGCGAGGCTTTGTGTTGATCCTCTCCCCTTGGTATATATGTCCGCGTGCTGTGGTGGTGGCGGTGGTGGTGGCGGTTGTGGTAATGGTAGTCGGGGTGTGACTATGTAGACCAGTCAGCGTACGTGTGTCTATATGTTTTAGTATGATGCTCTTCCGTTGGTACAGATGTCCGTGTGTTGTGGTAGTGGTGGTGGTGGTGGTGGTGGTGATGGTGGTAGTTTGGGCAAGACTAGACTAGCCAATATACATATGTTTAAATTTTAGTATGTATATATGTATGTATGCCAAGTTCACGTATCCCAGCCTGACTCGAGCTCCGCGCCAAGGGATTATTCGCGTGAGTCTCAGAACAGGAATAAAATATCGGAGTAGCTTTGCCGGGTGACGTAAAATCGATGAGTCTTTGTCAAGCCACCTCCGCCGCCGCGCACGTGGGAGGAAGAGGATGCGTCTCTGCCGGGATGAAGGGACTTGTTCTGACACGCTACCCTGGTCTGTGGTGGCATCCGCGGTTTAGCCTTTCACTAGCATCACTATTAGCCTTCATGATTCTAGCGTGAGGCAAAGGATTTTCGGAACCCTTTTTCACTATTTCTCAGGTGCCCGTCTGTTCCAGGCTACCCCCTGCTAACTTCTTCCTTTCCATCAAGTTTTCCGCCTGTCATACATTTAATTTTCAATAGGTTTTATATAATTTCAAACCGTTTTTCGTTGTCATTTTCTTTAGCGACTTATTTTCTTAAACTACCACGTAAACAGCGGTCACTTTTGCATTTTCACATCTATACCTCAACTACAATACAGTCCCAGAGGTCACTGTTATTTAGTTCTATCCCTTTTCTTCCAAGACCTGCTCACGCTCTGGTCTTCCCGCCTCGCCCAACATTCCAGCAGTCACTCAGCGTGTGAGAGCCTTGCGCTGTTCCTGCTGGCCGCGCTGAGCCGCTCCGGGAAGCTTGCTAATCCGCTCAACGTAAGGGGATCACGCGGCCGCCACCTGCTGCTCTTCTTGCCAAAAAATGTGGTCGTGGGTCAGTTGCGGCTGAAGTGGCGGCGAGGTGGCGTTGTCAAGAAGTGGTGTCGTGGAGGAAACAGGAACTGAAGTGAAATTTTTACGTGGAAACAGTCTATGACGATATTTTATTTAGTTTTCGCTGAAGACTGAAGGTTCTTTTCCTTTTTCTTTTTTTTTCTTTTGTTCGTTTTATTATTTTTTTATATGGAAGACTGGCGAAGGGATAACGGGGGGATGGGGGTTGGAAAGGACTTAAGGCTCATAAACTGCATCTCTATTTTACAGGAAAGACTAAAAGATGAACGTAAATAAAAGATTTAAAGCCCAATGGATTATTGATTGCTCTTATTCACCGCTTAAAAAAGAAAAACAAAATTGAACGAGCTAAAAAAAAAAATCATAAATACATAAAAATAAAGGATGATGGAGTTAAATTGCCGGATTAGTACATGTATTTTCTATTATAAATTAACTAACACGTCTACTTCTCAATATTAATTCTAAGCTCTTTATTCCTGACACCAGTAGGGACCGTGTTCGGAAACCCTTTGCCCTCTCACCACCACCATGTACAGAGACCACAGAAGATGACCAGGATTCTCAAGACTATTTCTGTTAAAATTGTACGAATCTTATCAATTTTTATTTATTTATTTATTTATTCTTTTTTATGTAGGAGGGACACTGGCCAAGGGCAACAAAAATCCAATTAAAGAAAAAAAAATGCCCACTGAAATGCCAGTTCCATAAAAGGGTCCAAAGCGGTAGTCAAAAATTGAAGGATAAGTGTCTTGAAACCTCCCTGTCTCTAAAAACCATAAAAAAAAAAAATAAAAAAATAAAATAAATAAATAAATAACCCATGTAATTTCAATCAGGGCCTTTTGAATGTAGTGGAAGTACAGCGCAGGAATGTTTCAGAATATGGTTTTCAATCGCACAGGTGTTTCAAAGCGTGCATCACCAGGCCTTCTCTCAGCGTCAGTGTGTCTGGTGCTGCGTGTACTTATTGTAGTGTTCCTTAATCAGGTAAAGGCGTCTTAATGAGTCACCTGCCTCGCTGTCTGCCTCTTGTGGTGGTTGTGTTCTTCTTCTTCTTCTTCTTTTCCTTTTTTTTCCTCTTTTCCTTCTTTTTTCCTTTTCTTCTTGTTCTTGTTCTTGTTCTTGTTCTTGTTCTTCTTGTTCTTCTTCTTGTTCTTGTTCTTCTTCGCAGCTTTAATTGAACTCTGATAGCTGTTTCCGCTCAGTTTTTTGGGACATCGACAATGAAGGGGCATTTCTCTCTAGTATATTTTGCCGGACATGGCCAGCAGCACCTTTAACACGCAAAAGAGTAATACTACTGATAGTGGTAATGGTAGCTATAATATTTGTAGTAGTAGTGGCAGTAATAGTAGTTGTCGTTGCAGTAATGACAAAACAAATAATAAAATAATGATAGTAACAGTATTATCATTAGTAGTAGTAGTGATAGTAATAATAATGATAATAATAATAATAATAATAATAATAACAATAACAGTAAGAAATATAAGAGTAATAACATTGATAACGCTAACAATAGCAACAAGCGCTCGCTGGAATTATCGCTCCCGAATTTAGAGTCGCATCGTAAACTTAATTTTAGTCGTGATGAGCGGCGGGAACAAACCTTCATTACTGGGGAGGGAAAAACAGACCACAGAGGCGGCTGGCAAGGCTGGCGCTAGTGAGGTAAGGTGGCGGGGCGATGTGTGAAGAGAGAGAGAGAGAGAGAGAGAGAGAGAGAGAGAGAGAGAGAGAGAGAGAGAGAGAGAGAGAGAGAGAGAGAGAGATGCGAGGTGAATAGCTGGGTTGTTGGGAGAGGGAAACCAGTAATGCAGAGGGAAACAAATAGGAATGGAAATGAGTGCGCAGACATGTGGATGGAAGGGAGGTGGAGGGGAAAGGAAAGGGAAAACGTGAAGATATGAAATGGGGACGTAAGAAAAGGAGGTGAATAAAGAAAAAA
>NC_087158.1:22222039-22229539 GCF_035594125.1 Scylla paramamosain
TGACTACCTCACTGACTCACTGCCTGAATGATTGACTGACTGACGTATTGCATGACCAACTGACTGACTTACTAACTTTCAGAATTATTAAATAAGAAAAATAGGAGACGAAGAACACTTGTGGCACTCAAGAAAAACTAACTGACTGACTGAATAACTGAATGATACTAACCTTCCGACTTACTGAGTGACCGAAAGTAGAGAGGAAGAATGCCCTTGATACTACTGAAGAATGATTGATTAACTGAATGAACGAGTTACTGATTGGTTGACTGACTGACGGGTTGACTGATTAACTGATTAAATGACTGACCGGCTAGTTGACTGCTTGTACGGCTAATTAACTAGCTAGTGTGTGTGTGTGTGTGTGTGTGTGTCTCTCTCTCTCTCTCTCTCTCTCTCTCTCTCTCTCTCTCTCTCTCTCTCTCTCTCTCTCTCTCTCTGCAATATACATGCGTCACTCCCACCACAGATAAGTTTTCTTCCTCCTCGACAGGCTGATATATTTCTCCTTCAGCGACTCACTAGGGATTTTCTGGCTGTCCGCGTGTCCAAATGGAAAAGGGCTCGGGTGTTCCAGGCTCTTAGTGTCCGAGATTCCGAGCTATTGTTATGTGTGTGTCTTAAATGTGGATGTGTTTTGGTTGTGTTCGGTTTATTTATTTATTTATTTATTTTTATTTATGTTTATTTATTATTTATTATTTATGTTTATTTTTTTTTGTGTGTGTTTTATGTGAGGTTTTTTTTATGTAGATTTTTCATTTTTTTGTTTTTTTGTTTGTGTTCTTTTTAATTTTCTTCTTCGTGTGTTTGTGTGGGTGTTAAAGTTTGATTTTTTTGTTTCTATTTTTTTTTCTCTTGTCTTGAAGTTTAAAATTTTTGCTGCTGTTGAATTTTTTTTTTTTTGTGTGTGTGTGTGTATTTGCGTTTTAAAGTTTGAATGTTACGTCTGTTCCGTTTTTTTTTTTTTTTTTCAATACATACTTAAGTTTGAAAAATTGCCTATCTGGATAAAAAATTCCTGTTCTGATTCTGACTTCTTTTTTGTGTCTGAAAGTTTTCACATCACCTGTTCAAAGTTTTATGTGTTTAGTCTCTCTCTCTCTCTCTCTCTCTCTCTCTCTCTCTCTGGACGCCACGCTGCCCTCCTCATAACTCTTACTGAGGCGACGGAGTGGCGGGGAGGGCGACACGAGGGTGGGAAATATCAGGGAGAGAGAGAGAGAGGGAGGGCATGAGTCAGGGGAGGGAAGGGGCTGGTAACTCAGGGAGGGGGAAAAGGGGATATAGATAGGAGGGGAGGTGGTATTCCAACCCTTTAGCGGTAAAAAAAAATGGAAAATGTGTCGCCACTGCCAGAATGCCTCGTAGATTGCTGAGTGGGAGAAGAGGGAGGGAGACAGGAGGGACGGAAGGAGTGGGGGGAGGGAGGGAAGGAGGGAGAAGAGGAAGGAAGGAAAGGAGATGGCGGAAACGAGCAGAATCGTGGATAGAAAAACAGATTGGTTAGTGTGTGTGTGTGTGTGAGAGAGAGAGAGAGAGAGAGAGAGAGAGAGAGAGAGAGAGAGAGAGAGAGAGAGAGAGAGAGAGAGAGAGAGAGAGAGAGAGAGAGAGAGAGAGAGAGAGAGAGAGAGAGAGAGAGAGAGAGAGAGAGAGAGAGAGAGAGAGAGAGAGAGAGATTTCATGACCCTTAAAATAATTGCCCACTAATTTCTGCTATCACTGTCACGATTTGTGAAATCAAGGACAAAATGTGTGTGTGTGTGTGTGTGTGTGGGTGGGTGCGCCCGCTTCGATCTGTCATTATGTACATTTATAAACAAATCTCAGAACGACACCCATCCACACACACACACACACACATTTACGTATCCACCCACACATCCAACCAACCACTCAACTCCACCAACCAACCACCCACCCACAAACACTCCCATCCACCACACCACCCAACACTTAACCGTCCACACTCACCTCCGTCAAACTCCACACACAGGTGGCCGCTGCAGCACTGTTCATTGGCGGTGCAGCGGCGACCCTCACACAGCTGCTCCTCCAGTAGCTCCTCGCCCCCCAGCAGAGCCTCCAGCAGCTGTTCCCGGGGCGACATGATGCGCTGCGGGGGAAGAGGAAGAGAGCATGAGTGGGGGAGATGAGAAAATAAGAGGGGTAGATGAGGGAAATGCGAGGGAGAGTGAAATAATAATGGGAGGAAGATGAATGAATATAAGAGGTGGAATGCATGGTGGGGAGAGATGGGAGAGAGTGAGAAAGAGATTAAAAGGAAGGGGGGTGAAAAATATGAGATGAAAAGTGAATAATACCGAGATCAATAAGTGTGAGGTGTGAGGAGGTGGAATAAATGGTGGGGAGAGGTAGATGAGTGTGAAGGTGAGGTAGGAAAGGGTGAGGAATAGAATATGAAGAGAGAGATGAGACAATACGACGGGGAGATGAAAAATTGATGTTTGGTAGACGAATAGATGCAAAGGAGAGACTAAAAAAAATAGGGAGGTTAAGAAAATATGATGTAATGGATGAAAATAAATGCTGGGAAGATAAGTGTGAGTAAGAGATGACTTGCATGAGGGAGAGCTGGTTATGAGAGAGAGAGAGAGAGAGAGAGAGAGAGAGAGAGAGAGAGAGAGAGAGAGAGAGAGAGAGAGAGAGAGAGAGAGAGAGAGAGAGAGAGAGAGAGAGAGAGAGAGAGAGAGAGAGAGAGAGAGAGAGAGAGAGAGAGAGAGAGAGAGAGAGAGAGAGAGGAAATGAAGAGGGGTGGAAGAGGAAGAAGAAAGGGGGAAGGGACAGGAAAGGGAGGTAGAAGGTTGTTAATGAGCACCAGCACGCACATGAGTGGTAGGTTGTACACACACACACACACACACACACACCTGCACGTTAACCTTGAGAATAATTACCCAAAAATATGTTATGGTAAAAAGCTGGTATCACCTCTTCCTCCTCCTCCTCCTCTTCTTCCTCCTCCTCCTCCTCCTCCTCCTCCTCCTCCTCCTCCTCCTCCTCCTCCTCCTCGTCTTCCTCCTCTAATTACCACACCACTAAAACTATTTTCTTTATATCGTTTTCCTCTAATGCCTTCTCTCCTTCCTCCCTCTTTTCCTTCTCTTCTCTCCTTTCCTCTCTTTCCTTCCACTTCTCCCTCTCCTCTCCCTCCTAAGTGCTCAGTTCTCTCCTTTCCTTCAGAAGACACGCCTTCCTCCCCTTTCCTCCTCCTTTTTGTCATTATTACGATCCTTTCCCCTCTTTATCTCCTTCCATTCGCCTTCCTCTCCCGTTCCCTTCCCTCTTCCCTCCTCCTCCCTCTCCTTTCCTTCTATTCTTTTTCTCTCCATGGGCATTATTGTTTTCCTCCATCTGGTTATCTCTCTCTCTCTCTCTCTCTCTCTCTCTCTCTCTCTCTCTCTCTCTCTCTCTCTCTCTCTCTCTCTCTCATTTATATTTTCTGTTGCTAGTTTCTTTTTTTATGTTGTCTTTATTTTGTGTTCTTTCTTCATTCTTTATCATCTGTGTTCCTAATTACCGCGTTTCTTTCTCCTCCTCCTTATAAATGTTTGTTATCATTCTTCTTCTCTCTGATTACTGTTTTGTTTCTCCTCTCGCATCTCGTGTTGTTGTTGTTGTTGTTATTGTTTTGTTTTTTATTTCGTCTTTATCTTCTCGTGTTCATAGATTTTCCTTTAATTTCCGTGGATAACTTTTTTTTTCGAAAGTATTAGTTTGTTGTTGTTGTTGTTGTTGTTGTTGTTGTTGTTGTTGTTGTTGTTGTTGTTTGTGTATCATCATCATCACCATCTTATTCTTGTTCTCTTTTTCGTTCATCATCATCATCATCATCATCATCATCATCATCACCACCATTTTCTTCTCCTTTTCCTCCTTCTCCGCCTCCTCCTCCTCCTCCTCCTCCTCCTCCTCCTCCTCCTCCCTCTGGTCCTATACAAAGCAGGGTAACACTATCATGGCCTAATATACACCCACGCTGTGCCTACACTCACGCGAGGCACGCATCAACACCAACACAACAGTCTTTTAAAACTTTTCCGCTGGATCCAAAAAAGATGGGAAGTAAATAAAACAGAATATAATAGACGAATAAAAATAAATAAATCAACGAAATAAAAGAATAAATAGTAGATTATAATCCTTTATTTCTCACTTTGCTTATAAACTCCATGTCTAATTTTCTGTGTTGACTGTGATTCTCTCTCTCTCTCTCTCTCTCTCTCTCTCTCTCTCTCTCTCTCTCTCTCTCTCTCTGGTCGTAGTAGTGGGTGGGTGGTGAGGTGCCTTCCACTTTACTCTCCTCTCTGTTGTACTGTTTGGCTATTTCAAGCAAGAGCCGTCGTAAATAAGATATTTTCTCCTATTACTTGCGTTTCCTATTATGTAATCCATTTTTCTCGCCTTCCTTTCCTCCTCCTTCTCCTCCTCCTCTTTTCCTTTCAACCCGCTCACATTACTCCCCCAAAATCGACGTGCTTACATCATTCAGTCCTCCTCCTCCTCCTCCTCCTCCTCCTCCTCCTCCTCCTCCTCCTCCTCCTCCTCTTTTGTCAGGCTTTAGCAGCTCAGGTAAACACAAATGACAGCCAAAATATGGTAGCCTGCCTCTCTCTCTCTCTCTCTCTCTCTCTCTCTCTCTTTCCAGTACCTTCTTGATCTCGCTGTATTTACCTTACCTCCCCTCTTTTTTTCCTCCTCCTCCTCCTCCTCCTCCTCCTCCCATCTGCCTCTCTCCATCCTTCCCTTTCTTTTTTTCCTGTCTGAAATGTAAATCTTGGGTTCGATGTTAAAGGTTGTTAGTTGAAGGGTGGACTGTGCCTATATTATTGTAGTCCAATATTATTGTGTGTGTGTGTGTGATTCACCTACGGTCGTCTGCTGGTCACCCAGCCAGCCGTTTCCCTACGGAAAGAGCTCAGAGCTCATAGTGACCGATCTTTGGGTAGGACGGAGACCACTGACACACTACACACCGGGACAGCGAGATCACAACCCCTCGGGTTGCATCCCGTATCTACCTGCTGCTAGGTGAACAGGGTCTACACATTAAGAGGCTCGCCCATTTGCCTCGCCGCGCCCGGGATTCGAACCCGGGGCTTCTTGGTTGTGAGCCAAGCGTGCTATCCACTACACTACGTGTGTGTGTGTGTGTGTGTGTGTGTGTGCAAGCAAGTTTCTTTAAGCGTGTCCTTATTTAACATTTCCTCCCTCCCTCCTTCCCTCCCTCCTATTTTCTCTTTCGTCTCTACTCCGTCCTTTCTTCTTTATTTCTTTCATATTATATTCTCTCTCTCTCTCTCTCTCTCTCTCTCTCTCTCTCTCTCTCTCTCTCTCTCTCTCTCTCTCTCTCTCTCTCTCTCTCCGGTCCTTCATCTTACTTCTTTATGCTTATTGTACTTTTTTCTCTTCCTACGTCTCGTTTATTTGTGGGTTCTTCTTTGCCTTTCTTATCTTTCTTTCTTTCTTTCCTTCGCTCGTTCGTTCGTTCGTTCGTTCGTTCGTTCGTTCGTTCCGTTTCGTTTGTTCGTTCCTTCCTTCCTTTATGTTTCAGTTATTCCACTTTTCTTCCTTAAATCTCTTCTCTTTTCTTCCTCTTTTTACAACTAATATCTCACTTTTCCTTCCTTCCTTTCTTCCTTCCTTCCTTCCTTCCTCCCTTCTTTCCTTCCTTCTTAGTCTCTCAGTCATTTAATATTAATTTCGTTATTTTCATCCCTTCTTTAGTATATCTTCCTTCATTCCCTCCTTCCATTCTTTCCTGTCCTTTCCCACGCTTTCCTTCCTTTCTTCCTTCCTTCATTCCTTCCTTCCTTCCTTGTTTCCTTCCTTCTTTCCTTCCTTCCTTCCTTCCTTCCTTCCTCCTTCCTTCCTGCCCTCCTTCTTCCTTCATCGCAAATACAACATGGTCGATATTCAATTTAATATTTGGCACCTTTTTCAATAAGCAGGGAGGGACGGAGGGAAGGAGGGGATAAAGGGAGAGAGGGAGAGGGAAGGACGAGCGAAGGAAGTAACATAGTAATCAGGGAAAAGAAAGAAAGGACATAAGAAGTGGATGAAATTTAAAAAAAAGGTAAAGAGGAAGGAAGAGAAAGAGAGAAATGGTGGAGAGGAAAGGGAGAGAAGGAGGGAGGGAGGGAGGGAAGGAGGGAAGGATGGAGGAAGGATTTGGGGGATGAAGTGAAGGTGAACCTCGAAAAGGGAAGACCTACAGGAGAGAGAGAGAGAGAGAGAGAGAGAGAGAGAGAGAGAGAGAGAGAGAGAGAGAGAGAGAGACGTAGTTTGTGATGTTCTGTAATCTTCCCTTTGCCTCTACTTTCTTTTCTTTCTCTTCTCCTCCTCTTCCTCTCCCTCTTCCATGTCCTCGTCCTCGTCCTCTTGTTCTCTTCGTCTTCCTCTTCCTCGTCCTTGTCTTCTCCTCCTCCTCCTCCTCCTCCTCCTCCTCCTCTCAGGGACGCCAGGCAGCCCAGCGCGCCCCATCAGACCGTCCCCTTTAGAACGTTGGGCTGGTAACCTTCGTCAAGGAGATCAGACCACGCCCCCTCTCCGCCCACGCCGCCCTCTCCGCCCTCCCGCCCACGCTCTCCTTCCCCACTCTCACATTCCTCCCCATGCTCTTACATTCCCCTATCCTTTCTGTTTACAACTGTCCCTGCTTCACACGCTGCTCTCTCTTACTCTTCCTCCCCACTCTTACTTTCCTCCCTGCGCCTTCTCTCCCCTTCTACTCTCCCCATTCACACACTTCATTCACTCCATTCACGCCCCCTCCCCTCTCCTACCCACTTACACACCCCATTACGACACCCCTCTCTCCCTTTCTCTCTCCCTTTCTCTCCCATTGGCCACTCTTGCATGCTCTCCCATGCTATAAGGCCCTTTTACTCCCATACTCACTCAAAGCGCTCCTTCCCACTGTTCTCTCCCCTCTCCCCACTCCGTTATTCCCTTCCCACTCCAGAATCTCTCCTTTCCACTCCCTCTCCAGTGAACTTCCCCCCCTCCCCAACCTGTGGACTTACATCACACAAGCACCCTCCTCCTCCTCCTCCTCCTCCTCCTCCTCCTCCTCCTCCTCCTCCTCCTCCTCCTCCTCCTCTTCCTCCTCCTCCTCCCTCCATATCCTCTTTGCTAGTCTTTGGTGGACAGGGATTGGATGCAGGGACTTTCTTGTTAGGAGGAGGAGGAGGAGGAGGAGGAAGAGGAGGAGGAGGAAGGAAGGAAGGAAGGAATATGGGCTCCCTTGTTTGTGAATCTTTGGAAATGGGAGATGCTATTGGATACTCTCTCTCTCTCTCTCTCTCTCTCTCTCTCTCTCTCTCTCTCTCTCTCTCTCTCTCTCTCTCTCTCTCTCTCTCTCTCTCTCCATCAAATTAGGGAGTTTTAAGAGGGAAAGGAAACACGAGAACTCTGCACTAACACACACACACACACACACACACACACACACACACACACACACACACACACACA
>NC_087158.1:22234539-22244539 GCF_035594125.1 Scylla paramamosain
TTGCCATCACGTCGGCAGTAAACTCTTTCCTTTTTTTCCTTCCTTCCTTTGTTTTCTCTCTCTCTCTCTCTCTCTCTCTCTCTCTCTCTCTCTCTCTCTCTCTCTCTCTCTCTCTCTCTCTCTCTCTCTTTCCTTTTCCTGGCACCAAGTTTCCCTTTCCTCCTCCATTTTCTTGTCCTCCTCCTCCTCCTCCTCCTCCTCCTCCTCCTCCTCCTCCTCCTCCTCCTCCTCCTCCTCCTCTATCGACTAAATCCCATCATCAAAGAATAGCAGCGGAATTCTCTTGTTGTCGAGGCGTCTGTAACGAGGTCAGTTTTAAGGAGGAGGAGGAGGAAGGAAGGAAGGAAGGAAGGAAGGAAGGAAGGAAACAAGGCAACACAAACTATTCACGTAAGGAAGTCTCTCTCTCTCTCTCTCTCTCTCTCTCTCTCTCTCTCTCTCTCTCTCTCTCTCTCTCTCTCTCTCTCTCTGTTGGATCTACTACTGTTCCTCGCTTCGTTTTCTTTGTGTCTCTTATTTTCTTGTCCACTCACCGCCTCGTCATAATTGCCTCTCTCTCTCTCTCTCTCTCTCTCTCTCTCTCTCTCTCTCTCTCTCTCTCTCTCTCTCTCTCTCTCTCTCTCTCCTACAGTTTTTACCACATGTCTCGCCTGTCATACATTTGTCCATCCCCATCAACATTTCTCTCCTCTCATTCTGTATTTACCTCTCAGCGTGTGACACAAGTTGTATCTCCTTTTAGATGTGAAAGAATAGTTTGTCTTAAACTGAGAGTCGCTGGTAAGTGTGAATTGTTTTTGTATTATGTTGTGAGCTGGACCAAATTAAGTGAGAATGGTGGTTCTGTAGGTGGGGAGGGAGGCAATGGGGGGACGTAATGGTTGGGACGAGGAAACATTTTAAACATTTATTCATAGCCACTAACTTAGACTACAGATAATGATAATAGAGAATGGTAATGAGAAGGAACTGGAATGGTGGTTCTAGGGGATGAGGGAAACAGCAGGGGGGAAGTAATGCTTGGCGCGAGGGAACATTTTGAACGTTTGAACATTCTGAACATTAATTCGCACCCACCAACATGCATTGCCAGTAATAATAGTGAATAATAATGGGGAGTAACAGTGGCTAGCCCTGTTGAAGTCGAGTCTTTTTCAGACAGAGGAAGGGAAGGAAAAGGGAGAGGGAGAGGGTGGCACAGTATTTACAGTAGAATATTATGTACATTACCAATGTTACAAATACGAAGGTGGGATATGTTTGTAGATTATTTTTTAGTACGTTCACCTCTGAGACTATTTGCCCCAACTCACATTACACCCTTCTTTTTTTTTTTCTTTTCTTTCTTAAGTTCCTCTCTTCCCTTCCTTCCTCCTTTCCATACATCTGACAGTCGTTCCTTCCTTCCCTCTCTGCCTCTCTCTTCCTTCCCTCTCTTCCTCTCTCTTCCTTCCCCTTATCTACCTGTCTTCTCCCCTTCCTCTCTCTCCTCATGTGACTTTCTCCCATATAATGTATTCCTCTCTCTCTCTCTCTCTCTCTCTCTCTCTCTCTCTCTCTCTCTCTCTCTCTCTCTCTCTCTCTCTCTCTCTCTCTCAAATGGCCTCTTCACTCTCCCTTCCTACGTTACCTCTCCTTTCCCCTTTTACCTCCCGGCATTATCATCGTCTCTCCTTGTCTGTCTGTCTGTCTGTCTGTCTGTGTGAGTCGAGTGCTTGAGTCAGTCAGTCAGTCAGTCAATGTGTTTGTGTGTCCATGATTCTCTCTCTCTCTCTCTCTCTCTCTCTCTCTCTCTCTCTCTCTCTCTCTCTCTCTCTCTCTCTCTCTCTCTCTCTCCTTGCCCTTCCTTTCTTCATTCCTTCCTTCCTTCCTTCCTTCCTTCCTTCCCATCTACCTCCCTCCCTTGCTTCCTTCCAGCACTCAGCACTTCACCACTTCACCGCCACCCTACCTTCCTTTTCCCCTTCCTGCATTTGCCAGCCCATTCTCCCATCCTCTCTTCCCTTTCGTGCATTTCCCCTTCGCCTCGGCCCCGGGAGAGACAAACAGGGGACGGGGAAGTCCCTTTAAAGCTGCCACGCGCCCTACCACGTAATCCGGGACTCGTAGAGCACTCGTGTGTGTGTGTGTGTGTGTGTGTGTGTGTGTGTGTGTGTGTGTGTGTGTTCTCGCCACTGGTGTTTAGCGCGCCGCATCGAGCCGTGTAACAGTAACATACCCAAGGCGGCGCAGCGAGGAGCCCAAATACAAGCTAAGCTGCTCGCCTGCCTCAGAAAGATTATATGGATGGTATTTGGGAGGCGATAAAGGAAGCTAAGGAGAATTGGGGTGGGTATGGACCGTGAGAGGTGGACGAAGGTAAGGGTGATGATATTTTTTAATGATTTTGATAGTGTCTAATAGTGATAAAGAACTTGAGAGACAGCAGATGGGTGTGGGAATGACAGGTGGGTAAAGGTAAAGATGGTAATGTTAATAATGAGGATGAAAGTGAGGATTATGATGGTTTCCTGAAGGCGATAATAGGTAATGTAGAGGGACGTGGGGTGGGTGTGGGCAGGGGCAGGCGGATGATGGTGATGTGTAAGGTGGTATTGATAATGATGATAAGATACAATGGCTTCTCTGATATGAAAGTGAATTTGGAAAGTTAAATCGAACTCAGATAGTGATTGGTGGATGTTAATGGTAGTGATGATTAGGATGATGATGATAATGGTGATGATGGTGATGGTAATGGTTATAATAGTTTTAAGAAGAAATGCTTTATGATAAAACAAACAAACAAAAAAAAAAAACTGTCAGAGGTATGTGTCGCGTTTGATAAAATAAATGTTTATTTTCTGCTTTCATTTGTCTCCATCTGTCTTTTTCCTACTCTTGCATATACATAAAGAGAATTAATTTAAAATGTGTGCATGGTGGTAAAAGATTTCGCTAATGCACCCTGGTATGAAAATTATGTTAAAGCTAATTATAATATTCTATGCATTGCTCGCGGATAAAGTATTATAAAACAGTCGTGTTGATGCTGCCGCTCCATAGGGAAACGAAAAATAGCGAGTTATAATTATTCATAGCGGATAAATGTGAATTATTGTTTATGCATAGCGGAGGGAAAAAAACGGCTGCGTGTATTTGCATATTAGAGAGGGAAATATTATTAAAGCTCCATTGGGAAATATCGCGGGAAAATTGGGTGCGACCATGTGAGCGGGGAAGACGCCGTTAATGAAGGTCCGCGGGGAAATGATGCGGCCTGAGAGGAAACATTTGCCCTACAAGTCATAGAGGGCAGGGTGTGTACTGAGGAAAAGCTGGAGGAGTGCCGAAATAGGACCTTGAAAATTAGGATCGATTCACTGAAAGACACACACACACACACACACACACACACACACACACACACACACACACACACACACACACACACACACACACACACACACACACACACACACACACAAACCAGAAGAAGACAAGAAAAGACGAAATATTTAAGCTGTCTCTATGTCATGCGAAGAAAATTTTAAAGGGCTGCCACAGTAAGACAATGCAAGATAATGATGATGATGATGATGATAGTAATAATAACGTTGAAGATAAACACCGAACTATTCTTGGCTCTTACTGAAATACCCCCCCAAAAAAAAAATATAAGGAAAAATTTGATACTTGCATGAAAAGGAAACGAGAAAGAGACGCCGTGGAAGGACGGAAAAAAAAAGACGCTAAAGATAGACAATAAACTATTTTTGGGTCTCACAGGAAAATTTCCAATTAAAAAAATAATTAAATATTTGTGTTGTAAATCATGGAGGACAATTTGCATAAAAAAATAAAATAAAAATTAAGACGATTAAAAAAGCGAAAAACAGAAACAGTGAGCAATTGTCGAGTCTCAAGTCTGACTGGAATACTAGAAAATGTAAGCATAAGTTAAATATTTTCATTATTGATCATGAAGAACAATTTGCATATAATGAAAATATAAAAAAAAAGACACCGCGATGTCGCGAAATAAAACTTGAATAAATGAAAACATAGATACTTTTAGTCTCATTAAACCACAGGAAAACAAAAATAGAATAAAAACACTGTACACCTTGAACACTTAACATGCAAAAAAAAAAACAAAAAAAAACTGAAAAACACGTGCAACATCAGGACAAGAAAACACTCAAACTACTGACAACAGAAGCACTTTGAACAATTCCTGGGCATTACGACACGAGAAGACTTACAAGGACTTAGTCGAGGGGACAATAGGTCGAGGCACCTCCCTCCTCTCCCCCCTCCACACCGGCCCTCTGTACCCCCGTCCCTCTGTGCCACCTAAAAGTTTTCCCTGATAATGGTTCTGCTGAGGGAGGCGAAGAGGGAGGAAGAAAGAGAGAGAGAGAGTCGATTGCCGTGTGTGTGTGTGTGTGTGTGTGTGTGTGTGTGTGTGTGTGTGTGTGTGTGTGTGTGTGTGTGTGTGTGTGTGTGTGTGTGTGTGTGTGTGTGTGTGTGTGTGTGTGTGTGTGTGTGTGTGTGTGTGTGTGTGTGTGTGTGTGTGTGTGTGTGTGTGTGTGTGTGTGTGTGTGTGTGTATGGAGGATTCAGTGTTCTGGTACAAACTCTGAAACTGTGAAAACCCTTTTGATTTGTCTATTAAAAGGAAAAATGTGTGTGTGTGTGTGTGTGTGTGTGTGTGTGTGTGTGTGTGTGTGTCCATTCGTCCTTTCACACACAACCATCATTCACTGGTGTGTGTGTGTGTGTGTGTGTGTGTGTGTGTGTGTGTGTGTGTGTGTGTGTGTGTGTGTGTGTGTGTGTGTTTCATACCCAGTCATATATTCAATCATTTATTCAGTGTGTGTGTGTGTGTGTGTGTGTGTGTGTGTGTGTGTGTGTGTGTGTGTGTGTGTGTGTGTGTGTGTGTGTCAGTGGGTGGATGTGGGTGAATGAATGAAAATTATTGAAACCCTGAAAAATTCTGTTTGTGTATTGCATCGTGTGTCAGGGAAAAATAGAAGCGTGGAAATTCATGGCGTTATTGACGGAAAAAAAAATTAAAAGATACGTACGTTATTGTCATGCAGATTCATATGTTATCGATGGTCTTTTGTTTTTAACGGGATTAATTTCACTGCAAGAGTTTTTATTTTTTTTATTTGTCATGCGGTGAATAATTATTGCTCTCTCTTATTCCTCTTTTATTCCCCTGCTTTTTTATTCCTTTTTTTTCCTTTCTGCTCTCTTTCTAACTTCTCATATTCGTGAATTTTTCTTTTTCTTTTTACTCTTTCTGTTCTCGTTTCCTCTTTCATTTATTAATTTTTATCGATTTTCCCCTCCCCTTCTATTCTCTCCTCTTTTTCACTTAATTTCATAACTTTTTACACTTCCTTCAGCTATTCCCGTTTTCTTTCTCTTTTACTTTAATAACTTTTTACTCGCCTTTCTCTTCTCAGTTCTCTTTTATTTATTTACTTTGATATCCATTCGTGACTTTGTTTTCCCCTATTTGTACATTCTCTCTCTCTCTCTCTCTCTCTCTCTCTCTCTCTCTCTCTCTCTCTCTCTCTCTCTCTCTCTCTCTCTCTCTCTCTCTCTCTCTCTCTCTCTCTCTCTCTCTCTCCTCTGCATCCGTTCTCTTTTCCTTTATTCCTCGTCCTCTCTTCCATCTTTCCTCTTCCTTTCTACTTCTTTTTCTTTCTTCCTATCCATCGTTCTTCTTTCTATATGATTTACTCTCTTTACTTTTCTTCCCAGCTTTCTGTATTTCCTTTCTCTCTCCCTTTTCTTTCCCTTCCTTTCTTTCTTTTCCATTCCGATCCATTTCCTTCTCTTCTTTTCTCTTCTCTTCCCTTCCTTTTCCTTCCCTTTTCTTCCCTTTCCTTGTCTTCTCTTTTCTTCTCTTCTCTTTTAGTTCCTTCTTTTTCTTTCAGTTTCAATGGATTTTCTCCCTTTATTTCCTGTTCCCTTCTCTTCCCTTCTTTCGTTTCTTTTCTGTTCTTTCCTCCTTTCCAGTCCCTTCTCTTCCCTTCCCTTCCCTTCTCTTCCGTTCCCTTCCTCCATCTCAGTTCCCTCTTTCTCCTCCTCCACCTTTTCCTTTTCCAACTCTCAAGCTTCCTGATTTAGGCCTCTTCCCTTCCTCCCTAACCCCCCTAATGGTTAAGAGGGCGGCGTCAGCTGTCCAATCAGGCCGGATGACGTCAATGGCTGAGGGAAGCGTGTCCACCAATCAGCGAACAAATGTCTTACTCCTGTGTGTGTGTGTGTGTGTGTGTGTGTGTGTGTGTGTGTGTGTGTGTGTGTGTGTGTGTGTGTGTAAATTTTTCTCTGTGTCCGTTTTATTTCTTTGATAATTGATGTAAACTGATGATTTTTTTTGTCTGTTTCTCCCCGTCTTTCAGTGTTATTGTCTATCTGTCTGTCCGTCTCTCTCTCTCTCTCTCTCTCTCTCTCTCTCTCTCTCTCTCTCTCTCTCTCTCTCTCTCTCTCTCTCTCTCTCTCTCTCCTACCCACCCACACACACACACACGGTCACTAGTTACCTTGCAAATCAAACACAACTAACACATGAACGCTTTCCCTCAGGTCACGTCCTGCGCCTGGTAGCTGAGGTCACGAGGGGTCACGGGAGGTCATAGAGGTCAGGCTGGGCATTGACTCGGATAAGTGTGTAACGAAGGTATTAATGATAATTACTTGAGTGTGAGTGTGAGTGTGTGAAAAAAAAAAAAACGATTATTTCTTGTGAATGCGAAAGGGAGTGAGTGACGCTTCAGGTAAGTGTGTTGAACATATAAATAATTACTTAGGTGCGAGTGTCTGAGTGTGTGAGTGTTTGAGTGTGAAAGATTGCAATGATGAGAGTGAGTAAATGTGTGCCAGGTTGTTGCCTCTGGTGAGAGAGAGAGAGAGAGAGAGAGAGAGAGAGAGAGAGAGAGAGAGAGAGAGAGAGAGAGAGAGAGAGAGAGAGAGAGAGAGATATTACAATCATTCTTTTCCCTTGAGTGCATGAGTTCGTGAATCCGTGCGTGAGTCTGTTCGTTCGTTCGTTCCTTCGTTCGTGGGTGTGGGAGTGTTGCTTCATTACATTGATTGCTCACGAACAGTTAAGTAGTTATCGTGACGTGAGCTGCAGGTATTGATGTGTTGCGCGGGTGTTGTAATGGTGCTGCTGGTGCTAGTAATTAGCTCCTACGTGCTCATTACTGCTGATCAGTGTTGAAACTTTTCCCACTGAGAAAGAGCGCCCGAGTTCGACTCCCCGCTGCTGATTAATGAAGGGAGGAGGCGTATACTTGGTGCTAGTGGTGATGGTGATGGTGTTGTTGTTGTTGTTGTTGTTGTTGTTGTTGTTGGTGGTGGTGGTGGTGGTGTTGGTGGTGGTGTAGAGTTAGGAGGAAAGGCAGAAATAGAAGGAGGAAGAGAAGGAAAAGCAGTAGCAGTAGTAGTAGTAGTAGTAGTAGTAGTAGGAGGAGGAGGAGGAGGAGGACGGGGAGGAAAAATATAAGTACCTAAATTTGTAAGTAATGAAGAGGAGGAAGTGGCGGAGGAGGAGGAGGGGGAGGAGGAGGAGAAGGAGGAGGAGGAGGAGGAGAAGAAGGAGCAGGAAGAAGAGGCAGAAAAGGAAGAAGAAAAAAAGAGTAAAAAAAAAACCAAGAAAAAAACTCACTAGATTTCAAAGTAATAAGAGATAAGTGACGTGTGTGTGTGTGTGTGTGTGTGTGTGTGTGTGTGTGTGTGTGTGTGTGTGTGTGTGTGTGTGTGTAGGTGACTGACTGACTGGCTGGTTGGCTGGGTGGCTGCCTGGCTGGCTGGGCGGTGCCATTAAGTTAATAACAGAGTATCGGTCCCTTTAGCTGTCGGGTCACTCTGTGTGATGAGGAGAGCTTATATTTACCTTTTTAATTAATTACTCCTACCTGGGTCTTCAATCAGGCGTGCCCGTGATTAAAGTGCGATAGTGTAACACAGGTGAGGCGGAACAGGTGGGCGAAATAGTCAGGTAAGGCGGCCAGGATGATGGTGAGGGTGCTGGTCGAAGAATAATTGACGTGGGACGCTCAGAAGGGTGAGGGTGGGCTGAGGAAAGGGGTGTTGACTTAATAGGGAGGGAGGGGAAGCTACGTGATCGTGGGGTGGAAGGTTATGGGTTGCGAGGGGAGAGGGTTGACGGAAGGGAGCTGTGGAGTGGAGTAAAGAGGAGGGAGGGGCAGGGACGTGAGGGGGAAGTGACAGGTGGAAGCGGTAAGTGGAAGGGGAGGAGAGGGAAAGACTAGTGATTAATAACGTGTATGAGAAATGGTGGCAGGAGAGAGAGAGAGAGAGAGAGAGAGAGAGAGAGAGAGAGAGAGAGAGAGAGAGAGAGAGAGAGAGAGAGAGAGAGAGAGAGAGAGAGAGAGAGAATCGAACACATAAAATAAACAAAGGAAACAGGAAAAAAAAAAGCAAGAAAAACAGGCGTATCAAGCAAGTAGGTAAGGAAAGAGGGAATATGAACAGGAATAGATAAATCAAAATAAAATTAGATACAGCAGGTATCCATGAGGGCGGCGCGTCACTGAGCCACAGCCGTCACGTCGCCTCAATTGCCGTACTCCTCATTGTAATGCATTGCGGCCTGAGTGAATTTTCTCAGCCATTATTCTTGCTTTTTATTTCCTCGTCATCGCTCAGTTTGAAGACTCGGATTCAGATCAAATATTCATAGACTACGCTGAGACTTGGAGTTCCTTTTTATTGATATTTTTTTCCTCCCTCGTCTTTCCCCTTCACTTGGTATAAGATTTTTCTGATCAATACAAACACGGATGACGGGAATGATAAGTGGATGCGTGATATGTTAATGTGAGGAGAATAAGAAGATTGGAGATCCTAAACCTTCATTAGTACAAGAGGGTTTCTGTAATGGGGGAATCTGGCTGAAATATTTGAGTGGCGTGAGTGATATAAGGAGGGATGTTGACGAGATCCTTGGAGTTATCAGGATTGGAAGGAAAGTAGTGTGTTTAAAGGTGATGCATTTGAGACGGAGATTAGAAGGAATTGCTTCTCAAATAGATTGCTGAGTGGTTGAAATAGACTTAGTTACGAGACTGGTAGTGTAATTTAAGAGATTAGACGAATTTATGGACTGAGAATGTATCCAGTTGTGAAGAGAGAGAGAGAGAGAGAGAGAGAGAGAGAGAGAGAGAGAGAGAGAGAGAGAGAGAGAGAGAGAGAGAGAGAGAGAGAGAGAGAGAGAATGACATAAGTACACGTCTATGTATTATGCAAGAAGTGTCACACGTTAGCCTACTGGATTTTAGCAGCTTTCCTTTTGTTGTTGTGTCGTGTATCGAGGGAATGCAGAGTGGTGGTGCTGATGGTGGTGGTGGTGGTTGTGGTGGCGGTCATCTGTCCTTCCTTATGTCCTATTTAGTGAAGGTGGCAAGGGAAGTGTTACCGTGTGTGTGTGTGTGTGTGTGTGTGTGTGTGTGTGTGTGTGTGTGTGTGTGTGGTAGAATAGTCTTTGTTTTACCTTCTCCTTTTATCTTCTTTGTCTTGTTGTCCTCCTCCTCCTCCTCCTCCTCCTCTGCTATTCTATCGCTTCCACTAGTAGTTAGTGTTATACAATTACAACCAGCCTAGTCAAAATTTCAAGGTCTGTTGCTGCAAGTCTTCCTTTCGTTTTCCTTTGTGTTGCCTCCTCCTCCTCCTCCTCCTCCTCCTCCTGCAGCAGGGCCATCCTTCAAGCAGTGCCGTCCATCTTAACCCTCCCTCTCGTACAAAGGGCTTGGGGGATTCACGAGGGCTGTCAGTAAGCCTTTCACTACCCGAGACGGTGTCCTTCCTTTTGGTCCTTGGAGAAAATTTAATAGCATCTCCATACAGACCTTCCGTCTATGAATTAATAATGTCCCGTGGTAAAGTAAATTAGGTAAATAAAGAAAAGACATGTTATGACTTCTTTGGAATGTGTCTTGTGTTTTATTTTTGGTGCTTTTCGTTTTCTTTTTATCGTG
>NC_087158.1:22252039-22264539 GCF_035594125.1 Scylla paramamosain
GAGAGAGAGAGAGAGAGAGAGAGAGAGAGAGAGAGAGAGAGAGAGAGAGTCGTAAAAATTGAGATTGAATAGAATAGAAAAAGTAATGAAAAGGAAGTGAATAATTAATATAGGAGATGAAGAAAGTGAAGGTGGGTAAGGGAAGCAAGAGAAGGTGGGTAAGGAGGAAGAGGAGGAGGAGGAGGAGGAGGAGGAGGAGGAGGAGGAGGAGGAGAATAACAACCTAGGATTATATAAGATGACAAACAACACACCTACTTATCCTTGAGAGGAGGAGGAGGAGGAGGAGAAGGAGGAGGAGGAGAAAAAGAACAAGAAACACAAGAGGCAAAAAGAAAAAGAAGAAAAGGAGTAGGAGGAGGAATGGGACGGCCACCACCACCACCATCATGAAAAGATAAACACACAGCGAACAACAGGTGGCATTAAATCAAGTGTTCCTGGCGAGGGGAGTGAATCAAGGCCACGCAGACCCCAGGAGTGCCTAACAAGAGGTTAATAAGAGGAAAGTACGTGAAAGAGGGAAGGCGAGTCCCGAGAGGAAACCGTAAGAGGGAAAAGGAAGAACAGAACCTTGAATCTTGACTTAAGACGCTGGCTCCTGTCTCCCCTCTCCCCTACTTCCTTCGTCTTCCGTCCTTCATGTACCTGACAGAAAAAAAGTGAGCTAAAGGAGAAAAAACAAGTGTAGAGGGAGTGTTTTTTCTGTCTATACAAGTTTATATAAGTTTTTATTTATGCTTTTTTTTATACAAATGAGTGTTTTATACAAGTTTTCATAGAAGCTCCCCCCACCATTCATCTTCTCTCCTTCATCTACCTGACAGAAAGATGAGGTGGGAGAGAAAAAAATAAAGCGTAAGGCGCGAATGAACGTTTTTATACAAATCCTTCCTGTACGTATATATTTCGTGATAATGAACGTGGGGGAGAAAAACGTACAATTAGTGTTCTTCGTTATCTTACAGTGAACGTGATATGAGAGAGAGAGAGAGAGAGAGAGAGAGAGAGAGAGAGAGAGAGAGAGAGAGAGAGAGAGAGAGAGAGAGAGAGAGAGAGAGAGAGAGAGAGAGAGAGAGAGAGAGAGAGAATATAGTGTCTTAATTAAACTAGTCGATACAGAACAACTGTTCGGCAATTATCGTGAGGAGAAAAGCGATTATGTGTAGAGAAAGGATGTAGTGTCAATTAGAGTAAGAAGGGCATGTACAGAAAGTAATAAGTTGATAATGTATTCTCTTAATTAAACAAGCCGATAACGACACACATGGATTATCTCAGTATCGTAATAGTATCTTGATTACGTCGTACTTATATCTCAATAATGGTAATATTTTTGTTGATTAATCCAGGAAGAAAAATATCTAGTGTGCCATTTTTTTTTCTTTTTTTAGATTTATGTTTTTATCATGTAAGGGAAAATGACAAAAATATTATGATGACGAAGGGAAAGTTAACGAAGACACCATAAATACAGCACTGAGAAGGATATCGTATTATTACTTTTCACTGCGTTATTTTTAGATCACTTATGACGCACGCTCACGTCGAAACACCAGGACGAACACGAGACGGAGCTCATTACTGCCCTCGTGATTATGTCCCTACTAAAGATAAGACCCTGCCTTGAAATGGGCACCGGTGAGTTATGGCTGCGAACGTGAGGGCAGTGGGTGTAAGGAGCCGACCACCCTACATCGTCTGCTGAGGCTCGGGAAAGACGGCGCTACCTGCTCCACCCCAACACTCACGATTCAGTACAACACCTCCTTACGTTACAGGAATAAAGATAAACTTTCTGAGAATAAAATGACATTATAACATATATAAAAAAAAAAAAAAACTACAAGATAAACTTCCTGAGAATAAAATAACATAATAACTTAAAATAAAAGACTACAGAAATTTAGTTGATTATTTTCCAAGGGCCACAAAAAGGCAGAAGAAAGACTCAGTGAAGGTGCCAGTCCCCCAAAAAATAGAACCAAGAGGATTATCCATAATTAGAGAAGTGTATTGAAACCTTCCTTTTGAAAGATTTTAAGCCATAAGTTGGAAGAAATACAGAAGCAGGCAGGGACTTCCAGAATTGACCAGTAAAAGGGATGAAAGACTGAGAATACCGATTAATACTTGCATTTGGGAGGTGGACAGAATAGGGATGAGAAAAAGAACCAAGTCTTGGGGAGAAAAAGCACGGGAGGAGAAGCAAGATGAGAAGAGTGATCCACACGAAGCAACTTCTGAAACACCAACGTATCTTAATCTTACTGATCACAAACTAACAGAAAAAAAAATCATGAACTGTAACGTGAATTGGCCCAAAAATAGGAACTGAATTAAAGAAGGAAAAATCATTAACCTTTGCAGCTAATTACGTGAAAAAAAGGAAAACAAAAACAAAAGCGCAGCGCGTCTCCCAAAAACAAAGAATTGAAAGCACGAGCCAATTTATTTAATCTTTTTCCTCTCTTTTCTCTCTCTTTTTTTCCCCAGTTTCCCATCCACTCACTTTGTAATGGTAACGGGGATATTGGTCTCTCTCTCTCTCTCTCTCTCTCTCTCTCTCTCTCTCTCTCTCTCTCTCTCTCTCTCTCTCTCTCTCTCTCTCTCACAGGACACAGCGGGTTTTCAAAATATTTCATCGCGTCCGTAGGTGGTCTCGTTTAGTTTCGTTCACGCGTGCCATTGAAGTTCGTGTGTTCATTTATTTATCTTTTTATATTGGAACGTTCATGACTTGCCTCGTAAATCAGTGTTGTATATTGTTCTTTTTCCATTGAGAGAGAGAGAGAGAGAGAGAGAGAGAGAGAGAGAGAGAGAGAGAGAGAGAGAGAGAGAGAGAGAGAGAGAGAGAGAGAGAGAGAGAGAGAAGCAAGGGTGAAAAAGAGCAGGAGTGAAAGGACGCAGGAGTGAAAAGGATAACGCAACGATGTATGCGTGAGAAGGACGAGGAGGAGGAGGAGGAGGAGGAGGAGGAGGAAGCAGAAGAAGAAGGAGGAGGAAGAAAAAGAAGTAAAAAAAAAAAAAGAGGGAAAGAAAGAAAGAAACAGAAGAAGAAGACGCGGTGGTGCACGAAGAAGACAAGGGTGTGAAGAAAGAGAAGCGTAAGAACCTGAGGAGTTTGGAGGAAGTCAGTTGATTTACTCGAGACAGTTTGCTAATACCATCTTTCATCTTCATGGCTGCATCCACTGAGCCTTCTCCTATTAACCCGTCGTCTGCTAATGACACCGTGACACTTCATTTGAGTAACAGACGATTTAGCAAAGGGGAAATTAAACTGCAGGATCTAAAATATTGACACTACTCCATCTTTTCCTTTGTTGTCAGTGTTGTGTTTCGAAGTTATATAAAATCTTGCACCAGTCCATTTTAAACTTGAGCCGTGACTGATAAAGGTTTCATTTCTGTTCTTCCATTTGTCCACGATGTTGTTAGTCAGTCAGTCAATCAGTTAATCAAATAGGCAGTCAGTCAGTCACTCGGTCACTTCTGTTGTATTCGCGCACCATTCATCCAACACCGTATTTGTGAACCAGTTCCTGTCTGTCTTTTTATTGAATCTATATTTCATTTAACTTGAGTCCATTCCGGCACGTTTTGATCTGTCAATTTACTGTAAAAAAAATGTATGTCTCCCTTGTTAAAGCTTTTTTCTTTTGTTTAAAACATCAATCACTTTATTTCGCCCTCATTGTTAATTCTCTTTAATCAAGATTGACGTGTTTGAACCTTTCCTTATACTAAGATAGATAGTTATTCCTACTTTTGTACTGACTGAGGAATCTCTAACCACACTGTAATATAGATACAAAAATTGTACACTATAATCTTTTAAGTACAACCTCACTAGTGCTAAAATTTGGTCTCAAGATAACCTAACATGTATCATCTTTCTCATTCACCTATCCTCCCACCTACACACACACACACACACACACACACTTTCCAGTCCGTATGCTTCGATAATAAAAAGCAGCGGCAGGTCGTGGAAAAGCTTGGCTCGTTTCCTTTGGGGATTGGTATTAACTGACTGTGTGGATCTCTCTCTCTCTCTCTCTCTCTCTCTCTCTCTCTCTCTCTCTCTCTCTCTCTCTCTCTCTCTCTCTCTCTCTCTCGCATTTTTATTTACCTTTTTACCCATTTTTTTTTGTGATATTTTGTAATTATTTTTTTTTTTCTGTTTCGTGCAGTGTACAGTTTTTGTTGTTGCTCTACTTCATATTTTTCATTCTTCATCTTTTATTGCGAGATTTTACATTTTTGTGTTCCTTTTTTGTATGTTTTTTTTTTCAGTTTTCTTTGATGTTTTTTTTTTCATTTTACTTCGGTATTTCGTTTGGTGTGAAGCACCTTTTTTTAGATTTTTTTTTCCTCGTGTGACTTTACTTTTTCTCTTTGATATTGTTTCTTATTTTCATTAATTATTTGAAGTCATGTTTGATTTGTTTTATTTTACTTTTCTTCGTGATATCTCTAAATCTTGTGTGTAGAGAGAGAGAGAGAGAGAGAGAGAGAGAGAGAGAGAGAGAGAGAGAGAGATGAGAGAGAGAGAGAGAGAGAGAGAGAGAGACCGATTCATAAAAGCTGATGATTATGCTAATGCTGATGTTGATGATTATTAGACTCAGGTGACTTATAATTTGCTATAAATGATTTGAAGCTGCTATTTTGCGCCAATCCTGTGTCAAGCACTTCACTGGCCTCGTTTGTTTTTCCTCTCCATTGCGTGACTGGCGAATGAGCCATGCCAGTGACCGCAGATCAGAGGACGATTTCTTGTGCTGCTCCCTCTATGCTTTACATTGTATATACTTTAAATATATTTGTACAGCGCCAGAAGAATATAGAGAACTACATAAGTGGTGGCAGCGGTGGGATTCCTTGTTCGAGGGCGTCAGAAGTAGTATCTTATTTTCTCCACAAGTCTGTATAGCGTAGATATCCCATTGTAATTGCCACCGGTAATGTATTGATGGTCATGTAAAGGATGTCGTGATGCTCAAATGCTTTTAAAGTATATACAATTGTAAAGTGGAGGAGTGGGCAGCACTGAAGGTCCTGCTTCGCTTGAAGTCCGGTCGCCCTCTGACCCCGACAATCATTGGAATTTTCCTTTAGTTACAGAGCAACATGCAACAATCACAGGACTTATTCTGCGGGTGCCTTGAGATCAGTCTAGGTCATAACATAGTATTGCTTGGTTATGTTTACCAATGAAAGACTTTTTGCCAATATTCTAAAACGCTTTATTCTCTCATTTCCTTATTTCCTCAGGCCATGGGTGTTATTAGTTGGGTTCTTATGGGATGTTTTTCGTGTTGGTGATGCACAAACATGAAAACACCCTTGAAAGCCATAATAATTTTCACTACAGCCATCTGAAAGTAATCGAAATAAGACTCCAAAACGTGTAAGAATGGCATGGAAGCAGGTCGCCCTCTCGTCAGTACGCCGCCGGGCACAGACGCGGATGAATACACAGGAAGGCAGGACATCAGAATAACGGGTACATTCACCTCAGCACTTGCATCCGCCCCTCGCCAGACATCCCAGACCGTCACTCACAGCACGCCTTTAAGCATGTCAGGTGCAGGATGATTTTCTGGGAATTCCTCTTTCAGTGAATCGTGTTTGTTTGAAAAGCGAGTATTTTTAGAAGGCTCTGTTAATTCATGAGGCTTAAATATATGCGTATGTTTGATGATGGTGCCTTGTTGCTTGTTTGTTTGCTTATGTGTTTGTTTGGTTGATTGGTATGATTGTTTGTTTGTTTGTTTGTTTGTTTGTTGGTTGGTTGGTTGGTTGTTGTTGTTGTTGTTGTTGTTGTTGTTGTTGTTGTTGTTGTTGTTAATGTTCCTACTTCTGTTGCACTACTACTACCACTATACTACTACTACTACTACTACTACTACTACTACCACTACTACTACTACTACTACCACTACTACTACTACTACTACTACTACTACTACTACTACTACTACTACTACTACTACTACTAAGACCACTACCACCACCACCAACCACCACCACCACTACTATTGTCCATCCTGTTATAGTTACAGTTATTATTATAGTTCTGTCAGAGACACATTAATGATTTATAGATCGGTGTCCCCTCGAGGGCAATATGATAATTACCTGACATCCTCTTTCAGTGATTTCAGCAACACCGGCACTAAGCTGACTGGAATGTGATTAGTGTATATTTTTATTTCATTTATAGACGGAGGAAAAAAAAAAATAATGTGAGAAGCATGCGCAAGTTGTAATGAGTGTAATGAGTGAAGATAGATATGAGCAGTGTGTGAGAAAGAGAAAGGAAAAAAAATGTTAATGTGAGGAGCGTGAGAAGCATTCGCAAGCTGAATAAAAAGAAGGGTAAAAATGGATACAATGATAATATGGAGTAAGAAGATGAAAGGAAAAGGAAAAGGAAATTATGAAATGTTCGTTTTTATTTAATTTATGTATAGAAGGAAACTTAATATGAGAAGCATGTACATGTTATATTGAACGAAGGTAAATGTGAGCACAAAAAAAAAAAAAAGATGAAAAGACACAATAATATTTTGGAATAAGAACAAAGAAAAAGGAGGAAAAGTTATGAAAAGAAAAGTATTGAGCTCCTCCACTACTATAAAACCTTTTCCCATTATCACTGACTCAAAAATCTGCTCACGTACTGTTACATGCCTATTTTATTACTACAGTCTTAAATTTAAATACTTGTGTAACTTTTAAAAGACAAAAAACCTATTTCTCTCTCTCATCCTCTCTCTCTCCTCTCTCTCTCTCTCTCTCTCTCTCTCTCCTCTCTCTCCTCTCCTCTCTCTCTCTCTCTCTCTCTCTCTCTGCCCTTCCAGACCATTTAATACACTGCTCTGATTGTCAGCATACGACAGCCGTAGCAGTGGAAGGATTAAGGCTAGAATCAGAATAATACACTAGAAATAGATAGGGAAAATAGCAGTGCGGAATGAGGACAGAAAAATAGGAATGATACGCGATAACGTGCCGATAAATTTTGCAACGTACTCCTTTTTTTTTATTATTTCTGCCCTTTGTTTTTCCTCCACGTTTCCACGACTTGATTTTTAAAAAGAGACAAATATTGAGACATCTGGAGCTAAAATGGTCTCTCTATTTTGCAATTCCCTCCACTGTTTTCAGGAAGCGGGGATTAAGCGTTTTTTTGTTTTTTTTTCTTCTATTTTTTACTCTTCTTTTAATTTTATTTTTTGCATGCCTGGTAATGCTCTTATGCATGTAAAATGAATAATAGTGGAAGGTAAAAATAGAACAGGGGTGAAAGTGAAGAGTTTTGGTGGAAAATAGGAATATGAAGTAAGAGAATGAAATTAACGCTGTGCAACCTCCCACTCCCCCCCCAAAAAAAAAAACAAATATGGTAAAGAAAAAAAAAAGAAGAAAAGAAAAAAAGAATGTAAGTAAATAATTCGATAAAATGTGAAAAGTTTTGACTGGAAAAAAAAAAATGTACCTAATATAAAACATTGAAAGCAAAAGCAATGTAAGATAAACAGTATAGGGTAAAATAAATTAACATAAGATACCACTCAATTCAAGCTGATTTAAGGTCCCACTAGTTCTATAATGACTCACGTTGTCGTACTTTTTAAGATAATTGTTGTAGTGGTAGTAAGTAGTAGTAGTAGTAGTAGTAGTAGTAGTAGTAGCAACAATACAACAGCAACAACAGCAGCAGCAGCAGCAGCAACAACAATATCAGCCAATAATAATAATAATAATAATAATAATGATAATAATAATAATAATAATAATAATAATAATAATAATAATAATAATAATAATAATAATATTAGTAACTCACTCGATTGCAAGTAATAATTGACAGTAATCCTCTTCTTACATTTCTAAGACGCAAAATAAATGTGTAACTAAACGCACATGTACACCGACTAAGATCCTCACTCATTTTCTATTCATGCTAAAGCTCTTACTGTTTCATTCATTACCTGCCTGGCGGAGATTAGCACGTGGGGGAGGATATGTTGCGTTACCTGTGTTTTATTCATACACCTGGCGAGGGGGAGCGTGGGAAAGGAGGTGTCATTGTGGAAAGGGGTAAAAATATATATACATGACGAAAGATGCGGGTATTATATATATGAACATAAGAACATAAAAAAAAATAAGGGAAACTGCAAGAAGCCATCAGGACTACACATGGCAGTCCCTATATGAAATATACCTACCTATTTCCACCTATCTTGCCCACCCATAAATCCGTCTAATCTTCTCTTAAAGTTCCCTAATGACTTAGCACTGACAACTTGATTACTGAGTCCGTTCCATTCATCCACCACTCTATTTGAGAAGCAATTTCTTCCTATCTCTTTTTTAAATCTAAATTTTTCAAGCTTGAACCCGTTATTTCTTGTTCTGTCCTGGTTATTGATCCTAAGAATTTTGCTTACGTCCCCCTTGTTATAACCCTTATACCACTTAAAGACTTCTATCAGGTCTCCTCTTAACCTACGTCTCTCTAAAGAATGTACTCGTAAATTTAACAGCTTCACTCTCGCTTTGTAAGGAATACTCCTCATCCCCTGTATCCTTTTAGTCATTTTCCTTTGTACTGATTCTAATAGACCTAATGTAGAGACCAGAATTGCACAGCGTAGTTTAGATGAGGTCCGACCAGCACTAAATATAACTTTAATGTTACTTCTGGCCTTCTACTTTTAACGAGTGTTGTCGGAGGGGAAAGGTTATTCTAGCATAGATTATTAGTGAATGGGAAAAGTAATTAATTTTTGTCTTCGTAGGATATAGGATATTCATCTATTTATAAGATTATCTTAATATTAGACTATTTTTGTATATTATTCATTCATTATTTTTGATGCCTGCTTATATATTCCCTATTCATGTATTTGCATATACGTATATTATCTTTTTAGAATCCTGTCACACGCTGCATTCATTTTTTGGTATTTGTTTATATATTTCTTACTCATCTTTTCTAGAGTCCTGTCACACACAGCATTCATAATTTCACGCTTCCCTGCTTGAAATCTTTCCTGTTCATATTTTTTACTCGTGTATTAGTTTTTTATGTTTTTTATGAAGTCTGTCACACGCAGTATTTGTAATGTGGACGCCTCGCTGTTTGTCATATTCTCCAAAGGCTTTATGCGTATACAGGGGTGTGCTGACTACTGCCCCTGCTACCAACACTACCTCTCGTAATACTCCTCCATAACCAATACTACTACCACCACTGTTTACAATCCTTCATCACTACCTCCACTACAACCAACACTACTACTTGAGGTGTTAAATCTGGTTACTTCACTCACACATCCTTGCACGTTCGCTCACTCTTCCTTCTCAGCGACACGTGCGTCCCAGAACCTTCCTCTTATGTTGCCCACACAGGTAGTTCATGTTTCTTTTGATGCACACTCCATGCTCCCGTTGCTCTAATGGTCTTTCACTGACACTTATAAAATAGCTCCCATCTCTCCCCAAGCACGTCCAGACACCTCTCATAGATTTTCTCCTCCTCCTCCTCCTCCTCCTCCTTCTCTTCCTCCTCTTCTTTCCCGTCCCTCTTCTCCTCCTTCATTCTCTCGCGTCATTTCTTTCTGTAGTTCTTTAGTCCATTTTCCTTTTCATAATTTCCTTCTTCCTCTGTCTGCTTCGTCGTTTTCGTCCTTGTTATTCTCTTCCTCCTCCTCCTCCTCCTCCTCTTCCTCCATAAATTAAGAAAGTTACTCTCTCTACATATATACATAACTTCGTCACTCACTCTAGTCAGGCATTCACATTGTCCACACCAACATCCGTATCACTTCTAGGTTCTCAGAACACCTTCCGTCAACCACATCAGCCGTCCACACCATCCATGCCACGACCTGCCCTCCACTGCCATACTACTACTACTACTACTACTACTACTACTACTACTACTACTACTACTACTACTACTACTATTACTACTACTACTACTACTACTACAACAGTCTTCCATACTTCCACTTCTATCCACTCATGATAGCCAGTCACTGACCTCAAGCACACACACACACAAACACACACACACACACACCGTAACAGACTTGCGTTTTCCAATAATTCAAATCATGATTAATAGTGACGAGAGAGAAAAAAAAAAAGAAATAGAAAAAAGAGCATCATTTGCATTACAGTAGAGAACAAAAACTGAATAAAAAGTATTATAAGCGAAAAAAATTACAAAAGTGTGAAATTAATGAAGCCGCAAATGTCATCAGGTGGAGAGTCAATCATTACCTTTAAATTCCGGACAGTCCCCGCTGACGCATCCACACACATCCACACACACACTCATCTACTTTGCAGTGATGGATGAAATTCCCGGCAAAGCAAATTCCCCACACATCTGCCTACAAAACCTCTGTGTAATTTCAGCCAGGGCGTTGAAAATGGCCGTGGAATCAAAGGGCAGGAAGTTGGTTGTATATATAATCAATGCTGGAATTAGTATAGTGCCGCGCTGGACTTTCTCGACAAGAAAATGGTACAAAATTGCTATGAAAGTCGGGTCTGTTACGGTGTTGTAATGTTCGTTGATGGAGAGTGGGTTGAGAATTAGCAGTGTTGGAAATAACTGAACGTAATCTGCATGTGACTTTTCGATGGGATAAATGTAATGAAGTTGCAGTGAATGTCTGATCTCGTGTTATGGTGTGGGTGTAACCGTGGTAAAGAAGAGGCTGGGTGGTAGATAGGAATATGTAACGCTGGAAGTAGTGTAATGCTTACCTCACGACCTTGCCTTACGTAACACTACACATCCTTACGTAGCTTTTTATGATCTAATCTAATTAACATTATCTCCTCTGATCTTACCTAACCTTGCACATCCTTACTTAATCCTATGTAACCGATCGTAATTCTATCTGATCTTACCTAATCACAACCAGTCTTACCTAACCTGATCTAGCTTAACATAATTCTACCAAACCTTACCAAACTAATTTAATCTTTTACTCAACATTACTTAACTATTACGGAAACTTCCCTATCCGTATCTTAGCTATCTTTATCTTTCTTTTCCTACATTTACCTAACTATGCCTAAACTTTCTTATCTATGCTAAACCTTACCTTATTTATTATTTAAACCTTACCTAACATTTCTTAACCTTAACATACCCAACCCTATCTTACCTGACCCTTACTTAAAGTTACCTAACCGAGCTGAATCTCAGTTATCTTCTTACCTAACACAATACATAACCTACCCTCACCGAACCTTACCTAATCCTAATCATCTAACTTAACCGAACATAACCAGACAGAATCAAGTTGAGAATACGTATTACGGAAATTGAAATAAGATTAATAAAAGCAAGAGAACAAAAAAGAAACGAGAACGAATAGAAAAAGAAACGAGAACAAGTAACAGGATGAAATTAGCGAAACACAACCGAACCGAATCGAACCGAATGAAACAATTAAGGCGAGAATCTGCGCACTTCCGCCTTGCAATAGCCGTGATGATGACAAAGAATGGAGGATAACAAGTTCCAAGTGAAGAGTGTAATCAGCGTGATAACACATTTGAGAAGACTGACAGGGAGAATTACTGAATGAACCCTGGAGAGATTTTATTATATATATTTTTGCTTTGTTTTTTTTTTCGCATTTTCTCTTCCATTTAATTTTTTTTTTTTTTTTCACTGGTAATCACAAGCCCGTCTGTCGTAAACAAGAGTGGCGCCTCCATTAAGTGCATGCCAGTCCAATTACTGCTGCAGTGCGGAAGAAGGGCGTAATGGAAATGATGGTGATGATTGATAGTGATTAAGGTGATGAATGTGATGGTGATGATTGTGAGGGTGGTGGTGGTGGTGGTGATGATATGGACATGAGTGGTGGTAGGCCTACTCCTCGTGTGATTGTACAGTTGTTGTTATCATTATTGTTATCATTGCCATCGTCATTGTCAACAACAACAACAACAACAACAACAACAACAACAACAACAACAACAACAACAACAACAACTACTACTACTACTACTACTACTACTACTACTACTACTACTACTACTACTACTTTTACTTCTACCACCACGACCAACCACCACCACCACCACCACCACCACCACCACCACCACCATCACCACCACCAACACCTCCTCCTCCTCCTCCTCCTTCTCTTTCTCCTTCTCCTCCTCCTCCTTCATCACAACTACAATAACCTACTACTGGTGTTGATATACTACTATTGACATAATGATTCGTAATCGCAAGGATAAAAAAAATAATAATAATATCTTCCATAACAAAGAGAGAGAGAGAGGAGAGAGGAGAGAGAGAGAGAGAGGAGAGAGAGAGAGAGAGAGAGAGAGAGAGAGAGAGAGAGGAGAGAGAGAGAGAGAGAGGGAGATACGAGTCAAAATAATTCTTCCTTCTCACCAGCATTCACAAAAAACTGAAGATCCGTATATTGGAATTA
>NC_087158.1:22267039-22269539 GCF_035594125.1 Scylla paramamosain
CTTCTTCTTCTTCTTCTTCTTCATTTAATCAGCTCCCCATTTATTCTCAACTTTATTTGAATATCTTCTTATCCCGTATTGGTATTCTCTCTCTCTCTCTCTCTCTCTCTCTCTCTCTCTCTCTCTCTCTCTCTCTCTCTCTCTCTCTCTCTCTTTCTATGGCTATGAATGTGATTGTGGA
Source organism: Scylla paramamosain (assembly GCF_035594125.1). Lineage (NCBI taxonomy): Eukaryota > Metazoa > Arthropoda > Malacostraca > Decapoda > Portunidae > Scylla > Scylla paramamosain. The sequence goes on from NC_087158.1 coordinate 22,267,221, forward strand.
TGTGGGTGTATGTATGTATGTATGTACTGGGCAGCCTCCACCACCACCACAACCACCACCACCACCACCACCACCACCACCAACAGTAACAAAAAGGAAGTCGGTTTATTTGGCATCTTTTTCATTCTCTTTCTGTCTTTGTCTCTCCTTTTTTTTTTTTCCTTCCTGTTTGGTTTTCCTCTTTCAGCTCAGGGCATCAGTGTGTGAGCGTCCGTGTTTGTCTGTCATCAGCGGAGGAAAGCTGGAGGAGGAGGAGGACTGGCAAATATTGAGAGAGAGAGAGAGAGAGAGAGAGAGAGAGAGAGAGAGAGAGAGAGAGAGAGAGAGAGAGAGAGAGAGAGAGAGAGAGAGAGAGAGAGAGAGAGAGAGAATATATGTCTGAGTTTGCATCTCTCTCTCTCTCTCTCTCTCTCTCTCTCTCTCTCTCTCTCTCTCTCTCTCTCTCTCTCTCTCTCTCTCTCTCTCTCTCTCTCTCTCTCTCTCTATCCCGTTCTTTCCTTCTCATTTGTCCCTCTTATCGCTCTCTCTCTCTCTCTTCCTACTTGCGATTCCATTCTCTTGCTATCGCCTTATCCATTATTCCTTGCTCTCTCTCTCTCTCTCTCTCTCTCTCTCTCTCTCTCTCTCTCTCTCTCTCTCTCTCTCTCTCTCTCTCTCTCTCTCTCTCTCTCTCTCTCTCTTCTTAACTTCCTTTCTCTCTTCTGCGCGTTTTCCTTTCTTTCCTTTCCTCATTATTTTCCTTGGCACTCATTTTCTTTACCTTCATATTTTTCCTTTCTTTTCATGTTCCCTTGCATTTTTTATCGTAATTATCCACGTTTTGCCTTCTTTTTTCATCTTTCTTATCTTTACCGCCTTCTTTGCATTCCTTTTTTTATCGTACCTTTCTTTTATCATCTCTGCCTTTTTCTCTTTCTACTTTCTTATTCCTCATTTTTGCTTTTTATCTTTTTCCCCAAATTTTCTAGTTTATTCCCTTTTCTCTTTCGTTATTCACTGCTTTCTCTCCCTTTTTATCTTCTCTCATTGAATATTTCTTCCTTTTTCTCTGGTCTGTTTTTTTTTGTTTTGTTTTTTTGTTTTATAATTTGTCTTTTGTTTATCATCTCTGGTCCTACTCTCTCTCTCTCTCTCTCTCTCTCTCTCTCTCTCTCTCTCTCTCTCTCTCTCTCTCTCTCTCTCTCTCTCTCTCTCTCTCTCTCTCTCTCTCTCTCTCTCTCTCTCTCTCTCTCTCTCTCTCTCTCTCTCTCTCTCTCTCTCTCTCTCTCTCTCTCTCTCTCTCTCTCTCTCTCTCTCTCTCTGTCTCTGTCTCTGTCTCTCTCTCTCTCTCTCTCTCTCCCTCTCCCTCTCCTCTCCTGTCCGCCTCTCTCTCGTTTCTTCCTTTCAAGTATCACAGTCAAGGCCACTCAAAGTCCCCTCTCAAAGAAGTCCACCTCTTCGACAGACCATTAAAGGTACTTGCACGTGAGGAAAGGTTACCTGCCTACCTTACATCACCTCTCCTTTACCTCACCTTTCTCACCTTACCTCGCTCCCTCTCTTTCTCGTCTCTGCTCTCTTGCCTCAGTGTTACTCAAAGTTTTTTTTGTATTTTGGTCATTTGAATTGTATATTTGCTTGACCTATCTACCACCTCCTCCTCCTCCTCCTCCTCCTCCTCCTCCTCCTCCTCCTCCTCTTTCTCTTACGTCTTCTCTCCTTCTTCGTCTCTTTCTCCTTCTCCTTCTCCATCCTGTAGCTAATTGGAAGTTGGTACCTAACAGCTTTGCAAGGACCTCAATGTCTGTTGGTGTTTGGATTTCCTTTGTATTCCTTTGTATTCCTCATCTTCGCTTTTTTGCTTTCCTACTCCGCCTCAGCCTCCTACAGCAAGAACAACAACAACAATTACTACTACTACTACTACTACTACTACTACTACTACTGACTCTCTCTCTCTCTCTCTCTCTCTCTCTCTCTCTCTCTCTCTCTCTCTCCCACTGGCAAATCCATTCACTCACTCACCGCAGCTGTCCGCCATTCATCTTAACTTGGATCTTCGTTCATGCCACCTCAGAGTCGCTCTAACTTATTCATCTGTCGCTCTATTTTAATCTAGCTCGCCTTACCACCCTGTAACTTTCTTGATTACTCACTCAGGCCGTCGTCTTTATTCCACCCCACCTACGAGTATTTCTGTACCACACAGCAAAAACCTCACTATCTTTTTTCATTTACTCTTGTCTGCTGCCCGTCTATTCCAGGCTGTTCCAGGGAAAAAAAGGTTGTATATATATGTCCATCTTCTTGCGCGTTTTGTTCTCTCATGTGGTTTATTTT
>NC_087158.1:22277039-22297039 GCF_035594125.1 Scylla paramamosain
GAACTTTCCGCTGAAGTTCCTTAAAGGCGTGGGAGAAACTTGCTTGTATGGTGTCTATTTATTTATTTTCTTTCTCTTCACACAGATTGTTTGGGACTGAGCGGGCGTGCCAGAGAGGGAACGGCGTCTCGGTGAAGGGTACGAGTAAGTTGTGTCTTTGTTGCACTTGTTATGAGATTAGTGATAATGATATGAAAAATTGCATGTGACACCCATCCAAGCATGCCTAGAATAACTTAGAAGAAACTGAAGACTTATTACTACTACTACTACTACTACTACTACTACTACTACTACTACTACTACTACTACTACTACTACTACTACTACTACTACTACTACTCCTTTTACAAAAAACCTCTTGAGACAACAATTCTACTGATATTTGCTCTTTTTTCAGTTCCTTTGTGTTTCTCCTCCTCCTCCTCCTCCTCCTCCTCCTCCTCCTCCTCCTCCTCCTCCTCCTCCTCCTCCTCCTCCTCCTCCTCCTCCTCCTCCTCCTCCTCATCATCATCATCATCATCATCATCATCATCATCATCATCATCATCATCATACACATACTACTACTACTACTACTACTACTACTACTACTACTACTACTGTACTTACTTGCTAAAGATGTGGCCTCTGCCTGCCGCGGGCGACCAGCAGACGGCCAGCAGGACCAGCACAGCAACGACAGCAGACCGCATCCCGACTGGCAATAGAGGAAAAGAGAGAAAGATCAGCTTCTCTCGTCTTTTTTCTTCTTTTTGTTTGTTTTTTTCTTTTTTCGTATTTTTCCTTCTTCTTACCTGCTCGAGTGCCTGTCAGCATCCCAGCTGCCTATGCAATAAGAACAGTATAAGGTTTTCCTGTTTTTTCCTCTTTTTCTCTTCTTTTTCTGTCATTTTCTTCGTGTTACCTGCCCACGCACCTGTCCATGTATATTTCTACCTGTCTGTCAGTTTGTATGAGTTTCGTTAGTTACCGTTGTCTAATTGCTGTCAGTATCTGTCTGTCATCCTACACACACACACACACACACACACACACACACACACACACACACACACACACACACACACACACACACACACACACACACACACACACACACACACACACACGAATGGTTCTTCTCATCAAAATACCTGTATGATTTCCTACCTTGCTGCCGTCTTTCTCTCTCTCTCTCTCTCTCTCTCTCTCTCTCTCTCTCTCTCTCTCTCTCTCTCTCTCTCTCTCTCTCTCTCTCTCTCTCTCTCTCTCTCTCTATCTATCTATCTCTCTCTCTCTCTCTCATGACAGGGTAACCTTTCTCTCTCTCTCTCTCTCTCTCTCTCTCTCTCTCTCTCTCTCTCTCTCTCTCTCTCTCTCTCTCTCTCTCTCTCTCTCTCTCTCTCTCTCTCTCTCTCTCTCTCTCTCTCTCTCTCTCATGACAGGGTAACCTTTCTCTCTCTCTCTCTCTCTCTCTCTCTCTCTCTCTCTCTCTCTCTCTCTCTCTCTCTCTCTCTCTCTCTCTCTCTCTCTCGCGCTCAGCGTGCCTCGGGACCAAAAATTTAATTATTTGGTGGGAACGGGATTTGTGGCTCACGATGCGGATTTTCGAACTCCAAAAAAGCTTAAAAAAAAGAGAAATTCAGCCATTTTTCTCCCCTCGTATAGCTGATGTATGTGGAGCGTGATTTGCATGTATACTGTTATGTTCAGTCGTGTATGCAGATGTCCTCTCTCTCTCTCTCTCTCTCTCTCTCTCTCTCTCTCTCTCTCTCTCTCTCTCTCTCTCTCTCTCTCTCTCTCTCTCTCATAGCTGTTATCTTCACCGGCTTTGGTTCCACGGGCAGATAGAGGGAGTGGGTTAATCCTCCTCCTCTTTCCTCCGGCCGTCCCTTTGTGCCATGGCCCGCTCTGCACTCCAGCCAGCGGCGTGGAATTATGGGAGACGATAACCTTTCTGTCCGTCACGTCCTCGCTGGGGCAAATTCTCTAATAAATGTGGAGGTTCTGAATGCTCAGCTCTACGCAACTTCACACGGCTCCACGTTAAAAGCATTTGATTCTCCTTAGGCTTCACAGGAACATGGTTTTCAGGAAATCTTCAAAGCATTTATGTTGTCTGTGTTTGATGTGTTCTCGTCCGTGTTCCTGCCCTTGTTTGGTGTAGTGACAAGCGTGTTTGTACTTGTGCGTTGGAGGGCCTTGGCTCGAATCCCGGCTATGTTATGTGGTAGTTAAATAACCTGCATGATTTATTCTGGTACCTGGGGACACCTGGACGAGATGTGGAAGGTGGACTCAGGTGTGGTGATGTGGATTGCGCAGTTGGAACGCGCCTTCTATCGTAATGGCTGCTTAGTGTTTTGTTTACTTTAGGTTAGGTTAGGTTAAATTAGGTAAAGTTATCCCTACCACACGCAAGTTTGAAGGTGAAGAATACTAGTATCAGTACAGAAGAAAGGCACCTTCTAGCATAATGACTTCCTAATGTTAGTTTAGTTCAGGTTAGCTTACGTTAGGTTAGCTTAGGTTTTTGTCTAAGTCAAGGTAGATTAAGTAAACTTATCTCAACCGCACGCCGAAATAAAAATGGTGAAGACGGAGATAAGCACAGTGGGGACGCGCCTCGTAGCATAATCTCCTTCATGTTAGCTTAGTTCAGGTTACGGTAAAGTATATTAAGTTACGTTAAGTAAACTTATCACTATCCGTCGCAAGAATAATGATAATGGAGACGAAGATGAGCGTAGTGGGGACACGCCTCGTAGCATAATGAATCCCTAAATATCCCTCTTTCTTCCTTCACTAATCTGCCCGTCCGTCTGAGCGTCAACCTGTCCGTCAGTCTGTCCGTGCGTGGTGCGTGGCTGAGCTGCGCCACTATGCTAAGACTGACTTATGAGCGTTTTGTAAATTTGCTTTCCTGGATCTGCTATTGTGTAAATTTACTCTGTCATTCTTCAGTCTCGGCTTCGCTGCGTGGATGAGCCAGGGTGTGGGCGGCTCAGTAACTAAAGATGGTGAGATGAGGCGTGGGAGAGAAAAAGAATGAGTATTATAAGTTTAGAAGGTGGTAAAGTAAGTAGAGGCAGAAGCAAAGTAACTAGAGATGATAGAATGACGAAAGACGAAGAGGATGAATATTATACAGTAGTTAAGATAGGATAGCGAGTGAAGATAATCAGGCAGAATGTCTAAAGATTGTTAGATAACGAGCAAGAAAAGGGGGTTGAGCATTTTAAGATAGGAAAGTGAGTGAAGGTTATGGAAAGTCTAGGAAATTAATTATAGAGATGGGGAATAAAAATGGAAGCATCAGGAGATAGTGGGCGGACGAGTGACTGAAGGAATGAATGAGTGAGATTGTGAGTAATAGAAGGAAGGAGAATATAAGATCGAAGAAGGAAAAATGTGTGAATGAAATGAGAAAGTCGTGTAGAGAGAGAGAGAGAGAGAGAGAGAGAGAGAGAGAGAGAGAGAGAGAGAGAGAGAGAGAGAGAGAGAGAGAGAGATTGACATGACGAATGAAGGAATGAGTATATGAGAAAGTAGGAAAAAACAAGAAGAAAAAGAAAGGATAATTGAAGTGTTTAAAGGAAAGGGTAGAAAATAATGAAATAAATGAAGGATGGAGGGAGAGAAGGAGAGAAGGAAGGAATGAATGAACGAGGAACAAATTGGGGAGGGAGGGAATGAAAGACAGAGGTGAAGGCATGAATAATTCAAAAGGAAGTAATAATTCAAGAAAATGAGTGAAAAGGGAAGGGAGAGGATGGAGAAAATTACGGAAAATGGAGAGAGAGAGAGAGAGAGAGAGAGAGAGAGAGAGAGAGAGAGAGAGAGAGAGAGAGAGAGAGAGAGAGAGAGAGCAGGATGGAAATAGAAAGGATAAAGTAAGGAAAGAAATGAGGATAAAGAGGGAGGAAATATGAGGTGAAGAAAGGCTCAGAATAAGAAGATAGGAAGAGATTACAAGAAGATAAGAAAAAGTCACCCGTGAAGAAACGAGGAAGAGGGAAAGAGAAAAAGGGATATAAAAACCAAGGAAAGAGGAATAAAGAAGCGAAATGAAGGGATGAACGAAATGGGACTTGGTAACGAGAGAATAAGAAGGAAAGAAGGAAGGAAGGAAGGAAGGAATAGTAGTGAAAGTAAGAGCGAGAAGAGAAATAAGGTAAAATAAAAGAATTAAAAGAAGAGGAAGAAAGTAAGAGAGAGTTGGAGGGAGGGAGGAAGAGAGTGAAGTAGGACGGGGAGAAAAGGGGAGAGAGAGAGAGAGAGAGAGAGAGAGAGAGAGAGAGAGAGAGAGAGAGAGAGAGAGAGAGAGAGAGAGAGAGAGAGGAAAGAAATAAAGGAAGGAAAGGAAGAAGAAAGAAGACAACGAAAAAAGAATGGAGAAAGGAAGGCGGAAAGGGAGGGAGAGAGGAAGGAAGGAAGGAAGGAAGGACAGGAAGGAAAGAATGAGGAGATGAAAGCAAGAAATGAACGAACGAAAGGAGAAAGAAAAGAATAAAAGTAGGAAGGAAGGGAAGGATGAAAAGAGTCGCAAAAGGAGAGAGAGAGAGAGAGAGAGAGAGAGAGAGAGAGAGAGAGAGAGAGAGAGAGAGAGAGAGAGAGAGAGAGAGAGAGAGAGAGAGAGAGAGCGATAATAAAGGAAAATTACTAGCATGGGGAATCTTAACACGTGAATAATTAGTGGACATTAATAATTAGTCTTAAAAACACGGTGAAATTAAGTCAACATACACACACACACACACACACACACACACACACACACACACACACACACACACACACACACACACACCTCAGGTAAGAAGCTACAGGTTGATTAGACGGGACTGGGTCATATTTATTGAACGAGAGAGAGAGAGAGAGAGAGAGAGAGAGAGAGAGAGAGAGAGAGAGAGAGAGAGAGAGAGAGAGAGAGAGAGAGAGAGAGAGAGAGTTGTGTTTAGATGAATAAAATGTGCAAAAGTGGTGGTGAATGAGGTGATAAAGAAGGGATAGGAGAGGCAGGAGAGAGAAAGGAAGAGTGAGAGGGTGAGTGGAAGAGAATATTTTGCAGTATTTATTGAACAGGATCAGTCAGGCCGCAGCGAGGGAGTGGAGGGAGAGGAGGGAAGGAGGGTAGAAGTCAGTGTCAGGTGCCAACATCGCCATGTCAACAGAAATATCACGAAAGAAAGATAGAAAAATAATAAAAGGAAGTGAAAAAAAAGTTACTACGCAGTAATGTTTAGGGGAAGTAAGAATGATGGAAAAGTAAAGTAATGAAGGAAGGCGCTCCGATTAATTTCCTCATCGAGATTAGTGAATGTTGAATGATGAATATAATAGTAGGAATAGTAATAAGAATAATGGTATACAGTATGCACACGCGATTAATACTGAAACGACAATAAAATTTTTAGACAGTTTTTTTTTCAAGAATTTTCAAAGTGCCATGAAATATAAAGAAAACAATCGGGTCTTTGATCGACGGAGAAAAAGAGATTACAAAAACAAAACAAAAATGAAACGCAGGAGAGTTTGAAGGGCGGGAAGAAGCGAGGCGAGGAGCGAGGCTGAGTCGCTAAGGGCTTGACAACTCTTCCCGCCTGAGCACCGCGCCTCGGGAGGAAGGCAAAGTGGAGGAGTGGAAGACTAAGTAAGTTTCTGATCTACGGGAAGTGCGACGTGAGGAGGCAATGAGGTGCAGGGAGAGGAGGAAAAGGCGATACTAACAGGTGGAAGGGAGGTCCGGAGGTGGCGTCAGCAGAGGCAGATGAGTCGCCCAAAGGTGTGTGAGAGCTGGCGACGGAGGGAGCAGGAGGGCGTGTCTGGCGTGGCGGAGTCTGCTGGAGGAGTGAGGGAGGCGGGCAGGTGGTGGCGAGGTGAGGTGAGGCACACACACACGCAGGTCTGGCCGGCAGGGGAAGTGTGGTGGGCGTGGTCCCTGCCACGCCCCCTCCTCTCCTCCACCAACACCACCACCATCTCTTCCTTGCCTGCCTCGCTCCCTCCCTCCCACCCTCTCTCTCTCTCTCTCACTCCACACACACACGCTCACTCACTGCCTCTACCACCTCTCTCTCTCTCTCTCTCTCTCTCTCTCTCTCTCTCTCTCTCTCTCTCTCTCTCTCTCTCTCTGTGTGTGTGTGTGTGTGTGTGTGTGTGTGTGTGTGTGTGTGTGTGTGTGGTAATGGTGATGACGATGATGCCTGTTGTGATAGTGATGCTGTTACTGTCTTCGCAAGTGATGTGATGATGCGATGGTGACCGTGAACGTGGTGGTGTTGGTTGGCAGGGATTTAGGTGGGGATGGTAATAGTATTGGTGGAGGCGGTAGTGGTGATGGCAGCAATGAGGGTGGTGGTGATGGTGTAACTCCCATAATAACAACAATATGAATAATATGAATAAACACCAGTAATATGAGTAAAGAACGAGAAAACAAAAGAACAGAGGATAATGATAAATGAACCCCAAAAAATGAGAGTATAAATGTTCTAATCAATGCATTGCTGTAAATTTAGCAATACATAAGCCTCCGGTGTATCTATTTATTTATTTATCCGTTTATTTATTTATTTATTTCCCTGTTTATTTGTTCTGTTCCTCGCCTCCCTTTTAATTAATGGCTGCGCAAATAAAGCCTTTGTTTCAACGCCGCCATTCGTCTCTCTTTTGTTTAAGATTTTTTTTTCTATATATTTATTTATGTATTTTGTTGCTTACACTTACTATGTTCTCTCTCTCTCTCTCTCTCTCTCTCTCTCTCTCTCTCTCTCTCTCTCTCTCTCTCTCTCTCTCTCTCTCTCTCTCTCTCTCTCTCTGTGTGTGTGTGTGTGTGTGTGTGTGTGTGTGTGTGTGTGTGTGTGTGTGTGTGTGTGTGTGTGTGTGTGTGTGTGTGTGTTTTTCGTTCCTATATATAATTCTTCCTCTTCTTCTTCTTCTTCTTCTTCTTCTTCTTCTTCTTCTTCTTCTTCTTCTTCTTCTTCTTCTTCTTCTTCTTCTTCTTCTGTCTATATCTTTTTCACCTCTTTACATCATTATATTCCCTCCTCTCTTCCTTCCCTCTCATCCTTCTCCATTCCATCGTCCTTGCTTCTCTCCATCTTTCCTCTCCTTTCCATATCGACTAATCCTTCTCCTTTCTCCATTTCTTCATCCTTCCTTCCATCCACCTTCTTTCCCTCTATCCTCAATCCATCCTTCCACTCTCAGCTATCTCCTATGGGCCTCGTTAAAGACTCTCTCTCTCTCTCTCTCTCTCTCTCTCTCTCTCTCTCTCTCTCTCTCTCTCTCTCTCTCTCTCTCTCGCTGATGTAAACTTTTTATAGATCTCCTCTCCACTTGACAAGAGCTCCCTTCTTCTCCACCACTCCACTTAGGCGCAGTTCACTAAGAGGTTTGGTTGGTGTGTGACGGAGGAAATGAAGGTTAAAATGTAGTACAGCGCTCGTTGCTTCTTCGCTTTGCTGCGTATCTTTGGCCTTTTGTGAATTGCTGTGGGTTCTAGTTCTTTATTTATGTGGACTTGATTTTCTGTCTGTCTTTGTCTCTAGTTAGTTTTTCTGTTAGAGTTTGATTTTTATGGGTATGATTGTACGTATGTGTGTATGTTTCTGTTTGTTTCGTCTGTCTGTTTTCCTGTGTGTCTTATCGCTTTTGTTGTGTGGTCGTTTTTTTTTTCTTTTTTTTTCTTTCTTTTTTTTTTTTTTTTTGGTTGCATGTTTCGTTGCGTTCTTCCTTTTGTTATTTCCTGCCTCACTTCCAGTCTTTTTTCTTAACTTTTTTTTGTTCTTTATCTTTTTTTTTATTTTATTCAGTTCATCGAGCTTCTCTTAGTTTTATTTTATTTTTAACATATTCTTCTCCCCTTCCTTCTTTCCTTTCTTTCTTTTTCTCTTTCCTTTTTCCTTCCTTCCTTCCTTCCTTTCTTCCTTCCTTCCTTCCTTCCTTCCTTCCTTCCTTCCTTCCTTTTTTCCTTCCTTCCTTCCTTCCTTCCTTTTTTTCCTTCCTTCCTTCCTTCCTTTCTTACTTACTCACTTCCCTCCCACTCCCTCCCTCCCTCCCACCCATTCTCCTTCCTGCACTTACATTACAAAGGCACTCAACACATTACCATACCAACAAGCATTCATACCCACCACTTTAACAGAAGTAGCCGTATATTTCACCTTTCCCTTCCCCTTTTTAATACAGATACTTTCTTCTTACAATACTGTAGCTAGTGTAGAGTGGTGTGGTTAAATTTTGTGGTCAAGTTAGGAGCTAAAATTCTACATATCGGTGTTTGATATTCACTTGTATTTTACTTTTATTTGTTTATTCACTTTTTCCTTCATTGCTTGTTTCCTTCATTCCTCTGTTCCCTTGTTTTTGTCCTTTTTTTGTGTTTTTTTTTCTCAGACATTCAGACTCGTTTTTCTTTCTTCATTCCTGCCTTTCTCATTTACACACGTTTCTTTCCATCCTTAATTTCTTTCTTTCCTTTTCTCTTTCATGTATACTCTTGCTCCTTTTCCGCCGTTATTATTTTCCTTCCTTTCCTTCTTCAAACATACTCCTCCTCCTCCTCCTCCTTTTCCACCTTCATTCCTTTCCTTTATTTCTCTTCCAAACACCCCCACTCCTCCTTTTCTGCTTTTATTCTTTTCTTCCTTTCCCACTCTCTCCCTCTCACACCCTCCCACTTCCTCTCCTTTTCTGCCTTCATTCCTTTCCTTCCTTTACCCTTCAGTCACACTCCCACTCCTTTTTTCGCCTGTATTCTTTTCCTTCCTGCCTCCCTCCCTCCTCGAGCACTCAGCCCTCCCTACTCCCACACGCACTTCCGCGGCCGTCACCTCTGTGCCCTGATCCCTGTGTTCCGTCAGGTTTTCGCGCCTCAAAGTGTGTCCCGTCGCCCTAATGTCTCGCTTACTTGCTTATATTGCTTGCCTGCGCTTCATTCACCCATTTATTCATTCAGTTATTCGATGCTTTCATTGATTTGCTCATTCATTTGTTAATTTATTCATTCTGTCTGTCTGTGTGTGTGTCTTAACCTTACCTAACGTGTGTGTGTGTGTGTGTGTGTGTGTGTGTGTGTTTGTGTGTGTGTATGTGTGTGCGTGTGTATCTATAATTATGTATGTCTATTTATTTATTTATTTATTTGAATGTATGTTTGTTTGTTTATTTGTTTGTTTGTTTGTTTGTTTGTTTATTTATTTATTTATTTATTTATTCCTGTGTATCTCTATCTGTCCGTCTGTCTGTCTCTCTCTCTCTCTCTCTCTCTCTCTCTCTCTCTCTCTCTCTCTCTCTCTCTCTCTCTCTCTCTCTCTCTCTCTCTCTCTGTCTCTCTGTTTCATTATTATTCCTCCTGTAATATTTATCGAGCTCGGGTTTGCTTTGTCCTATAAAAGACAAGTAGCATTATTTTTCCCCACGTGTCTCTTATCGTGTGGACAGGTAGAGTCATTAGTGAGGCCATCGCCGTGACACCTGTCCTCACCTGTCCTTACCTGTCTTTACCTTGTTTACATCAGCGCTTAATGATCGCCAGGTTTTTATATTCTTAGTTATACGTGTTCATGTTTTTCCTTTCTCTTCTTTTGTCACCCGCTTGTGTTCCTTCTTATTAGTCTTGTCAAGGTTTATGTGTGTGTATGTGTGTGTGTGTGTGTATCTCTCTTTCACAGCGGGTCTTTTTATTATGTAGCTGGTGTTAATTATTATTATTATCCTTCTTCCCTCTCTCTCTCTCTTTGATCTCCTGCCTCGCGCCGTTCTGTCTTCATTCACCTTCATTACATTGCCATAAATTTTACTTCACCGGTTATTTCAGTGTGATCGTAATTTGCTGCTGGAAGAATAGATGACCTCATTGCCAACATCTAGAGTCTCTTTTTTTTTCTTTTTACGTTTGTGTAAGTGAGTGTGTGTGTGTGACTGTGTGTGTGTGTGTGTGTGTGTGTGTGTATGTGTGTGTGTGTGTTTGCATATCATGATTTACATAGTCGTGCGTTTCTGTGTTAAAGGAGAAGGGACAGGAGGAGGAAAGGGGGAAAGAAACGAGGGAGGAGAAGAGTAACTGCTGGCAAATCTACGTCGTCACTTCTTTTCTTCCTTGTAGAATAGTATCAGAGACCTTTAATATAACGTACAGTTCTTGATTCCGCCCGTGTGTGTGTGTGTGTGTGTGTGTGTGTGTGTGTGTGTGTGTGTGTGTGTGTGTGTGTGTGTGTGTGTGTGTGTGTGTGTGTGTGTGTGTGTGTGTGTGTGTGTGTGTGTGTGTGAAGCAAGGGTGGTTGCGTGGTCACTTTCATTACGTGCATAGTCCTATAACTCAGTAATTCCCACCTATTATCTTATATATGAGTCGCCTGGCCTGATCATTGTGGCCTGAGTGAGGTGATAATGGTGATGGTGATGACGATCATTATGGTGATGGTGATGACGAATACGTACCTTTGTGGATTCGCAGTCTTAGTGGTGTATATGTGAAACAAAAAATAGTGACCAAATGACCAAATAAATTAAGAACAAATAAAAATATATTCAGAAAATAAGTTTTGTCTGAAAATAGAGCAGGGTAGAGTCTTCGTCATCGTAGTTTACATGATGGAATTAAACTAGCGACTTCTATGAAAAAAATAAATAAATAAAATAAATAAATAAATAAATAAACGACACATAAAATCAAAGCGCACCAAAACACACAAAGAAATAAGTCATCCGAAAGTAGAGGTTAGAGAAAAAAATCTTTACAAATACCAACTTTTTACTCCTTTACAAACACCTACTTTTTATTCCTTTACAAACACCTACTTTTTATTCCTCTACAAATACCTGCTTTTTATTCCTTTTTGTCCTCTTCTTCTGCATCCCGTTTTCTCCAAATCATGTTCTCCCCTCGTCCTCCTCTCGGGTCGCGGCGCCTTTCAGCAGACCTTGGAGAAAACGAGTGTCATTACTACTCCTCGCCTCGCCACGCCCCTCGTGTCCTTTCCGTATCCTCGTCGGTGCGTCATGCGTGCTGGCCTTTGTTAATTATGTATTGATGACTTTCGCGCACTCTTACACTCCTAGTTCCGTATTCACGCCAAGCACACATCCCACTAATGTTATATGCGCATCTATTGTGCACGCCTAAACGGGATTCTACGCCACTGCACACTTTAGCACATACTGACTACGGCTACGTATAATTTTCTTGGACTTTAACACCTAAGAACACGTCACTCTACTCCTGAAACACATTTCAAACGCATTTCTTCATCACAGCACTCTGTAACACTTCCAGCACATCTACTTATACTTTTTTTCATGCATTTAAACACTTACTATCACACTACACAGGCAAAAACAATGTCAACTCATCTAGTACGTTTTATTATAAACTAACTCATTCTCAGCACGTCTACGAAAACTTTTCCATGCGTTATAACATCCACTAGCACATCACCACACACTCAGGCACTTTTCCAACATACATAGTACTTTTTTTTATTATTATTATACACAGACACATTCTCAGTACATCTCGTTCTTTTTACACACTTCAGCACTCACTAATACGAGTATATACATAATTGCACATCTCAGAACATTCATGCAGTTTATCTTCTAATCAGATTTCTTCCATAAATTTCTATCTTTTTTCAGACATTTTACCAGTCTTCTTTGGTGATGCTTCGCCTTCCATTTTTCATCACGTTTTCATGTATGTTTAGCTTTTCATCAGATTTCTGTCACTATTTCCTTTCTCCCTTAGTAATGTTTCGTTCATTCATTTTTCATTGTTTTATTATTATTATTCTTTTTTTTTTCGTGACTTTTTCCATCGTACGTCCTTTCCATTAAATATCAGCGTCACGTTCCTTTCAGTTCCGCCTTGTCCATCTGCTTCAAATTAGGCTTAAAAGTTATTTATATATATATATATTTTTTTTTCTTCCTTGTAACTATTTCTCAGGATGTTTAAGAGTTTCAAATTCATTTTATATCGCTTAATCTAGTTATCATTTCATATTGCTATTTTTTTAATTATTTTTTATTCTCTAATCCCATGTTTTTCGAGCTTAAATTTTCCTCTTTTAATGCACATTTTTTCTACCTATTTAAAAATATAAAGAGATTCATCCATTGTTACGCTCTCTCTCTCTCTCTCTCTCTCTCTCTCTCTCTCTCTCTCTCTCTCTCTCTCTCTCTCTCTCTCTCTCTCTCTCTCTCTCTCAGATTTTGTTGTCTTTCCCTAAATCTTGTGTCATTAATGTAATTTTTCCAAGTTGTTTCTTATTTTGCTTTTCTTCATTAATTGTTTACGTCTTTCTTTCTTTCTGACTCCTCTCCTCACCCTCATTTCTTTGTCTTTTCCCTCCTTTCTTCTCCGTCTTACTTTCGCCACTCACTTTAGTCATTTACCTTATCTATCTTTTCGTCTTTCATGCCTTTGTTTTTAGCATACTATCTGTTCTTATATCTCTTTTATCTCTTCCGTTCTCTCCTTCCTTTTTTTTACTGTCTTTTTTCTCTCTTATTTCTTTCATTCTTATTTCAGTTGCACTTTTCTCACCCTTTCCTTCCTCTCTTCTTTTCTCTTCTCCTCTACCTCCTCCCCAATAGGTGTTATATTGTCTCTTTCTCTGCTCCTCCTGTTTTCTCCCCCCACCCCATTTTTCTTGGATTTCTTTCATCGTTACCTCAATTAAATTTTCCTCTAAGGCGGCACTATGCGACATCACTTTCTCCTCCTTTACTCTCTCCTCTCCTTAGTTTCTATTCCTCTCCTCTAGTAGTTATTCTCTTACTTTCTCTCACTACCACCTCTCGTCATTCCACTTACTTCTCCTCTCCTCTCCTCTCCTCTTTCGCTAATTTCCCGGGTCCTCTCATGTCATTCACTGGCCGCCGTCTACCTTCGCCTCCCGCTCCCTTTCATAGTCCTCCCATTCAGCGCCAGCTTCTCTGAGTCTCCTCTTTGGCGTTCCCTTGTTTACCTGTTCTTCCTTTGCTGTGATGCTGTGTCCCTCTTACTCTTTTCTCCTGTTCTTGTTTTTCTTCCTTCTTTCTTTGTTTCTATCCCTTATTTCCTTCCCTCTTTCTTTCCTTGCTTTCCTTTCTTTTTCTTTTTCTTTCTTTTTTTCTATTTTCTTTCCTTTTACTTTTTCTTTCTTTTTCTTTTCTTTTTCTTTCTTTCTTGTCCACGTGCATATTACTCATTCAAAATTGTAAATCCCTCCATAACATTACACTACATTACACACACACACACACACACACACACACACACACACACACACACACACACACACACACACACACACACACACACACACACGCCTTTAATCTTTGCTCGCCCTCATGCATTCCCTTGGTCTAGTCATTCATCTTGTACACACACACACACACACACACACACACACACACACACACACACACACACACACACACACACACACACACACACACACACACACACACACACACACACACACACACACACACACACACACACACACACACACACACATACACAGTATACTGTACGCATATTATTCACAATATCTTTCATGTTTCTCTTGTTCGTCTCTCTCTCTCTCTCTCTCTCTCTCTCTCTCTCTCTCTCTCTCTCTCTCTCTCTCTCTCTCTCTCTCTCTCTCTCTCTCTCTCTCTCTCTCTCTCTCTCTCTCTCTCTCTCTCTCTCTCTCTCTCTCTCTCTCTCTCTCTCTCTCTCTCTCTCTCCATCACTCACCTTTACTAACCATCCTTCCAACCCATTCATCCATCCATGCATCCTTACACTGCCCTTTGCTTCCTACCGTCTTTACTCCCACCTACTTTTCCTCTTCTTGCCATTTCTACCTTTCCTTTTTTTTTGCCATTCCCTTCACGCTCGTCGCCTCAGCTCCAGTGAAGCCGCTGTCCGTCAGAAAAGGAGCCACCAGGACTTGGTTTGTGTCACTCAGTCTTACGTCAAGTCACTTTTGATGGTCCCTCTTGACAGCCCCTGAGCGATGGTGTCTGTCCCACTGGCCTCCGGGTGAATTGGGAAAGAAAGGAGTGGGACGAGGAGGAGCATAAAGGGAAGGAGGAGGGAGGGGAGGAGGACGAGGAGGGGAGAAGGAGGAGGAGGGGGAGAAGGAAAAGCTGGCAATGTGGGGATTCACTTTTCTAAGGAGGAATAATAATAAGCAGCTGGGAATAGGATGAAATTGATGATAAGAAGGAAGAGTTGGAGGATGAGGAGGAACTAGTGTAGATTTACTGGCCTGGAGAGGAATGATATAATAGATAGCTGGGATGGAATAAGAGCAGAACGAGGAGCTTATGTGGAAGATTCACAGCTCTGATGGAGAATAATAGATTGCTGGGAAAGTGTTATGAAGAGAGGAGGAGCGAGGTGAGGAGGAACGCAAAGGGAACACAAAGGGGTAAGCGAATTTAATACACACACCTGTTGGTTCCTACGAGAGAGTGTTAGGGTAAGCTAGATTTACCTTACCTGAGGAGATGTAGGATGGGTAGGGATAGTGAAAGGGAAGGCTGCTCCCCAGTCACCACCCACCGTTCTCCTTCATTTGGTGTTGGCAGGAGAGGAAGAAAAATCATGGAGCTTGGAAAAGGTTGGAGGGAGGAGGAGGAGGAGGAGGAGGAGAGAGAGAAAAAAAAAAAGAAAAGAAGAAAAAAGGGAGGAGAAGGAGGTGGGTGGAGTTGAAAATACGGAAGAGTGGGTGGTGGGATGAGGTGACGAGTGAGGGAGAAGAGGGAAGAAAAATAGTGAAGGGAAGAGTAGTCCCTAGTGGTGCAATAGGAGGATATGAATACCTGAACAGACAGACTGAGCGAGGAGGGGACAGCTGCTGGATTTATTACTTTTTTATTTCAACCTTTTTCCCCGTCATATCTTATTTCCACACAATCTTTATAACACGTCTACCTCTTACGAAACACAAGGGTGCTATGGTGCACTCTTGCAGGATTCAAGAGGGCAGGGTGTGAAAGGAATGACTGGCAGACGTGTTGTGGGCGAGTGTGAGTCAGCGAGCGCGGCGAACAGGCGTGGGAGTGACTTTGAGGGGATTACGACTGGGTTACAACCGGCGTGCCCTAAAGGAACTGTAACGTGTGAGGAGGAAGAGGGCGATGAGCACGATGACGAGGATGAGGAGAAAAGAAAGAGAAGTACAATATGGGGCGCAAAGGAAAAACAAACAGTAGCAGACTTTTTGGCCCTTACGAAGGTGTTTGTGATCTGCTATACTCATTCCATCTAATCCAGAATAAGAGACGTCATCATCATCATTGTAACCATTAGTTTCAGTGAGATGCCTTCGGCTTGTCTTGACCTGTGAGAGATGTACATATCTTAGTAATTATCAGGGTTTCTCCAAGAACCTTTCCCTTCAATGGGGATTCTGAAAAGTAGTGGGAAAGGA
This sequence comes from Scylla paramamosain, assembly GCF_035594125.1. Lineage (NCBI taxonomy): Eukaryota > Metazoa > Arthropoda > Malacostraca > Decapoda > Portunidae > Scylla > Scylla paramamosain. The sequence goes on from NC_087158.1 coordinate 22,292,438, forward strand.
AGAGAGAAAAGTGACATGAACAAGCTGTACGGGGATCTCTTTAGGAATAAGATAACTATCACTTCTACTACTGTTACTACTACTACTACTACTACTACTACTACTACTACTACTACTACTACTACTACTACTACTACTAAGGAATATATATGCTATATATTCGTTGTAAAGATAACAAAGGAATCAAGAAGAGAGAGAGAGAGAGAGAGAGAGAGGAGAGAGAGAGAGAGGAGAGAGGAGAGAGAGAGAGAGAGAGAGAGAGAGAGAGAGAGAGAGAGAGAGAGAGGAGAGAGAGAGGAGAGGAGAGAGAGAGGAGAGAGAGAGAGAGGAGAGAGAGAGAGAGAGAAGAAAATAGTTTCATTGTTGTTTTCCCTAAAACTGAATTTAAGACATCCAGGTGTGTTGCACAGTGTAGGTGCAGAGGTGTCTTGATACATCTTTTAAAACTGTTTAAGTCAAAAGCAGTAGCAGAGAAAGAGTTCCAGTGAAAGAAATGAAAAGAATTAACAACATGATTGAAGATATTTGTCTTCTAACAAGACTCTTTCGCCAATTATCTTGAAACTGTTACGCCTTCTTGTTATATCTGATCGATAGAGTGTGAAGTAATCTTCTGCACTGATGGCATAAAGTCTTTGGACATTTCAAACACTTATGGTTTGATCATAACAAGTCGTTCGGTTCGAAAGGCTTTTCTCCTTTAATATTTTTCGGAGAGGTTAGGTTAGGGGAATTCATGTGTATTTTTCGTCCTCACTCTCTACTTTTTATGAGAGCAAATTGCAGGCAATACTGAAGATGGGGAGCGAACCAAAGAATTATGGTCTTCATATCATTTTATTGATGAAGCCAACCACTTTGTAAGTGGGCTGTAACTCTTCTCTAGAATAAAGCTGTCTGGGAGAGGGGGAAGAGGAGAGGAGGGGAAGGGGGCAAAGGGAGGAGGATCAGAAAAGGAAAGAGAATAGAAGAGTAGAAGAGAGAGATGATGAGTCGAAGGAGGAGGAGGAGGACATGATGGTGATACAACCTGAAGAAAGAAAGAAATAAAAAAATGGTGTAGCTAATGATGATGAGACGTTGTGTAGACAGAAAAATAGTATTCCATGAAAGAAAAAAAAAACATTAATAAATCACTGAGGTGGAAATCATTATAGCAAAGAGAACAAAGAATAGTGAGAGAAGATAGTGGATAACAAAATAAGTGAAAACTTTAGAGAAAAATAACAACTCATAAATGTTGAGAAAAGAATAAATGATAATTAGTGGAGAGAAAATATGTACGTGCATAATTAATGGAATATTTTTTGCCACTGCTGATTTTGTATTTGCCTAATTCAACTATATAATCTCTCCTCTCTCTCTCTCTCTCTCTCTCTCTCCTCCTCTCTCTCTCTCTCATCTCTCTCCCTCTCTCTCTCTCTCTCTCTCTCTCTCTCTCTCTCTCTCTCTCCTCTCTCTCTCTCTCTCTCTCTCTCTCCTCTCGCTGTGCGTGTTCCCATTCCCTGACAAATAAAGGCTCAAGATGAAAGACAAACGTGGGCACCAATTCTCTTTCCAGACTCGACTTGACGCTTCCCGCAAAACACTGCGCCTCTGAAGACACCGCGTGATGGAGGAGAAGGAGGAGAAGGAAGAAGAAGAGAAGAGAAGAAGAAGGAGAAGAAGAAGAAGAAGAAGAAGTCTGCTCTCTATATAGCCTCGTGCTTCATATCTTCCTTTGTTCATTCTTCATTTTCTTTAATCTTTCTTTTCCCATTTTCTCTCTCCTTCCATTTTCTCCTCCTACGTTCTGTCTCTTATTTTCGTTTTATTGTGTATCCATTTTTTTTCATGTCTTTTTTTTTTTTTTTTTTCTGTGTATTTATATCTGTCTATCTATCTTTATCTACCTCCCTCTGTCTTTCTTTTTTTTTCTGTTTTTCTTTTCTTGTTTACATCTCTTCCACATAAAAGGGACTTGCATATTTCTTTTTCTTTCTTTCTTTCTTTCTTTCTTTCTCTATTTTTTCTTTCTTTCCTTTATTCTGTCTGCCTACCTATCTACGTATCCATCTATTTATTTATCTATCATGTATCTATCTATTTATTTATCTGTATCTTTATCTGTCTATCTGTCTATCTATCTATCTATCTACCTATCTATCATCTATCTGTCTATCCATCTATCTATCTGTCTGTCTGTCTTATCTATCTATCTATCCATCTATCTTTCTATCTATAAATCTATCTACCTTTCCGTCTATCTGTTTGTTTATCCGTCAATCTATTTATCTATCTACGTATCTATCTATTTATCTATCTGTTCTTTTTATCTATTTATTTTTTAAACATTTCTTTATCTTCTATTACACTCCTCCTGAGAACACATCACAAACTTAAATTACTTAAAGAAACATACTGTAGATTACTTAAAGAACCAATCTGTCTCCCAATCTACACCTCCCCCCGCACACACACACACACACACACACACACACACACACACTTACACCTTCTTCCTTAATCTCCCTCACCTTCAATAACACAAGGGCAGCGTGAGGGCGCCAGGTGGGGGAAATTCCAGCCGTGTATCCGCGCACCTCAGAGAACAAGGCTGGCAAAATAGCACAAGTTTTTAAAAGGTTGTATTTTTGCTTGGCTTAAAACACGGACGGGAAAAAAGTGTGTCGCTGCAGAGTTTGGTGGAATGAGAGGGGGACTGTGTTGGAGCCGTGAGAGAGAGAGAGAGAGAGAGAGAGAGAGAGAGAGAGAGAGAGAGAGAGAGAGAGAGAGAGAGAGAGAGAGAGAGAGAGAGAGAGAGAGAGACTAGTGCTGAAAGGTATCTTGTTTCATGTAATGTATGCCTGTGTGTGTGTGTGTGTGTGTGTGTGTGTGTGTGTGGAGTGAGTGTGGAAGAATGAGTTACGTAGAAGGAAGAGTGAGTGGGGCATTCAAAGTGATGAGTAACGCGAGAGTGAAGAGAAGAGTGGCAGTGGTGGTGGTAGTGGTAGTGGCGGTGGTGGTGGTGGTGGTGGAAGGAATGGAAGAGTGGAGGAAACATCAATACGAGTAAATAAAGGAATACGTAAATAAACTACGTAGCACAGTAGAACATAAGTAGAGTAGCGCATCTTTATTCCTTTTCATTATAACAAGGCTGAACATTTTTCGCTGATTCTTTTTTTTCGCTTAATTTTCATGTCATGTAGAATGTTCATGATTCGTATCCTTTTTCGCTCCTCGTAGTCACACAAGCACCTCACATCAGAACATTTACGACCCTCATTATCTCCTCATTGTGCGTGTGATTATAGCTCTGCGTGACACCTTTCATCCCTCCTCCTCCTCCTCCTCCCCCTCCTCTTCTGTGTCCACTTCACTTATCATTAATACCCGAGCATGTCCATTACTCGCTTCGCTTTTCCTGCTTCGACGACGTGTGTGTGTATGTGTGTGTGTGTGTGCGTGTGTGTGTGTGTGTATAGGTGTTTACGTGGGTGTCTGCATGTATGTGTGCATAGATAGGTGCGTGCTTGCTTGTCTACCCCTCTCTCTCTCTCTTTCTCTCTCTCTCTCTCTCTGACACATTATCTGTCTATTTATCCATCCTTTTATCTATCCATCTCTTTCTATCTCTATTTATTTGTCTATCTATCTATCTATCTATCTATCTATCTATCTATCTGTATATTTATCTATCTGTCTGTCTATCTAACTATCTGTCTGTCTGTCTGTCTATTTTTTTATCTGTTTGTCCATCACTGTTTCATTTCCTTGCACTGACAAAGCCTCCGAATTATAGAAGAGGGTTTTTGGCGTTTTCTGCATATTTCATCTCCGCTACGATGTTTTTTGCAGTTCTGGTGTTACATGGGCTGGCGTGCGTGGCTTCCCCGTCAAGCTTACGTGTACCGAAAGAGAATTACGTTATTAAATCATCTTTTTTTCTGCGTGCCTTGATTGGAATAAGTCGCCTGTCATCTTCCATAAGATTAACGGAAGGACACGCGAATCTATCAAAGTCAAAGCTCGAAAAAAGTGAAAAGACACCCATTTTCTGTGTTCATATTCCCATTTTCTACGATGATGCGTGTGACGTCAGCGCAGTATTAAATATTTGAGGCGCCTCGATCCGCGCTAGCCTGTAAGTGGAGGAGGAAGAGGAAGAGGAGGAGGAGGTGGAAGGAAAGGAGGCTAAGGGGGGAAAGTTGTGGTCTTCGCCTAATGTCTTCCTAAGTAACCTACATTAAGTGACGTGAAAGTTTGATGTCTTGAGGTGTTTGTTGAGTGTCCCGCGAGGCTGAGGGTGGGCAGGGGGAGGTGGTGGCGGGCCCCAGGTGAGTGCTTGGCTCGGGACACTTGGCTAGCGTTTTTGTTGATACTGTCACCTTGTGAACATCGATATGGCACCATGTTCACGCTCCTCCTACTCCCCACACACTCTCTCTCTCTCTCTTTTCTCTCTCTCTCTCTCTCTCTCTCTCTCTGCCCCCTCGGAAGCAAAATATAACCCTCTTCCTTGTTCTTTCTCCACTCTTTTCCTCTCCCTCCGTAAAACTTACCCCCCTCTTGCCTCCACTTCCTCTCACCTCACCTCACCTCACTTCACCTCCACCCGCA
>NC_087158.1:22302039-22317039 GCF_035594125.1 Scylla paramamosain
GAGAGAGAGAGAGAGAGAGAGAGAGAGAGAGAGAGTTGTCATAATGAATAAATAAGCAGATGGTGATATATTTTCTTGTCACTGGTATCGGCTTCGTATTATCATCATTTCCGTGCTCCATTTCTCGAGCATTTCTTGGCGTGAAAGGCAGATGGCGCCTCACTTAGCACTTCTCACGCCTCGCAGCCAAGTTCACAGCACCCTCTGATCCAATGCTTAAGATCTCACTGGGAGTAATTATCGTTTCATTAGGTGTCTATTGCCTTCTCCGTTGAGACGTTCTTCCATTTTTCCTTTTTCTTTTTTTTCTTTTTTCTTTGCTTTCTCTTCTTTTCCTTCCTTATTTTCTCACCATCTTTTTCGTTCATCCATTTATCCTTCCTCTCTTTCTACCTTTCTTTTTCTCTTCTTTATTTTCTCTTTCCACTCTTTCTTCCATTCTTCTTTTTTTACCCATTTTTCTTGCTTCTTTTTCTATCTCTTCTTTTTCTTCTTCATTTTATGTACATCTATTTGGCTCATTTCCATTTATCTTTCCTCTTTTTTATCCTTTCTTATTTTCAACCCACTTTTTTCTTCCTTTTTTTTTCTTTACTTCTTTCTCTCCTTTTTCTTTTTTTTTTTTTGTATTTTCTCTCCATTCATTTCGCCGATCCATTTATCCTTCCTCTGCTTCTTCCTAGGGATGGTGAGAAATAGCTTAAGTGTTTACTACACAAATTGTAGAAGTATTCTGAATAAAATAGACTTGCTTAGAGGAATAGCGAGTGTAGAGAAATTTGATATCATTGCTTTAACTGAAACTTGGTTAGATATGTCAGGAAAAGTATTTAATCCAGAGGTTAAGATAGATGGGTATACAATGTTCTATAAAGATAGAGAAAACAGGAGAGGAGGAGGTGTCGCGTTATACGTTAGGGACACATTACAGTGCTGTATGAACAATAGAATTAAAACAGATAACAAAGCAGAGTCGATATGGGTAGATATTAAGGAAGGATCGCAGTCAGTAGTACTAGGGGTAGTTTACAGACCACCGACCAGTACAGAGGAAATTAACACCTCACTGTGGCAGGAATTAAATAGAGCAGGCAGGTACAGTCAGGTATGTGTGGTAGGAGATTTTAATTTTAGGAATATCGACTGGAGTCTGATTGTGGGTAACAAGGAAGCAGAGGAATTCCTTAAGGTAATTCAGGATAATTTTTTAAAACAGGTAGTCGTAGAACCCACAAGGGGAATAATATTCTAGATTTAATTCTTACTAACAGGGAGGAAGCAGTCACGCAGGTAGAGGTTGGAGGACAGCTAGGTAACAGTGACCATAGGGAAATTAGGTACAATCTAGAGTGGGAAGAAACTGTTAGAAATAAAAACACTAGTAAAATACCTGACTTTAGGAGAGCAGATTTTGAAGAATTAAAAAGGTACCTCCAAGGAGTGGACTGGCAAAGGATGCAGGGTGAGGTCAGGTCAGGGACGGAGTTCAGAGAGATAAGGCAGGATGAGGGAGGTGAGGTGAGGCTCCAGAAGGGAGGAGGAAAGAGGAAGGGGGGAGATAGGTGTGAGTATGTTGGAATGTCAGGTCATGCTGAAATGAGAGAGGTAAGGTCGAGGCGAGTTGATGAGGGAGGGGAGAGGATGGTAGGAACGAGATGAGGGTTTTAGGTGAAGTAAATGTAGATGAATTGTATAAATATTTCGTAGATAAAGTTCATACAGGTCAGTTAGCAAATATCCCGTATAAAACAATAAGATCACAAAAAAATGACCCTAAATGGATGACTGCTAGGTTAAAGCATTATATAGGGCGTAAGAGAAGTATATATAAGAGATTAAAGGCAGGTGAGGAAGTTTTAAGGACACAGTATAATGAATTAGTTAGAACAGTCAGGAAGTTAACGAAGAAAGCTAAGGACAATTATGAATTAAGGGTAGCCAGCAAGGCGAAGACGGACCCCAAGGGATTTTATCAGGTATACAGGACGAAAAATAAGGATACTGTAGGTCCATTAAAGGCAGCAGATGGGGAGCTGGTTAGTTCTGGGAGGAGATTAGTAAACTTCTGAATGATTATTTTTTAACTGTCTTCACTCAGGAAAACATGCAGGATATGCCAGATAGTGAACAGGTGTTTAGAGCAGATGAGAATGAGAAGCTGACGGATATTTCCATAACTAGGGAGATAGTGGAGCAGGAGATAGATAGGCTAAAAAAGTTCAAGTCACCAGGACCTGATGAAATATATCCCAGAGTACTGAAGGAATGTAAAAAGATTATTAGTGAGCCGTTAGTTTCTGTCTTTAGGAAATCACTGGAGTCGGGTGAGGTACCAGACATGTGGAGGCAGGCTAATGTAGTACCCATCTTTAAGAAAGGGGATAAAACTTCAGCGTCTAATTATAGACCTGTCAGCTTAACTTCAGTTGTAGGTAAAATGTTAGAGTCAATAATAGCCAGGAACATTAGGGAACATTTAGACAAACATAACTTGATAAATCAGTCACAGCATGGCTTCACGAAGGGGAAGTCTTGCCTGACAAACTTGTTAAGTTTTTACAGTAAGGTGTACGAGGCAGTAGATAATGGTGATAGTTATGATATCTTATATCTGGACTTTAGTAAAGCATTCGACAAGGTGCCCCATCAAAGGCTCCTGAGAAAGATTAGGGCGCACGGGATAGATGGGAAGGTGTTAGGTTGGATAGGGTCATGGCTTGGTAACAGGCGACAGAGAGTGCTAATAAACGGCTCGAAATCCGAGTGGGGTCATGTCATTAGTGGGGTGCCACAGGGATCAGTATTAGGGCCATTATTATTTCTAATATATATCAATGACTTGGATAGTGGAATTAGTAGCGATGTTAGTAAATTTGCGGATGACACAAAGATAGGTAGATTAATTAGGTCAGAAGCGGATGCCATCGCCTTGCAGACAGACTTAGATAGAATGAATGAATGGACGGATAGATGGCAAATGCAATTTAATATCAATAAATGCAAAGTGCTTAGCGTAGGTAGAGGAAACCCACACAATAGGTACACATTAAACACCCAAACTCTGGTAGGTACAGGGTACGAGAAAGATTTAGGAGTTATAGTTAGCTCTGAACTCCGTCTAGGGAAACAATGCCTAGAAGCCAGAAACAAGGCAAATAGGGGTACTAGGATTCATTTTTAGGAGTGTTAAAAGTAGAAGGCCGGAAGTAATATTAAAGTTATACTTGGCGCTGGTCAGACCTCATCTAGACTACGCTGTGCAGTTCTGGTCCCCACATTACAGGAAAGATATAGGTCTATTAGAATCAGTACAGAGGAGAATGACTAAAAGGATACAGGGGATGAGGAGTATTCCTTACGAAGCGAGGTTGAAGCGGTTAAATTTACATTCTCTAGAGAGACGTAGGTTAAGAGGGGACCTGATAGAAGTCTTTAAGTGGTATAAGGGTTATAACAAGGGAGATGTAAGCAAAATTCTTAGGATCAGCAACCAGGGTAGAACAAGAAATAACGGGTTCAAGCTTGAAAAATTTAGGTTTAGGAAGGAGATAGGAAAAAACTGGTTCTCAAATAGAGTGGTAGATGAGTGGAACGGACTCAGTAATCATGTAGTTAGTGCTAGGACACTAGAGAGCTTTAAGAGAAGATTAGACAAGTTTATGGATGGGGATAGCAGATGGAAATAGGTAGGTGTGTTTCATACAGGGACTGCCACGTGTAAGCCTGGTCGCTTCTTGCAGCTTCCCTTATTTCTTATGTTCTTATGTTCTATTTTTTTTTTATAACTTTTCTACTTTCCTTCCTCTCTATTTTTTTATCTGCTCGTGAATTCAACTATTGTTCCTTTTTTCCCCTTTTTCCTTTATTCTTTTCTTCCGTCCTTTTTTTTCAGTTTTGTCCATTTTTTTCCTTTGTCATCCATCCATCTATTCACACCATGTCGCCGTGTCAGGGATAAATAAATAAATAAATATGTATGTAAATGTTGAAGTGTATACTCGTCTTTATTTCTTTTCTTACCATTTCCCTTTATTTATTTATTTTTTTTTATATATATATTAGATTTCATTTATATTTTTTCTTGTTTGGCTGTTTGTTTGTTCACTTTTCCTTCCTTCCTGCCCTCCTTCCTTCTTTCCTTTCTTCCTTCCTTCTTTTTATTGTCTTTCCTTTTCTTTTCCTGTTTTCTTTTATCCTCTTTCCTTCTTTGTTCCTATCCTTTTTCTTTTCTTTCCTTATTTCATTCTTCTTTCCTTCCTTCTTTTCCTCCTCTCTTCTTTATAATTCCCACCTTCCTTCCCTCATACCCTTCACCCATTCCTTCCTTTCTCCCTTCCTTCCATTCATCATTCATTTATTAATTATTCCTTCCACCGATCCATCCATTCATCCTCTCTCTCTCTCTCTCTCTCTCTCTCTCTCTCTCTCTCTCTCTCTCTCTCTCTCTCTCTCTCTGCTCCCATGCATCTCAGTACATCCCCTTCCCTCTCCGTTCCATTGACTGATCTATGAGCCAATAAATAAATCACCCTTTTTTCCTACTCCCATGACGAAGATATAGAGAAAGCCTCACCAAAGCGGAGCAACATAGATATTCATAAAACGATATCCAACTCTTCCTATAGTGACACCCTGAAAGAGAGAGGGGAAGAAAAATAGGTTTGTTTTCTGTTTGCTCAAATACGAGGTAGATTCTTTAAATTTTTGTCTTTTTCTCTCGTACCTGTTCGCACCTGTGCTTGCGGGAAAGGGTTGAGATTGGTTGTGATGGAAGGAAGGGAAAGTGTGTAGATGTGTGTGTGTGTGTGTGTGTGTGTGTGTGTGTGTGTGTGGAGTTTTGAGAGGTGATGGGTGTATGGTTTTGAGAGAGAGAGAGAGAGAGAGGAGGAGAGAGAGAGAGAGGGAGAGAGAGAGAGAGAAGAGAGAGAGAGAGAGAGAGAGAGAGAGAGAGAGAGAGAGAGAGAAAGAGAGAGAGAGAGAATCTTTTTACAATATGGCTGATAGGTAAGAGATAGATATATGTATAGACAGAACGATAGATAGATAGATTGTTAAATAAACGGACAGACAGAAAGATAGATAGATAGATAGATATAAATAAACAGATTGATAAGTATGATGAGAGAGAGAGAGAGAGAGAGAGAGAGAGAGGAGAGAGAGAGAGAGAGAGAGAGAGAGAGGTGAGAGAGAGAGAGAGAGAGAGAGAGAGAGAGGAGAGAGAGAGAGAGAGAGAGAGAGGTGAAACACGGCAGAAAAAAATGATGTCAACGAAATGGAAATGAAGGAAACTGACGCTGAATAAAAGATGTTGAGGGAGAGAGAAGGAAATAAAACGATGAAAGCATGGAGGGGGAGAGGAAAAAAGGAAGAAGGTAGTTGGAGAGGAGAAAACGGAAGTGTGTGAAGAAAAAGTAAGAAAAGTACGTGAAGAAAAAAGGAAAGAAATAAAAAAGATCAATTGGAGTGTGGAAGGAAAAGAGTTAAAAAGAGAAAAAAAAGATTAAAAAGAAGGGGAATACAAGAGAGAGAGAGAGAGAGAGAGAGAGAGAGAGAGAGAGAGAGAGAGAGAGAGAGAGAGAGAGAGAGAGAGGTCTGTCTTGTCACGGGCGGTTCGTCTCGATAAAATGTCCGGATTCCTCGTAATGGTGCGATTCATTCCAATTTATTCCGCACGTTGCTGCCCTTCATCTCTCTCTCTCTCTCTCTCTCTCTCTCTCTCTCTCTCTCTCTCTCTCTCTCTCTCTCTCTCCCTCTCTGTTTCCTTTCATCCCTTAGTTTTTTTCCTTATTTTTTTCCTTCGTTTATTTTGTGTTTCCCTCTTCACTCATTCCTTTTAATTTATTTTCTTTTTTTTAGGTGTATTTCATTGGTGTTCTTAGTCTCTCCCTTATTCATTTTCGTCTTTGCTTTGTTTTAGCTCTTTTCTCCTCTTCTTATTCTTTCTTTCTTCATTTTTACCTGTGGTCTTTCCTTCCCTTTTTCCTTCCTCACTTCCTTCGTTTATTACTTCTTTTATTTCTGCCTTCCTTCATTGATTTATCTATTTATTCTTTCCACGTATTTGCTTCCTTTTGTTTTTTTATTGTTGTTCCTTTGTTTCTTTTTTTCCTGCTTTTTATTTATTTATTTATTTTTATAATTTGTTTTCTCCTTCCCCCTCGTTCTTTCCATGTATCCGTTCTTCCTTATATCCATCCATTTGTTTTATTCTCCCATTCTTTCTCACCTTCCTTTCTTATTTGCTTTTTTTCTTTTTTTCTCTTTTCTTCATTCTTCCTCTCCTCTTTTCTTATTTTTTTCTTCTTTCCACTTTCCTTTCATTTTCCTCTCTTCCTTCCATCCGCCCAAAGAACATCGCCGCCTTCATCTCTTCCTTCCTTTCTTCCTTCCTTCCTTCCTTCCTTCCTTGCTTCATTCTCTACTAACTTACAGCTTACCTTTCCTCAATTCTTTCTTTCTTACTTTCTTCCCACCTCCTTTCTTTTTTACTTTTTTGTTCGTTCTTCCTTACTTTTTCCCTTCCTTCCTTCCTAACATTCCTCATTCCTTCTTTCCTTCCATCCATCCATCCATCCATCCTACTTACCTACCTACCTACCCCCTTATTTTTCCCTTCCCTTCCTTCTTTTCTTCCTTCCTTTCTTTCTCTCTTCTCACCTTCCTCTCTTACCTTACTTGCTTCACTTTCTTTGTTTTTTTTTTCCATCCCACACTTTCATAAAGCACCAAAACACTTACGAGGGTTTCACATTGTTTCGCTGGTTTGGGTTTTATGTTCGCTACGTGAGTGTGAGCAGTTTCTATTCATTTCGTTCTTATTTGTTTTGTTTCACTCGGTAATGCCTTGTTTCTTGTGGTGTTTCACGTTTAATGTATCTGTTTTGCCTGTATGTTTAGTATTTTGTTTGTTTGCCTTTCTGTCTGTCTGTCTGTCTGTCGCTCTGTCTGTCTATCTTTCTGTCGGTTTGTTTGTGTGTGTGTCTGTCTGTCAGTCTGTGTTTTTTTTTTTGTTTGTCTGCCCGTCTCTCTCTCTCTCTCTCTCTCTCTCTCTCTCTCTCTCTCTCTCTCTCTCTCTCTCTCTCTCTCTCTCTCTCTCTCTCTCTCTCTCTCTCTCTCTCAGGTAAACTTTTTATTTTTTTTTGTATTACGTGTGTGTGTGTGTGTGTGTGTGTGTGTGTGTGTGTGTGTGTGTGTGTGTGTGTGTGTGTGTGTGTGTGTGTGTGTGTGTGTGTGTGTGTGTGTGTGTGTGTGTGTGTGTGTGTGTGTGTGAGTGAGTGATAGACAGAGAGAGAGAGAGAGAGAGAGAGAGAGAGAGAGAGAGAGAGAGAGAGAGAGAGAGAGAGAGAGAGAGAGAGAGAGAGAGAGAGAGAGAGAGAGAGAGAGAGGTCTGCATTACCCTGGAGGAGACTTGAACACCCAGCCCTTAATGTTGCTTGGCATGATTTGCCGCCCTCACCTCAGGGACCCCGGCGTATTGTTGCTGTTTTTATGTGACCAGTTTTTCTCTTTTGTTTGTGCGCTGCCATTTCTCACCTGGGTCATAAGAGAGAGAGAGAGAGAGAGAGAGAGAGAGAGAGAGAGAGAGAGAGAGAGAGAGAGAGAGAGAGAGAGAGAGAGAGAGAGAGAGAGAGTTGTATAGATCACGCTTTCTGCTTACTCTTATCCATATTTCATCCATGTAAGTAATGCAAGGGTTAACTGTTCCCTCCCCTCTTTCACCCTCTTCACTGGTAAGCTGTGGAATAATCTATCTAGTTCTATTTTCACACATTCCTTCGACTTACTCTGACTCATCTTTTGTATATAAGGAAACTACTATAGCATTCAAATTCTTATTATACTTTCTTTGAAATAAGAAACAAGGATGACGTTCATAGCTTTTATTAAGTTTTCTATGATAATATTGTTCTTTCCACTTTTGTTTCAGGAAATATGACAGTAGTAGTTATCGTGTTCCGAAGCTACAGTGTTGTTGATATTCACGTGAAACGAAAATTTTTCAACACCTAAAGTCCTGTTTGCTGAAGTTGCTTTCGTTTTTAACTACATTGCTATTTGACTCGTTTTTCGTAATCATAAACCACTCTACAACATTTTCCTTTGTTCTAGAGGCATCTTTAAACTTCATGCTATCTGAATATTGCAAGATCCATTCTTTTTATTTGTTCTTTTTCTTTTTCCAAGTTCATTGTATTTCTTTTTATTCTTGACTTCCTTGTCAGCATCTTTGTCATCCTCCTCGCCTTGTATCTTTTAATTTTTCTAGTTTCCGTTGTTTCGTTTTTGCTTTCTCTTCTTTTTTACGTCCTCATCATAATCATTCAGGCTTTACTGTTATTTGTTGTTGTTTTGCCTCATCATAATCATTCTGGCTGTACTGTTATTCGTCCTTGTCCTCCTCCTCGTCCTTGTTTTCCTTCTTCTCTTGTTCCTGCTCATCCTCTTCTTCATCTACCACCACCACCACCACCACCAGTACTCTGACCCCTTAACGCACAGTGACATCAATACTTTTATTTCACTGCGACGAGTGTGACGTGTGAGTGACGTGCCGCCGTGACGTGAGCAGTGAGGTGTCGATCCTCTGTGTCACCCTCGCTACCGTGGCGTGAAGCGGCGTGACAACCAGAGACTGCTAAGAGAAAGAGGAAGAGAGAAGAGAGATTAACATCCTTGAAAACTGAGATAAAAAGGGAAATGAAATAGGAGTCGTTCTTTTGAGCAAAAGAAAAAAAAAAGGAATGAAGTAAGAGGGATTTTCTTTTCTTTTCTTTTTTTAAGGGATGAGGAAAAGAAAGGCAGAATAAAATAAAATAAAAGTCTTTGGGAATATTGTGGAAAAATGAGGGATCGAGAAAGGAACAGCAAGAGAGAAGGTTCTCTTTATTATTTTAAAGGTGTAAAGGAAAGAAAGGTAGAATAAAAAGGTTTCTAGAGTCTTTGGAAGTGTACGGTAAAAAAAAAAGTGGGATTAACATCCAACAAGAAAAAAACAAGAAAAGCTTTGTCTTTTTTTTAAGGTGTGAAGAAAAGAAATCAGAATGAAGAAATTAATAGAGTCTTTGGAAGTGATGAAAAAAAAATAAGGGATTGAGTAAGGAGCGACTTCAGTGAGATTGGTCGTCAATACAGGAAAGCTAGAAGACAACTGCAAGCCTCAGGAAAGTTGAAAAAAAAATATATGGAGGAGGCGAAAGATGAAACTAAAGAAAGCGATGTGGAAGATAGAGCGTCAAACTGAAGGAAGAGGAAGAGTAGGAGGAGGAGGAGATGGAGGAGGAGGGGAATAGGGAATCAAGTAGGTACAAAGGAATAAAACAAACAGAAACCGAACTTTGATCTTAACGAATCTATCTGCAATAACATACGTGATATACAGTAGCAGGAGGAGGAGGAGGAGGAGGAGGAGCAGCAGCAGCGGCAGGAGGAGGAGGGAGGAGAAGGACGAGGTAAAGACAAGTTGCAGAGAATGTGATAATTGGCAAGATGAAGAGGTGAAAATGGAAGGAATGAGGAACGTGACAAGATAAAAGAGATAGATAAAAGAGAAATGAAGGATGAGAGTTGGTGAAGAAGGAATAAAGAAAAAGGACGCTAGAGAGAATTGGGGTATGAAAAGCAACGTAGGAAAGATGGAGGAGGGAGAGAAGGAGAGGAAGAGACTGGAAAGGAGGGAGAGGTAGAGGTTGAATTGGAGCTGTGACTGACTGTATTAACTCTCTCTCTCTCTCTCTCTCTCTCTCTCTCTCTCTCTCTCTCTCTCTCTCTCTCTCTCTCTCTCTCTCTCTCTCTCTCTCTCTCTCTCTCTCTCTCTCTCTCCGGGCGTGTAAGTTACCTGCCCACCGCCATTGTCTAATTACGTGCCGCTCTCTGGGGAGTGACGTGTGTGTGTGTGTGTGTGTGTGTGTGTGTGTGTGTGTGTGTGTGTGTGTGTGTGAGCAAGAGAGAGAGAGAGAGAGAGAGAGAGAGAGAGAGAGAGAGAGAGAGAGAGAGAGAGAGAGAGAGAGAGAGAGAGAGAGAGAGAGAGAGAGAGAGTATTATGAGGATTAAAGTTATAACAATTAATCAAATAATTGTCGTAACTTTAATCCTCATAATACTGCTCAGGATCCCTAGTTTTAATTCATGTTTTTCTGTGACACATTCTCTCTCTCTCTCTCTCTCTCTCTCTCTCTCTCTCTCTCTCTCTCTCTCTCTCTCTCTCTCTCTCTCTCTCTCTCTCTCTCTCTCTCTCTCTCTCTCTCTCTCTCTCTCTCTCTCAGTCTTTGTGTTTATGGGTCATTCAACCGTCAGTCACAGGTGCCTTTCATTAAGACTTAATTAAGAAGCTCCACCTTCCCTCACTTGGCGCCTGTTATTCTCTGCTCCTAATTAGTGACACCTGATGCAAAGCGGAACGTATGAACGGCTTTCCTTCATGCCCTCTCTTTCTTATTTACAGGATGTGCTAGCAGGAAGATGGGCTGCGGGATAAGTACTGACGGATATCCCAACCAAGGGGTGAGTAAACTGAATATTGTGGCCGATTTTTTTCTCTATGTTGTGTTTCCTTTCTTTCGTACTTGTCACATTTGAGTTTTCTTTCTTTCCTTTTGTGTTTACCGCCTCTGCTTTCCTTTCTTTCCTTCGAATTTGTCTTATTTCAGTTTTCTTTCTCTCCTTCAAGCTTGCCGCCTTTCAGTTCTTTTCTTTATTTCTTTCATGCCGCCTTTCAGCTTTCTTTACCGCTCATAGCCGTTGCTGTGCGATGACCGGCCTTTGATGGTTGTGATGTGGGCGTTGGTGAGTGGAAGGAGAAGGGAGTAGTAGGAAGAATGTGTTGTATAAGCACGTACATAGTAACGGCACAAGAGGCTGAGATGTTGCAGTGTGCCTTCAGTGCAGCAGTAACAACCTAACTTAACCTAACTTAACTTACTTGACTTTTATGTTGTCTCGGGGTGCTTTTGTTTCATATTACTGGAAGTGTTATTATAAAGATCCCGCGTGCTTATCATTGAAGATTTGGGTAGTAATTTTTCAGTTAATACACCGCAATGGCCCCACACACACGAATGGGATGGCGAAGGGAAAATGGGAAAATGTTGGTAATAGCTTGCAAAGTCGCTAAGTTTCGGAAAAATTAGGCAGCCAAGTAACACACACACACACACACACACACACACACACACACACACACACACACACACACACACACACACACACACACACACACACACACACACACACACACACACACACACACACACACACACACACACACGTCAGTCCCCAAAGCATCAGCGGAGTGTGTCTTGTTGATCCTTTAAATCACGAGAATGTTTGTGTTGAGCTCCACGGCTTTTCATCCCCACAGTGACATTACCACCAACTGTTTCTTGCCAAAGAGCACCAAAGTTCTTCACTCTCCTTTGTGGCGACTGACTTCGACGCCTGGCACACGTGTTCTTCTTTCGCAAACTTGTGTGCTCAAAAGTTATTGTTTACTTCAAAGTTCTTAACGTTGCCGGACATAAAGCGTTCTCCTTGCTCCTCACTTGAGCTCAGAAATGACCGTGTAGTGTCTTGATCTTCAGTCTTCACCACCACCATCACTGTCACCATCACCACTACCATCACTGTCACCACCACCACCACCACCACCAGCACCACCACCACCACCACCACCATTGCTACTTCCTTCAACAGTTAACACCATGATGCGTGGAGCGAGAATTTGATTTTCAGGCTCATTTCATCGTTCTTAGTCAATTTAACTTTACGATTTGAAGTGTGTGTGTGTGTGTGTGTGTGTGTGTGTGTGTGTGTGTGTGTGTGTGTGTGTGTGTGTGTGTGTGTGTGTGTGTGTGTGTGTGTGCCAGACTGAAGTTGCTCATATGAATTGCATATGTGTTCATTAATTCATTCCAAGACACTAATTCCACGTAGCACCAGTCAATTTGCGGCGCCCTTCCAGCACTGGCTCACACCTCCCTCAGTATTCAGGTGATCACCGTCTCCTACAAGAGCAACGCGCCTGTTGTTGATAAGTCCTGATTCTCTGTCTAACTGGATTAACATTGTCTTGCTTGCTCGGCGTGGCGGCGTTCGCCCTCCCACCCAGCCTTTCCTCCACAGCTTCGTGACTGGAAAACACTCCACGCCTGCATCAGGTTAGCTCATTTCTATGACAGACAACTGCTCGCTGACTGAAAACTTTACCTCACGTCTCTTTTTGGCGAACTTTTCCTCGCTTCACTAACTCGCTGCGTGGTGTTGACTGCACAGCGGGAGTGGTTGCGTCAGCCGCGTGTTGCCTCAGATCCTGCTGTCACGGATGAAGCAGGATGAGACAGTGTATCTTCATTTTGAAAATAAAACTCGTATAAAGATTAGTAATGTTCCCGAGGCAGGTTTTAATTAACTGAAAGTGGAGATGGAGAAGAGCGCTGACGCTACATAACATGGGAATTAAACAACACAACCCCACTGGTCGACCACTTGCTGTGCCGCACTCGTCACCACTTTAGTCTTTTACACAACGCGGAATGGACACCGTTTTTTCTGTCATTCTTTTTGTCAAGCGAACAAGCAAGATCAACATTCCAGTGACGTCATGCGCGTGCTGGTGAAAAGACCAAGAAAAAAGATGCAATAGTGTCCACGTACGTAATGTTCCACGCTTTTGTTTCTATTCTCCCTCCCACAACCCCTCTTAGGTAAGGCTGTTTGCGGCTCAATGCCCGGCGTAGATCAAATTTTCAACGGAAGTAATTGGGAAGACTGAAGATCAATAGGTCATTATTCCTGAACTTATTGAGACGAACGATCACTTCCTCATATGTTGATAAACCATTACTGGTGTCTGGTGGAGGGAGGGAGGGAGGGAAGGAAGGGAAGTAAATGAAGAAAAAGAGTGGATGAGGAAGGAGTTTATTATTTATTAAGACATGACTAGAATGTGATGTTTAAGTGGTGAGAAGAATTGTATTGTTCCTTTATTTGGGGAGAGAGAGAGAGAGAGAGAGAGAGAGAGAGAGAGAGAGAGAGAGAGAGAGAGAGAGAGAGAGAGAGAGAGAGAGAGAGAGAGAGAGAGAGAGAGAGAGAGAGTAGGTTTTACACACACACACACACACACACACACACACACACACACACACACACACACAAATAAACACGAACAAACACGGAAGACAAGGTAAACAGATAGATCCATTGATAACCAGTCAGACAAACAGCCAAGGAGACAGTACACAGCAAAAAACAACCAGGTAATCGGGAAACCAGAAAACATACAGAGAGAACCATAGACAAAGAGATCATGGCATACATACAAATACACAGAAAACAGAGAACCTAGAAAAACCAGCAAGGCACGACCACCTGAGTTCCTGAAATGACACAGTTATGTAAAAAATTGAGGCAAAAAGAGAAAATCCTGTGGTGAAGCAAACTAATCCTACATCGGACAATCAAACATCCTTCGACCCTTCCTCGCACGCCTTCTACTCCCCTGTCCAGTGATTATTAAGGGAGCACGCACGCCTCCTTATGTAAAGCCATGGTGCCATCCTCTGTCAGACAAAATTATAAGCCACAACGAGCGCCGCCAGCCTCGCCCAACGCCGGTCGCCAATTGGTGGAAATCCGAAACTTGCTGTAATTGCAGTCTCCTCATGTTACCTGCCTGGCTCGGTGGACTCCATTACTCGGGGAAAAAAATAAATTGCCTTTTTTTAATTGTTGTTCAGGCTATTTTGGTCAAATGGCTTTGTTTATTTTGTTCTCTTAATTTGCTTACTTAAATCGTATGGTAAACGTCGCAAGGGAAAGAGAGAAATGTTTTTTTTAATTGTTGTTCAGCCTTTTCTGGGTCAGTGGCTTCGTTTAGTCTTTAATTTGCTTATTTGACTCGTCTGCTAAACGTCACTCCATTACTCGCAGGAAAAAGGAGACAAATTGCCTTTTTGGTAATTGTTATTCAGGTTTTTCGAGTCTAGTAGCTTTGTTTACTCTTTAATTTGCTTACTTAATTTTGTGCTAGACGTCGTGCCATTACTCCCAGAAAACAAAAGAGATGTGCTTTTTTTTTAATTGTTGCTCAGGCTTTTCTGATTCGGTAGCTCTGTTTGATTCTTAACTTATTTACTTGAATCTTATGATGAACGTTAGTTTCTGCGACGTGTAAGGCGCCTGAAATACTTACGGTGCTTCTGACTTCTTGTGGCTGAAGAGGTGATTATTTTTTCGCCAATAAAAAGGAAAAAAAAATGCTGATACGAAAAGTTATTAAGGATTGCAGTGGTTTCATTTTTAATTTGAAAGTTGTCTAATATTATAAATAAGGATATTTCATCTTGATTTTATTTTATCTTGTTTTATTTATTTATTCATTTATATATATATCTTTATTTATTTATTTATATTGATTGTTACTTTATTCATAGCTGTAAAATTCTTTGTGTTACGTTTACTTGATTCATTTATACATTATTGAGGAGGAGGAGGAAGAGGAGGATGGGAGGAGGAGGAGGAGGAGGAGGAGGAGAAGGAGAAGGAGAAAGAGGAGGAGGAAGAGGAGGAGAAAGAGAAGGAGGAATACATTTTCACCTCTGAAGTTTACGAGCCTCACGTCAATGTAGCAGACGAAGGCAAAGAGCAGAATGTGGTGGAAGTTATGAAGTTCATGTTGGTGGTAATGGCAGTTGTGGCGGCTGAGATACAGTGGTAATGGCGGTGTGTGTGTGTGTGTGTGTGTGTGTGTGTGTGTGTGTGTGTGTGTGTGTGTGTGTGTGTGTGTGGCATGCATGATGGAGGTTTGCGTGTGTACATAGACTCAAACATACATGGAAAAATACGATATACTTCTACGAAAAAAAATGTCGCAAGATTTTGGGTGTGTAAAAAAAAATAATGAATAAAAAATAGAAAAAAAAGAGTAAACACTGGATTTTTTCACGTTTAGAGCACACACACACACACACACACACACACACACACACACACACACACACACACACA
>NC_087158.1:22327039-22329539 GCF_035594125.1 Scylla paramamosain
TACATACATACATACATACATACATATAGAGATTGATATGAAAATTGAGTTAGCAGAACTTCAGAGAGAGAGAGAGAGAGAGAGAGAGAGAGAGAGAGAGAGAGAGAGAGAGAGAGAGAGAGAGAGAGAGAGAGAGAGAGAGAGAGAGAGAGAGAGAGAGAGAGAGAGAGAGAGAGAGAGAGAGAATGTTACTTACATTTATTGGTTCCCCACCTTCACTCCCTCTCCCTGACACTCAAAGCTTCTGAGAAATTCCCTCCACCTCCTCCCCCTTCTCCCCTCCCTTTCCTTCTTTCCTCCCTTCTTTCTTTCATTCCTCTTATCCTTTCCTTTCTTTCTCCCTTATTTTTTTCCTTTCCTCCCAGTTTTTTCTTCCCATCATCCTACCTAATCCTTTTCCTTCCTTTTTTTTGTATCCGAGCTTTTCCTCTTCTTTCTATCTCCCTTCGATCCGTTCCTCTCCCTCCCTCCCTATTCCCTCACCGTCTTTCCCCTCTCCATTCTCCCCCTTTCCTTCCTCCTTCCTTCCCTACCTTTATTTAAGACTCTTACTCCCTTCCCACCCTCCCCGCTCTCCTTCTTTTGTCCCCCTCCCTTGTTCCACCATTCTCCCTCCCTCCTTTACGAACACATTAGGTCATGTATGTTGAATGACCTTCACTACCAGGTCACTAGGTCACCAGATACACTCGTGGCCTTGTGATTGATATTTTTTTCCACCACTGTACAAGGGCGTTGCAGTACCCGGGCGTTACTCGATCATTCAACTGGTAACTGGTGATTCATGCATTTTCTGCGTCACTAGGTCTGTTTCGTTATTATTATTTTTTTTAGGCATTCCTTTCATTGACTGCCTTGTTACGCGGTCATTTCCTTTACCTCACCTGGTCATCTCTTCACCTGCTCACTTATTTACCTGGTTATTTTTGTACCTGGTCACATCTTTACCTGGCCACACCTTCACCTGGTCCCCTTTTGCCTGGTCATCACGTCAGCAGGCAACTGTGGTCGGCAGGTCGTCACTCACTTTGTTCACACGCCATCAGCAGGCATTGGCGGTTTGTATAGGGCTGATTGGTCTGCTGATGGCGGGAGCAGAGGGAGGAAGAGAAGGAGGAGGTGAGGAGGAGGAGGAGGAGGAGGAGGAGGAGGAGGAGGAGGAGGAGGAGGAGGAAGAGGGACACGGTTGATAGAAAGGTAAAGAGAAGGAAGGGAGGGAATAGAGTGCAGATGAGAAGGTGGAAAAGAGAAGAAAAGAGTAGAAGTGAGGTAGATATGAGAGAGAGAGAGAGAGAGAGAGAGAGAGAGAGAGAGAGAGAGAGAGAGAGAGAGAGAGAGAGAGAGAGAGAGAGAGAGAGAGAGAGAGAGAGAGAGAGAGCATAGGAGGAGAAGGAAAATGCTAAGTTAAAGAAAGGAAATGATGATAAAAGGGAAGGAATGAATAGCGCGTGTAATAGTAACGTTTCATAATGACGATATATTTGGTATTGATTCTTATTAATGGGATCACTCTTATATAAGGTCTTTACACAAGCGTCTGCGCATACACACACACACACACACACACACACACACACACACACACACACACACACACACACACACACACACACACACACACACACACACACACACACACTTCTAGGAATGAGAGAATGTCACAGGAAAAGAAGAAAAAAATGAAGGAAAATAACACGCAAGCTTGAACCTCTACTACCACCACACCACCCTGACAACCACCACCACCACCACCACCACCACCACCACCACCACCGTTATCATCATTACCAATAACAACAAGGCTATTGCTGAAACATGATGGGAAACTGCACGTACACACACACACACACACACACACACACACACACACACACACACACACACACACACACACACAATAAAGCACTTCAGCGGGGAATGTCTTCTCTAAGTTGTTTTTCTCTCTTCCTTCTGCTGCTCTTCCTCTTCTTTCTTATTCATCTCATATTCTCTTATTACCTGTAGTTTCTCCTCTGCTTCTTGCGCATTCCATTCTCTCCCTTCTTTCTCATACCGTCATATTTTTTGTTTGCTATCGTTCTCCTCCTCCTCCTCCTCCTCCTCCTTGGTGACGGATGCGACAGGATGAACATCATTAAGAATATTGATCTGACTCACGCCATGTCATCTTCCTCCCCGTCCACACACACACTAGCTCCTTCTCCTCCTCTTCCTCCTCCTCCTCCTCCTCCTCTTCCTCCTCCTCCTCCTCCTCCTCCTCCTCCTCCTCCTCCTCCTCCTCCTCCTCCTCCTCCTCCTCCTCCTCCTCCTCCTCTCTTCCTTTTTCTCCTTCCAGGATGAGAAAGAAGTTACTGGAGGGGAAAGGGAATGGAGAATAGACTTTGCGTATAGAGGAGATAAAGGAACATGACGTAGGGAAGACAATAGGAGACAGATAGAAAAAAGTTGAACTGTGGGAAATAGTAAGGGAAGGGTTTGATAGGGGCAGGTAGAGGGGAAG
>NC_087158.1:22337039-22339539 GCF_035594125.1 Scylla paramamosain
TTTTCTTTTGAAAAATTTCCTTATAACCACCAGGGAGTCTGTCAGGCTGATTCTATCCGCTGGATAAGGCGGGACTTCATCAATGCCAAAGACTTCGACGTCAACCCACCATCCATCCCCAGACAGCCCCCATCAACAGCCACTTCTGCCTCACACTCACTCAGCCTGCCTTCATCTGGTCCGTCGACAGCAATATTCTCGTTGCAGGACATCCACTTCCCCTCCAAACCTTCGTCCTGTAGTGGGACAGCAATTTCCTGTGGAAAGATGAAGGCAAACTGAGGGAGCGTGAGGGAGGCGTGGGTGTTGATGGGGGCTGTCTGGAGATGGATGGCGAGACTGTTGATGCGCTGGATGAAGAATGGTGGGGAGACAGCGAAGTCTTCGCCGTTGATGACCCGAAGACCTCGCCGCTGCCCTCGGTAGTCCCCACCGTGGACAGCCTGTTTCCGGAAGGGAGAGTCAGCCTCACAGGCATTCCCTGGTGGATGTCAGGAAAGTTTTCAAAAGGAAACATGATAAACACAATAAAAATAAATACGAACTTGAGTGTGAAAAGGAGACTGAAGACAGAAGACGTGTTTTGGGAATAATCATTATGAGGATTAGAGTTTCTTTCTCCAGTATCAAGTGGCTGACTGTAATATTCACCGTAATTATGCAGAACTTAAACTTACATCATTACATATGTATGAAAACTTGCAGCAGGAACTCGTGGGCAGTGTTTATAATATTATAATGTGTTTCAGTGACACGGAAAAAAGTTGTGTGATGATTTTGATTGCTATGACGAGAAAACTTGCTACATTATACGAGAGAGAGAGAGAGAGAGAGAGAGAGAGAGAGAGAGAGAGAGAGAGAGAGAGAGAGAGAGAGAGAGAGAGAGAGAGAGAGAGAGAGAGAGAGACATGGATATACGAAGATAGGTAGGTACGTCTTACACCGGGACTACCTATGTAGGCTCGATGGCTTCTTGCACCTCCCTAAAAGAATACAGGATACTCGACTTATGAATATGGTCCTTATTCTCATACGTTTTGGTGCTCAACTACCCTCAACTACATCTCAACTACATCTCAACTACCCTCAACAGCCTGTAGTTCATGCTGCTCTGGTTTTCAAAAGTGTCTGTATGGCTGGTAATAATTAAAGAAAGACCCTGCATCATCGTTGGGGGAAAAAAACACGCATGGGAACCCTATTAATCATCTTTGAGGCTTTTGACAATAGTTATAAGAAGAGCTCAAAACGTTTATGAATACGGGCATAATGACTGTACCTCCTTTCCCTAAAGCTAAAGTCGTCCCGCGGTATTAGATGGTAAAAGAACGCCCATCACTCATTACTCTCAGTGTCCAGTCAGTGGATTAAGGTGTGTGTGTGTGTGTGTATTTCCGAAGGTTGGGCTTGTGTCTAAAGTTTCGTTATAAATGTCACACCGAATATACTCTTGAGTGTTACCATCGGGTTTTCAAGGTGAGGTGTAATTATCAAGGTGTCTGTATCTAGGTGTTGGCCAGGTGTCCTACATTTATTTTTATTTATTTATTTATTTGTGTTTATTTTAGGATCGGCTTTACTGTAGGATTTTAGGGATTTTTGTTATTATATTCGGTGACTTACTTTCTTTTCTTTTTTTCATTTTCTTTCTTTTTTTCTGACGTTTCTTCCTTGGTTTCTTTTCTCTTTCTCTTCTTTTTTTCTTGCTTTGTTTGTTTGTTTGATTGTTTGTTTATTTGTTTATTTATGTGTGTATGTGTGTGTTTATCTTTTTTATTTAGTTTTGCTTCTCCCTTTGTTTTTTTTGTTTGTTTGTGTGCGTGTTTGTTTGTTTCTTTCTTTCTTTCTTTCTTCCCTTGTTTATTTGTTTTTTCCTTCCTTGTTTCATGTTTGTATATATATGTAGCAGTATCTTTGCATTCATAAGTATTTTCATCTCAAATTTCGTGTAGTAGTCAATCGCCACAGCTGCTGAGCGTGAAGGGGAATGCCTGTTGTTAGTCTTCATTCCACTAATTGAACTGAGGCATGAAACTGACACGTGCTTCACCTGCCACTAAAAACGTCACTGAATCACAGGCTCTTATGCAACACTGAGGCACGCAATTCTGAAGTATACAAGAGGAAAAGTGTGTCTAAGTAACTCTCTCTCTCTCTCTCTCTCTCTCTCTCTCTCTCTCTCTCTCTCTCTCTCTCTCTCTCTCTCTCTCTCTCCGTTCCTTCCTTCCTTCCTTCCTTCCTTCCTTCCTTCCTTCCTTCCTTCCCTCCTTCCTTCCTTCCGTTCTTCCGTCCTCCTTTTCCATCCCATCGCACAGCAATAAAAGAAAAGTATGCCATGCAAAAAGGTATCCAGGGAATTCATAAAAGGTCCCGCAGCGCATTCCAAAAAAAAAAAAAGAAATGGAAGAGATGGGGAATATTTTTTAACCATAAAGTAGTCTCCCTCTATCTTTCCCTTTGGTCATGGCAGCGGTGGTGACGGTGAAAGTAAAAATGCACA
>NC_087158.1:22344539-22382039 GCF_035594125.1 Scylla paramamosain
AGTCAAGAAAAAAGAGCAGAAAGAGATAATTCATAATAGTTGTACAAGTAACAACGTGAAAAGGAGGAGAAGGAATTCAAATAAACACAAAGTACAAACAACAGCAGACCTTTTATTCCTCACGAGTTTGTTTGTAGCGAGTACTCTTTCTAATATACAGTGACTGAAGTAGGATAGCATGGACGAAAGAGAAGCAGAAGGATAAGAAAAAGAGCAGGAGGATGAGGAGGAGGAGGAAAACGAGGGGGAAGAGGAGCATAAATGGAAAAATATTGCGAGGAATGGATGTACATATATGCGACTAAACGTTAGTGACACTACATCACTTTGACAGGAATACCATTAAGAGGGAGAGAGAGAGAGAGAGAGAGAGAGAGAGAGAGAGAGAGAGAGAGAGAGAGAGAGAGAGAGAGAAAGAGAGAGAGCGCAAGCAATAAATAACCATCATTATCCCCAACCATCGTCGGTCTCCCCCTCTATATTCTCCTTTCACTCTCTCTCTCTCTCTCTCTCTCTCTCTCTCTCTCTCTCTCTCTCTCTCTCTCTCTCTCTCTCTCTGCCTTCTTCCCCTCTCTCAGTTCTCTCTTCCTCACAACCTCTCAATCTTTTCAGTCCCTTCCTTTCACTTCCGTATCTTCCTCATAATATTTTATTCTCTCTCTCTCTCTCTCTCTCTCTCTCTCTCTCTCTCTCTCTCTCTCTCTCTCTCTCTCTCTCTCTCTCTCTCTCTCTCTCTCTCTCTCTCTCTCTCTCTCTCTCTCTCTCTCTCTCTCTCTCTCTCTCTCCTCCCTCCCTCCCTCTCTCTCTCTCTCTCTCTCTCTCTCTCTCTCTCTCTCTCTCTCTCTCTCTCTCTCTCTCTCTCTCTCTCTCTCTCTCTGTCTCTCTCGTTTCTCTTCAACCTCTTTCTTATTCACTTTTCTACTTCACTTTTTCTTTTCTCTCTTTATTCACCTTCAGACAACTCCTCCTCTCCCTTTCTCCCTCTTGTACAAGCTCTAATGTTCTCTAATGTTCTTCTTCCCTCTCTTTTTTCTTTTCTTGCAAATTCTCCTGTTCTCCTTTCTCTTCTGACTCCCCAAAATATCTCTCTCTCTCTCTCTCTCTCTCTCCATTCATAGTGGTGGTGGTGGTGGTGGTGGATACAGTAAATAATTTGAAATATCGTAATTGTAGCAGAGAGTGAGGAAGACGAGGAGACAGTTGGAGGAAAAAGGGAAGGAAGAGGGCGAAAAGATACAGGAGAAGGAAAAGGGAAAAGAGTAAGACAAGTAGACAGAAGACCGGGGACAATAAGAAACATCAGCAGTACCACGAGCAGGAGTAGGAGGTGGAGGAGTAAAAACACACATCCCCCTCCTTCGCTGCTCGTGCCACACTGACGAACGAGAAGGTTGACGTGACATATCTAACTTTTAAATCGTGCGATACCTGACGATTGGCCGACAAGCCGACCAATGAGCGCCCCGTCACCATGGCAACCTCCCTCGCCCTACCCTTCCCCCAGGCCCTTTGTTACATACGTACGGGAAGATCCAAAAAATCTATTTCAAAAGTGAGCCAGTTTCCCGATAGATTTCCCTTCGCTTCTGTGCACGATGAATGTGACTCTCTCTCTCTCTCTCTCTCTCTCTCTCTCTCTCTCTCTCTCTCTCTCTCTCTCTCGTTTAAACTTACATATATCATCTATTGTCACACTGTTTCATGAGAGATAGATAGATAGATAGATAGATAGAGAGAGAGAGAGAGAGAGAGAGAGAGAGAGAGAGAGAGAGAGAGAGAGAGAGAGAGAGAGAGAGAGAGAGAGAGAGAGAGAGAGAGAGAGAGAGAGAGACACGTGCCGGTTTTCTCACTCATGGATTTCTCGTACATCCTTCGTGCTGACTCTCACCTGAAAAGGAGAATGAGGAAGAGGAGGAGGAGGAGGAGGAGAAGGACGATGATGATGATGATGAGGAAGAGGAGGAGGAGAAAATCAAGTAGAAAATATGAAGAGGAGTAGTAGCAGGAGCAGGAGGAGGAAGATAAAGAGGAGGCTGGGGAGGAAGAGGAAGAAAAGTCGATAGGAGTTACATAATCTAAAGCTGAGATAAAAATGTCGAAATCAGCATTCTCTCTCTCTCTCTCTCTCTCTCTCTCTCTCTCTCTCTCTCTCTCTCTCTCTCTCTCTCTCTCTCTCTCTCTCTCTCTCTCTCCCCGTCATTCTCCTTAACACCCTCGGCCGCTGCTCCCTCCCTGCAAACCTACTTACACTCCTCGGGGTCGGGGAAGGAGGGAGTCGTGTGGCGTCAGGTGAGAGAGAGTAGATCTTCCCACCTGCATTTCGTAATCATGGGTGACCTTTCCGCAAACGCTCCTCCCTTGCCGCGGGTTGTTGGTGCGGGATAGGGTGGGGATGGACTGGGAAGTGAGGGGAGACTTTAGAGACGTGGGATGGGGCGGGGAAGTGAAGGACTTGCTGGGAATGAATGGCGAGGCGTTAGGATGAGGGGATGTAAGTCTATTTTCCGTATTATGCAATAGCAAGTGAGTTGTTTAGATAAGGAATTCTTGTAGTTAATGTGTGAGTGACTGCGAAGGGAGTTTGGAAGAGTAGGCGTGGGGGACGTGGGAAGCAGTCGGAGTTGTGTTAAGGAAAGACGTGCAAAAGATTAAGGTGAACACAGTATTCAAAAGCAACTTAGTCCTTTAGATAAGAAATGCTTGCAGTTGAGGTGTAATGGACAGCGAAGGGAGTTAGGGAGATGATGCGTGAAAGGCGTGGGGGAGGAGTGGTGTTAAGGGAAGGCGTGCAGATGATTTGGGCAAACAGTATTCAGTAGCAACTGAGTTCTTTAGATAAGGAAGTCCTGCAGTTGTTAAGGTGAGGTGGACTGCGAAGATAGTTAGGGAGAGGAGGCGTGTAGGACGTGGGCAGCAGGCGTGGTGTTAAGGGAAGGCGTGCAGCAAAGGATTAGGGCGAATTAGAGTGTAGGCGGTGTAATCTGAGGCGTGTTATCTCGTCTGATGCTGCCCACACCCACGGTGCATGCCGGGAGCTGCGTGTCTGGAGCGCCGGCTGGTGGAGGAAAGTAAACAGAAAAGAGAAAGAAATAGTCGTATTGTGCCGGACGCTCGACTCTGCGGCTGTCACTCTTTGTTGCGCTCAAATGCGGGTCTTTAACTTTTTTCTCTCTCTCTCTCTTCTTTCCCTTTGTGTGTGGTGTTTTGTTTAGCATTGTTTTATGGCGGAGTGTAAATTTTCTTTGTGTTTTTTATCTTCTCGTTTTTTTGTTCTTTTTTGTGGTATTTTTTTCATTCTTTCATTCTTTCTTTTCCCTCCAACTCCTTCTCCTCCTCTTCTTTGTCCACATCTTCTTATATAATTATACTTCACATGTATCATGAATTTTCTCCTCCGTGCTTTGTAATGCGAAATGTGGAAGTAATACTGCTTCTGCTTCTGCTTATTATTATTATTATTATTATTGTTGTTGTTGTTGTTGTTGTTGTTGTTGTTGTTGTTGTTATTATTATTATTATCATTATTATTATTATTATTATTATTATTATTATTGTTATCATCATCATTATTGTTGTTGTTGTTGTTGTTGTTGTTGTTGTTGTTGTCGTTCGTATTATTTTATTTTATTTTTTACTACTACTTCTGCTGCTGCTGCTGCTGCTGCTGCTGCTGCTGCTACTACTACTACTACTACTACTACTACTACTACTACTACTACTACTACTACTACTACTACTACTACTACTACTACTACTACTACTACTACTAAAATCATGTTCGAAATACACAAGGTAAAGATAGATGTGTATATATCAAACGACTAATTTTAATCCCCTAAATATTCAGTGACAATGACAACTTATTTTGAACAAACCCTTGATGATCTTACTGAACAGAAGTGAAACGACAGGCACTAGAAGACTTCATCATCTCCATTCCTCCTTTTGCTGTCAGTGATATGAAGTTCCACTCTATACTCGCACCAGACCAATTTATTAAGGTTGAGAAGAAGCCATAGTAATCAAAGAGTTAAGACTAAGCTGACACATGGAAGCTGAGAAGTGGCTCAGAAGGAGGAGGAGGAACCATTGTAGAAGATGAGAGTGGGATGAAGGAAAGGATTAGAAGAGGAATATTTTGGATTTTGCCACGCTTTGCAGTAAATAGATGGAGTAGAACTGAGAAACTGATGATATAAACCAAAGAGAAACACAAACAAGAAACTCCGGCTCCTAAATTATGAAACAGACCAGGAAGAAAGGAATATTCTTCACTTTCTTTGTACGGTAAATAATCAAACACAGTGCTCTCCAAATAGACAGACTCGTAGCGTGCACAGTAACGGAGGAGCAAAAACTGCAGACTAATTTCAAGATGACGAGAAGACGATTTATGAGACTCAGGGACTTGGAAACAGAGAAGCAGTTTTAGTTTAGCAAAGTGACTGTGGGAGAAGTGATCACCAGAGAGAGGTCCACGTAAAGGGAAGTCTAGACGGTGCAGGGAATGAGAAGCATTCAATGGTGGACACTACAAAAATCAAGTAACAATTAAGGAAAAAATGCTCGCTGGAAAGATTAGAGAAAAAGTTAACTGAGCGGTAAAAAGTCACGGAAAATAATGTGCCTAGAAGATTGTTGGAACAGAATGACCCAGGAAATTAGAACCTGGGAGAAATGTCTGGCAGGGCGTCAGGAAAAGAAAACCCGAAGAGATCAGAGAGTGAAAGGAAAGAATCTAGACGAGGTTAAAAAAATATATAATTCCACGGAAGATATGGAAGCCATCAGTATCGGAGGCAGATCAAGGGCAATGAAGGGTATCGAAAACCATTGGTAAGAAGGTAGTTGGTGAAGAAAACGCTGTGACGCCTGAAAAAAAAAAAAAAAAAAAAACTCCGCCAGTGTCTCTAAACTAGTGAAGGTCAGACACCAAATTCATCGCGGGCACTGGCTACCCGAACATGGGAAAAGTTGTCTTGGGAACAGGTGAAGACTAAATTGACTATGGCAAAGAGTAAAGACACAAAGGATGACGCAAGGAAATCTTTAGCCAGCCGATGGACAAGGAAACTACTCACATATAAAGTGGCCATCAAAGATCGAAGGAGCACTACAGGAGAGGCAGACTTTACAATGAAGACTAAAAAGAAACAAGGAAACAGCAGATCAGACACCGCCCACTCATACCAAAACACCAGCCGACCAGTGCCTCCCCGACGGTCGTGTTGCGAGCTCGTACCTTTTTGTTATGGGCAATTCGCAGAGCGCCTTGGCTCCCGTAAAGCCTCGGGGGTTACCGGAATATGTTCTCTTCAGTATAAATAGCATTGACTTTATTTTGTCTTTATTTTGTATGTTATTAGTGTTCTTTTTTTCTTTTGTAATATCGTTTGCATACAAGGTGAATGGATGCAGTCTCGCATTAGAATCAGTATATATGTGTCCATTTGGTCTTGCCTCCTCTCAACCCGCAGCCTGTGTTCGCCTGGCAGGGAATAGATTCGGTACGTAAGCCGAGGAGTTATAGTGTTGCAGTCCGGTAACCCCTTAAGACTCCCTAAGCCGGCGCGGCGTGTTAGATGGCTTGGCCCACCCCATCCCCCTACCTCAGCTGTTGGGGAGGCCTTTGTCCTGCAATGAGATCATGTAGGCTGATGATGATTATGATGATGGCGGCGTGGTCATCGTTGTACTGAGAGGCAGCGTATTGCGATGACGTTCAGTGACAGGCCATGGAAGTGAAACGCGACAGTGTGTATTTTTCAGTCAAGGGTAATTCATACAACCTATTTTTCTGTTATTTTTGTCATTGATGTTTGCCTCTGATAATGATCGCTGTTTGCAGAGAGAAAACAGAGTTGTTTTGTGGAATATTTGTACAATTATTTTGGCTATTTTCATTTTCTGCTCTCTGTCTCTCTTCCTTACCCCAACACCCGCCACAAATATGGAGCCGAAGAGCCATCCCAATTTAAGATTTACCCTGCAACAGCGTTTTTCAACCTGTGGTGGTGGCTCCCTCAGGGGTGCATAAGTCAGCTTTAATGGGCGCTGGGAATCGGGGTTGGCTGTGCCGTGCAGTGCTGGTGAATAAGGTTGCAAGTCAGGCGTGACTGTTATCCACACACAGTCAGTAATTTTACTTTTGCTTACTAGAGCCAAATTTTATTCAATATTTTGTAAAATTAAGAAAATGAAACAAGGAATGTTTTTTTTATTTTTTTATTTTTTTTATTTCTAGTAATTTAGCAAATGCAATCTTGATAGATTTTATACGGAACTGATTCAGGTGAATAACCGAAATCCGACTCTAAGGGAGTTGCACTGATTACATGCAACGGCAGCTGGATGTGGCGTACAAAGGTCCAGTAACATCGCTCTGTAGCCTAAGTAATGCGCTTGGATTTCATTACGCTGCTGTGTAATTATGTTGTAGGATGTCATCGCCACGTTCAGGCCTTTACTTCCCATTGATTTAGCTCCAAAAACTTATATCATTTACTGAACTGAATTGTATTCTATTTGAACACTTGCATCATTATTGTTTTACTTTTCTTTTTTTTTTTTTCAAGCAAAGGATGTCCGTGTTTTTTTTTTGTTTTTTTTTTAACTATTCCTCTTATCCTTTTAGTTATTTTATCATCCATTGTACTACTACATGTCACTTTCTTCTTCTAGTGAACAAACTTGCACTTCCCTGACATGAATTTCATAATTCTTCTCTTCACTTAAATTAACTTGGCTGTTCATCCTACATATTACCTCACTCTTCCCTACCGACGCTTCTTAAATCGTTACCAAGACTACACCCTCACCTTTATTGGTTGGTGCGATAACAGGCACACTGCCACGGGTTCGAATCCTGCCTGATCCTTGAGTATTTCGGTGTATTATTATATAAACATTGCTTTGCTATCAGTGCGTTTTGATTGACGCTTCCTGTTTGGTGATTAGTCCAACTTTTCGTGTATCTGAACTGTGATTGGCTAAAAGGAAAAAAAACCCTTTAAAACTGTAATACGTGCGCAAATATATATATATATATATATATATATATATATACTCGTATATATATATATATATATATATATATATATATATATATATATATATATATATATATATATATATATATATATATATATATATATATATATATATATATATATATATATATATACAGAGAGAGAGAGAGAGAGAGAGAGAGAGAGAGAGAGAGAGAGAGAGGCACACATAGAATATCTCGCCATTAACAAACTTCAGTAAACGAAAGAAATTATATTACGAACAACACTAAGGCGCCATTTCTGCACATACATTTATTCGCAAACACTCTTGAGCTGAGAGGGAGACCCGCAAACCTTGATATCACTCACCCACCTACTCAACAACGCAGAAGGAGAAGAGCAAATGTGATGTAAATGAAATGCAAATGCTTTAAGGGGGAATACAAGAGTGAGTGGCGTCCCAAACAAGTGCGGGGCAGGATCAGTCAACAGGGAGGAACATTAAAAGGTGAAAAAAGGGAGCATAAAGCAGTTTGGTATGTAATGGGGATGTATTCAGGCCGTACTAAGGAATCCTGGACTGACGTGAAAATAATGAGGAGTGGAGGTGGAAAAATATGGTGGACGGAAAGTGTTGTGAGGCGTGACACGTCGTGGTGGAGTGTAAGTGGAGGTGAAAAGTGAAAGGTGTTGATGAGGTGTTGAACTGAAGAGCTGTTATAGTGACTAGGAATAGGGATAAACTTTTTTTTTCTTGTATTAAGACTAGCAGCCAAGGGGAAAAAAACACTCACAAGGGCAGTTTACTCCTTTGCCGTGTCTTCAGTATTAGCATCATCGTCATCGCCATCATTATCGTCACCTACGCAGCTTCACTACCAATTATCACCACCCTTTCCTATTAGCCTTTTTTCAGGGAGGAAGAATAGTAAGGTCTTGCTCGAATCTTTATCATTGGTCAGTTTGTCTTCTCGCAAAAAAAAAAAAAGCCCACATCAGCCAACATTCGCCCACCACAGGAATTAACCTTCGCATTTTTTTTTTTTTCCACCTACTCTTCCCGCCGTCCATCCAGTCCAGTATTTCCTGCGGCTAATTATATGACTCCACCGGCCATCTGGTTCCTTCCCATAATTTTCCTCCCCTGCGTCCCTCTGCCCCTCCCTGACCCCTGGCCCGGCTGAACCCCGAGCCCTTAACTGACCCTTCCAGTGTGCCTCGGTATCTGACCTTCCATCTTGACCCCTGACCTACTGACCTATTGACCTTTGCGGGACACCTCTCATGCCCCCACCCAGTAGCTCGACATTTGACCTTCCCCTTCCACGTTCTTGCTCCCTGCCCTCATCGCCTTCCTATCCCCCAACAGACGAGCAGGGACGTCGATCGCTCAATGCTGGAAAAGTACATTGAGATCGAGCGCCAGATCGCGGAGGAGGAGGCGAACAACCCAATCCAGCCGCTGGAACTTAAGATGGACCAGCTGGCGCGTCTTGGCCAGGAGATCGAGGCCATGGAGGCTCAGCTGGCCGGCCTGGAGGAGCAGACGTAAGTGTGTTCCTCTCTTGGGTGTTCCTTTCGTACTGGGTGCTGGGATTCAGGTGATTTATAGACGATAGGTGGGTGTAGGTACGTATGTTTTAATTAAGGACTTCCACGTTGTGTTCTTAGAGAGAGTTCATATGTAAAGATGAATTACTAACGAGGCAACTGGGTAACTGGGTGTTGTAGGTGTACTCGTCTAGCAGGTGGTAGGTGAGTGCAGGTACGCAGGTTTTAATGAAGAACTGCCTCGTGTAAACTTGTTGAGGCTTTCCTTATACTCGTATTCTTAGGTTCTCTTGTTCTCAGAAGGGATTCATATGTAGAGATGGATTTATAATCAGAGTGGATAGTTGGATTTTGTAGGTGTTTATTAGATGTACGCTGAATTTTCACTATTCTGGGTAATTATTCTGCTCCGGGAGAAAAATGGTGCCACACATTTAATTAATTTTCATTCACCAGATATAATGTTTCTTTCGCCATTTGATTAACTGCACTTGTCGCTGCGGGAGTAATTGTTTTGAAATCCTTGGTATTACAACTATCCAGAGCTGTGTATGACCGATTATTAAATAGATGAATTCCTGAATACAGATGAATGATTGGACATTGTTGGTGGATGTGGTGAAAGCTCGCTGGAAAGTTAGTAGCTGCGCGTACGTATACTCGAAGGTAAATGAGTTAGTCAGTTGTCTGGTGGTTTAGCCCTTGACTGCCATCGCGTCTCAGCTCTCAAGCCTCATCACATATTCGGTGCTAGTGTAGAGTATAATTTCAAGAGACGTCATCGGGACCAGAAGGAGTAATCGAACATTCCAAGCCATCCAATACCTACGATTTTATTTCTGCTTACTAAAATCGTCCAGGGTTATTCAGGTGAAGTAAGAAGTGTCATGTTGTCATTGTCAGTTAGAGGGTTAAAAGCTGAATTAATCAGCAGCTAAATCATTGCATGGCAAAACTTTATTTCTGCTGAGTAAAGTCGATCATAATTATTCAATATTGAAATTAAGTAAGAAGTGTCATCATCAGTTAGAGTATTAATAATAGAATAAATCAGTAGCCAGATTAATACACAACAAAAGTGGCACATACTAGAAGGATTGTCAATTAACTGATTTACAAAATAGATATACTGACATGATTTAAGAACCTAACCTAACCTAACCTAACCTTCAGTGTCATTGGGTGGCAGGTTATCATTTCCTTGGCAACGCATTTTTTCCCGGACGTTATTAAGTGTTCTGGTGCGTGGGCTACTGACCCTCACCTGTCCCTCACCTGTCCCTCACTTGTGCCTCACCCAATCCTTGCCTCATTATGCTGGTGGCTGTGCTGTGGCTTAGGCGGACCTGTTGTTCCTGTAATGAATTCCCCCGAGTCTTTGCCGCGCTCTCAGTCCCCTTCTGTACATGACCCATTCCTCACTCTTGCTCCTGCCTTGTTGTTGCTCGGCCTCACTTCATTTATATATCGTCCATGTGATCTTTCCCTTTCCTTTTTTTTTTTTTTTTCTTTCAGTTCTTTTCCTACTTTGCTCTTTTTGCTCCCCATTTCTCTCTCTCTTCTTTCTCTCGTTTTCTTGCTTTCATTTCCATTTCCTTCTCTCTTTCTCTCCCTTCTGTTCCATTTCTTTCCTTTCCCTTTCTGTTTCTTTTCCTTTCCATTTTCTCCTTTCCTTCCCATCCACGTTCCTCTTTCCTCTCCTCTATCACCATCTCCATATCTTCTCCCCACTGCCTTTTTTTTTTTCCTCCCCCACACCATAAATTATTATTTTTTCCATCTCTCATCCTCCCACGATTTATCCTCTCTTCATCTCTTAAATGTTTACTCTTCCGAATCCCGACCTTCATTCCTAATTTTCCTCCTCCACGCCTGTTCTCCCCATCCTTCTCCATGCCTCTGTCCTTCGCCTCTTAAATTCCACCCTTTTCACTTCAGAAGCACCTCCTATCTCCCTTTTCTCCTGTTTTGTTTAGTTTTTCGTCCCATGTACATCTGTTTCCATATATTTATCATCTTTTCCTCCCCCATTGTTTAGATTCATGTATTTTTTTCTCTCTTACCTCTGCCATATCCTGCCCTTGTCTTTTCCTAACCTTTTCCTTCATTTCCCGCTCTTTTCCACCCCCCAACATGCTGCTTGTTTGTCTTTGTTTAGTATCAGTGGTCCGGTGCCTCGTCGGGGTCATGACACCTCTTCTATTTCTGTTTGTCCATCTCTTTCCGAGCAACGTGGACAAGGGAGTTTTTTTTTTTGACACACACACACACACACACACACACACACACACACACACACACACACACACACACACACACACACACACACACACACACATACACACACACGCACACAGTCTCAGCTCCTCACATACATACCCACACAGTGCCATGATCGGAGAAGTCACGGCCGAGTCTGTGGAAACCCGACAATTCTTCATAGAAAACGGGATTCAGGAAGACCCCTTAACCCCCGAGCAGGAGCAGTACCTGGAGGCGGCCAATAAGAAGGTAGAGGAGGAGTTTGAGGTGCTCCGATTGGTAGAATTTCCCCTACCATGCGAGGAAGACGCAAGATGATTGGTTGAGACGAAACTGGAAACAATAAAACATAAAAAGAAGGAACAATTTTCGAATTTTTCTCTTTCCCGTCCCTTGGAATTCTCGGGTCCACTCACTGTCCTCAATTGGCTGATTTAAAAGTTAGGCTCAACCAATCAGGCAGCGTCCCTCGCCTGCCTGGCTGATGATGGCTGACGCGTAGTTAATGCCTAGTACACACAGGTACACACACAGCCTCACTAGCAGGTGCACACGGCGGCATTCCTCTTAGCCCATGTAAAGACGAGGTGGGCTGAGCGTGTGTGTGTGTGTGTGTGTGTGTGTGTGCGTGTGTGTGTATGTGCGTATTGCGTAAACGACGCTGCCTGGCGTGTGCACCCCACTCGCTTCTCTACCGCTCCCACGCTTTCTCTCTCTCTCTCTCTCTCTCTCTCTCTCTCTCTCTCTCTCTCTCTCTCTCCTTCAATCGTCCTCACTGCACACTTTCTTTCCTCCTCCTCCCCCTCCTCCTTCTCCTCCTCCTCCTCCTCCTCCTCCTCCTCCTCCTCCTCCTCCTCCTCCTCCACCTCCTCCTCCTCCTCCTCCTCCCCCCCACTCTCCTTCGCCGCGCCTGCCAACCTTGTACGTATGTTGCTTTACCTCGCCATTTGTATGAAAATAAAAAGCCATTGCCAATTTTTCTCTGCTCGCATACTCAAACACACACACACACACACACACACACACACACACACACACACACACACACACACACACACACACACACACACACACTCACACACCATAATGGAGTACGCACATTCATACAACATTCATGTGTACTTTTGCATTCATTTGCAGGCAATACTTATACTGCTTCTATCTCCTCTTTGATGTGGTAGTGCTGCATACATACATACTCGTACATACATATATACATACAAACGCAGTCATTGTACAGAGCACTTAAACGATTTTAAACTTCAGGTCACTCCATATATGACATAGAGTGACTTTAAAAGCTACATAAACCAGATTAATCATTAGTATCTACATGTAAACTTTAGATAAACCTTAGAATATTGAATAAACATCTCCTTTATAAAGCTTTCGGCTCGTTGATTTGTAATTTAGTCCTTTTTTTCTGTCTCTCTCTCTCTCTCTCACTCTCTTTAATCCTCAATACGGTTACGATTCTCTCTCTTGTTGCTTTTTTCCCTCGGTTTTTTTTTTTTTCTGCTTTTCTCTCCGATTCGTGCACTGAATGACATGCTTTTATTTTATTAGTAATACGCGTACCACATTTTTTCTTATTTCTTTTATTTTCTTTTTCTTTTTTTCTTTTTACTCATAGTTTTTGTGCTACTCGAAACTTGCTTTTCTTTCATTTGTAATACACATTCCTCGTTTTCTTGTATTTTTTCCCTCTTAAGATGTTTTCCAACGTGCAAATTTTTACTTTTGACTTTCACATTCTTTGGCAACAAAAGAGTATCTATGTAGTCTTTTTGCTCCGTAACGTAAGGTCGTGTTTCGTGCAGAGATATGACGACATGGCGCTCTTCTAAACAGCTTTTCGTTTCCTGTGGCGAGAGTTTGTTCTTGCCCGTAAAAAAAAAAAGAAAAAAAAAAGTATATTTCGTTTTTTATATGCATACTTAACATCCTGTTTCATTTCACTATTTGTTCTAATGATTATGCATATTCATTCGTTCCTTCATAAGTCCTCAAATATACTCTCTCTCTCTCTTTCTCTCTCTCTCTCTCTCTCTCTCTCTCTCTCTCTCTCTCTCTCTCTCTCTGTCACATTTCTGCGTCATTCAGGCGTCCCCGTGCCGCCCCGAGGCTGGCAGTGTTGCGAAACAGATTCTCAAAGATTTTTAGCGAGGCGAGATTATCATTAGGAAAGTCAACTCACCCTGACTCACATACCTCCACCACACGGTCTCTCTCTCTCTCTCTCTCTCTCTCTCTCTCTCTCTCTCTCTCTCTCTCTCTCTCTCTCTCTCTCTCTCTCTCTCTCTCTATCTATCTATCTATCTATCTATCTATCCGTCCGTCCGTCTCACTCCGCCTACCTCCCTCTCCTCGCCCCGCCTCGCTCTCCCGCCTCGCGACACACTCTCCTCTCCCACGCCCACTCAGGAGGAAGGAGAAGAGTGACGTTGACCGCCTGGAGACCGCGGAGGGGGAGGTGCTGGCGGCGCTGGTGGAGATGGCGGACGGCTCCCTGGACGAACAGCTGATCAAGGAGAAGGAGGAGTACGTGGCCGCCCTCAACAAGCAGGTTCGTGGAGGCTGGGGAAGCTTCGCGGCGGCGGGAGGGAGCGTGGCAATAGCGAGGACAAGGTTGTTGGGAGGCTGGGGCGATCCTGTGTGTATGGGGAGAGGAGAGAATGCTGTCGAGTTGGTCTGCTCACGTTTTCTTCGACTCCTCGTTCATGAAAGAGAGACTTCACGCTGGGAACATGTTAAAGTTGACGCACGTTGGGATGACTGTATAGGAGATGGAAAGAGTGAAATGCTTGTTTTTTCGCGTTCTCTTTAACCAGGAAGTAGTCTTTTCGTAGCTTCGGAGAGTGTGACTTGGCTTTAGAGTAACGTTAGAATTGATGTGCATGGACTGAATGAAGGAAGGCACTTTAGACTGACCTCTTCTTGGGTGAGATGAAAAGCGTGAAACGTTGGCCAGTTCGCTTTTCTCTGACCTCGAATGTACACTTCACTGTTGGATCAGAAAGAGAGGCTTTGCTTTAAGGTAAACTTAGATCTAGTGGATAAAAAGGAGGCACATTAGATTGACCTTGTATGCGGCAGGATGAAAGTAAAAACCTTGTCCTGTTCGCGATTTCTTTAACCCGAGATCCGCTCCTCACCGCGGCTTCTGAAAGAGAGACTTTGCTTTAAGGTGAGGTTAGAGTTGACTCACGGGAACAAAAAGGAAGGAAAACAAGGGATAGAATACTAAACAAGGCCCTCTTAAGCCTCTCCTGCTTGGTGTGTGTGTGTGTGTTTGTGTGTGTGTGTGTGTGTGTGTGTGTGTGTGTGTGTGTGTGTGTGTGTGTGTGTGTGTGTGTGTGTGTGTGTGTGTGGCAAGAGATAACCGAGGCGCAGCGTGTGTCCATGGAAGTCATTAAGAACCAGCAGTCTTGCCTCGAAAAATAATATCGTTTCGGAAATGGAGGCTCTATCCCAGGATGGTTTCAGAAAGTAATGTAAAGTAAATGTAATATTCTGTTTTGGAGGACGGCTTTCTATTTGGCGGACAAGCGTCACACCACGATCATCAACAGCTTAGCGCTTTGACATTTTGACACGGTAGGAAAACGTATTAATATAATTTCAAGCGACTAACCTTTCCGTTATGACTGGCGGCCCGTTGTTGACCGACAGGACAGTGACGCCTCTGGCGATGTTGAATGTCAGGGCGTCAACATTTCCGCACACACACACACACACACACACACACACACACACACACACACACACACACACACACACACACACACACACCACAGTTACATAAAGCTTTTTCTCCGGAATAACATGTGCGACAAGAGCGAGAGGAAATCTCCCACGCACTGCCTTCCTTTGAGCGGCGATAATGCGACACTCCGCGTCGTAAATCATCTGCAGCCTCACGCGATGCATAACCTCTCGCCCTGTATATTTATCCCTCAAACAAGAGCGCCGGGTCGCGAAAGGTCAGCGGATGAGAGCGAGGCTGTGGGCGGGATGCCAACAGACTCTATGGCAGGGAGAAGAGGAGAACAGGAAGAGAACAACAGGACAGGAAAACAGGAGAACAGAACCACCGCATGCACATGATATTTTGAACTACCCCTGTAAGACAATGAAGATTAGAGATGTATCAGATGTCCGCATACGCATGCGCGGAGCATCTGCATAGCTTTTAACACCAGCATCCTTATCCACACCGCATGCAAAGAGGATGTGGTGGATACATTTTATACATCACAGACTAGAGTACAGAGGTTGCAAAGTTGAAGGAAATTAATCAATGCATGTTTACTTAATCGTCTACTAAAATTATAACTGTATCTTAGTTAGAAAATGAAAAAAAAATTATCTGATAATTGGGACATGTTCCTTATCTAAAGAAAAGAACCACTGTGCATATAAGAAATATTCTTTAGAGATCTTAGAAATGGTGCGTAGATAATAACCATAAGTTAGGAACATATACCAATTACCAGATGAAAATTTTTAAATTGAATTTTTTTTCACTTTTTAACAAACGCCCGTACCTTTACAAACAAAATTTTAAATTTTGCAATTAAAAATTTTCCTCTAAGATTACAGATGCATAAATCTTGAAAAGTAAGAGAATAGTAATATGAAAAGTATATATCAACTAAAAATGTGTTTTTAGTGCCATATATATATATATATATATATATATATATATATATATATATATATATATATATATATATATATATATATATATATATATATATATATATATATATATATATATATATATATATACTCGTATATATATATTTTTTTTTTTTTTTTTTTTTAAGTGAAATATGGTTACACACCACTTCTAAGTCAAAAAAAATAATATATTGTACATGTGAACAATGTTTCTTCTTTAAGTAAGTAGCATATACCTGTTATAATATGAAAAAAATCTAATTTAAAATTTTTGAAGTGAACATTTTTCACTTTTTAAACAAAGGTCCGTGCTTGTACAAAAAATAATAATAATAATAATAAATAGATAAATAAATAAATAAATAAATAAAAATATGAAAAATTTGCGATTAAAAATTTTCCTTTAAGATTACAGATGCATAAACCATGAAAAGCTATAGACATTAATGATATTAGTGGAAAAAAAACATATGTCAATAAAAAAAAAGTGTGTTTTAGTATCTATTTTTTAAAGTTAAATATAGTTACGCACCACTCCTAAAAATTCAAAATATTTTACATATGTACAATAGTTTTTTTTTTTTTTTAATAAGGAACATTTCCCGATTATCAGATGAATTTTTTAAAATTGAGATTATTCATTTATTTTTTTAGCAAAGTTCCCTACTTGTACAAAAAAAGAAAATAAATAAAAATTTTTTTCAATTAAAAATTTCTTCTAGGATTACAGATGCATAAATCATGAAAAGTGAGTAAGGAATATTAATATAGAAATATATCAATCATAACGGGAATAGCCTTTGTCAGTCTATCGCTGTAGACACCAGATATTTTAAGAGTTCAGGTACTGTGGCGCTCCTGAGTGACTAAACTAGATCTGAAATTGAAATACTCCTCTTTGAATCTTTAACGGATAATCACGTGAACTGAACTTTTTCCCTTCGGACTTTACTCATATTTCAACTCATAACGTGCCTCCTGTCAATGAGAGAGAGAAAAGAAAAAAAACGACAAAAGGTGAACATAAGCAATTGTGATATAAGAGAAAAGTCTCGACAGTATGAATATGGCAAGAGAACCGCCTTGCTAGGGATGCAAATAACAGCCTTGGGTGGCCTTGGGAGAGAACGAGACAAGTCAGAGAAGGCGAGGCGAAAACACAAAAGGAATTCCAGGGAAGGACATGCGCGTCAAGGTGGAACTCGCCGAGAAGACCACTTGCAAACTCAGAAAAACAGCGAGGCAACAGCAACGCCAGACAGAAAACATGAAATGTGGAGCGATGTTGAGGAATGGGAGTGTGCGACCGAGAGAGAGAGAGAGAGAGAGAGAGAGAGAGAGAGAGAGAGAGTGTGTGTGTGTGTGTGTGTGTGTGTTCCATCTGATAAAGAATCTGAAGAAGAAAGTTAATTTGTGACAAAGTTAAAGCTGAAAAGGAACTGTGGACATATTTCAGTACGTGTGTGTGTGTGTGTGTGTGTGTGTGTGTGTGTATGTGTGTGTGTGTGTGTGTGTGTCACAACTAACACATACACGGGCAGCGCTCATAAATGTACAGGATTCGGAAAAAAATATTTTTGTTCCATTTTTTTTTATATAACTTTATTCTTCTTCTTCGCAAGTGGAAATGAAGTGAAAAATGTGAAGGAGTTTGTTTTCAATGCAAGTTTTATTTATTTTCTTTGTGTGTGAATTCTAAATATATACACTTTTCACTATTTTGAAGCTTTCTTTCTTTTCTGTCCACCACCACCACCTCCTCCTCCTCCTCCTCCTCCTCCTCCTCCTCCTCCTCCTCCTCCTCCTCCTCCTCCACTTCCTCCTCCTCTTCCTCCTCCTCCTTCTCCTCCTCCTCCTCCTTTCTCTTTCTTATTGTCTTCATTCTAGTCCTTGTCCTTATTTTTGTTCATGCATTCGTCTTGTCCCTCCTCCTCCTCCTCCTCCTCCGCACACATTCGCCACATTCACCGTACGCACTCATAAATTCACTCGTAAATTCATGCCTTTTTAGTTTATGCACAAAAATGCACGTGAGTCATGCAATAGTATTGATGACGTCTGTTTTAATGCAGGCTGCAAGATGTACTAGTGTGTGTGTGTGTGTGTGTGTGTGTGTGTGTGTGTGTGTGTGTGTGTGTGTGTGTGTGTGTGTGTGTGTGTGTGTGTGTGTGTGTGTGTGTGTGTGTGTGTGCGCGCGCATTAGATATGTTTCATTTTACTAAACAGCGAGATCATGAAAGAGAGAGAGAGAGAGAGAGAGAGAGAGAGAGAGAGAGAGAGAGAGAGAGAGAGAGAGAGAGAGAGAGAGAGAGAGAGAGAGAGAGAGAGAGAGAGAGAGAGAGAGAGAGAGAGAGAGAGAGAGAGAGAGAGAGAGAGAGAGAGAGAGAGAGAAGTTTATTTGCAGGATAAATTTTCCTGATACACGCCTTTACCCTATTAATTGTTTTAAAATTCTGTACTCTCGTCAGTTTTTAGTGTGTGTGTGTGTGTGTGTGTGTGTGTGTGTGTGTGTGTGTGTGTGTGTGTGTGTGTGCGCGCGCGCTTTATTTGAAAATATACACATTAAAGTTTAACTGTTAATCTATTATCTCTTCACCCATTCTTCCTCCTCTTCCTCCTCCTCCTCCTCCTCCCGTTGGTAACCATGCAGGAGATCGCCACGCAGGAGTTGGAAGCACATCGCAAACAGCATGAGCAGGTGTCGCAGGAGGTGGCGGAGCTGGAGGACAAGGCCAAGAGACTCCACGAGCTGTACAGGGAACATGACAGCCTGCTGGGTGAGTGAGGGAATGAGAGAGAGAAAGGAGAAAGGGTGGGTGTGAGAGGTTAGTGCGTCATGAGGGAGGGAGGGAGTGTAGGGTGGATGAAGGGAGTGAGTGAAAGGGTGAGAGAAGAGGTATGGTAAGAGGAAGAGAGAGAGGAAGGGAGTGGTTAGGTTAGACTGTTGATGTTTGAGTTGAGGAGTGGAGGCGTGAGTGAGGGAATTAGTGTATTAGGAAGTGAGAGAGAGAGAGAGAGAGAGAGAGAGAGAGAGAGAGAGAGAGAGAGAGAGAGAGAGAGAGAGAGAGAGAGAGAGAGAGAGAGAGAGAGAAAGTTATCAAAGGGTTCCAAATGGGGAATGAGTGAGCGTAAGACGTGACCTGAGTGGTAGACTGAGTGACGAGTGAGTCATGCAGTACAAGTTAATCAGCAACATAATCCTACTGTTGTTTTGTTAATTGTAGCGGCATTTGAATAACGAATTAAGTACGCCATTAGTTAATCATTGAGTGAGTCAGCCATTCAGTTCCCGGATCAATTACTGAGTCATCAGTTGCGTCATTCGTTTTAGTAAGTCAATTAGTCATTCTGTCAGACGAGTAGGTGAATGAATGAGTGCAGTGCTTTTACCTTTAATGAGTTTCTGGGTAAGGGAAACAACGAGTGGGTGAGTGAGTGCGCCAATCAATGAATCACTCATTCAGGCGAGTAAGTGAACGAATGAGTGCTGTGCCTTTTTTTTTTTTTTTTTTTTGCCTTTAATCAGTTTATGGAATATGAAAACAGTGAGCGAGTGGGGAAGTGAGCCGGTCAGTTAATCAGTCAGTAAAGAATTAACGAGTGAATAAGGACTAAATGAATGACATAATTGCGTAGATGAGTCAGAACAAGAAAATTAATGAAGTCAGATAGAAGCAACGGCGATAATTCACTAGTTAAATATGTCAATAGCTAGTGAGAAGACAGAAAAACAGCCAGACAGACGCATGCACCGACGCACCAACAAACAGACAGATCAATAGACGGGAGCCACCGCCACCTCTCCTCTCTCAGCATGCAAAGTAAATACGTGGAACAAGACTGACTTTTATACTATCAATCAGACTGAACACTAAAGGTATACTCTCTCTCTCTCTCTCTCTCTCTCTCTCTCTCTCTCTCTCTCTCTCTCTCTCTCTCTCTCAACTGACCCCTTGCAAACATTCTCCTTTCCCTCCCTGTTTTTTTCTGTTTTATTTTACTTTCCTGATCAAACGCTTTCCTTCAATCCACCTCTAGCATATTCTCTCTCTCTCTCTCTCTCTCTCTCTCTCTCTCTCTCTCTCTCTCTCTCTCTCTCTCTCTCTCTCTCT
This sequence comes from Scylla paramamosain, assembly GCF_035594125.1. Taxonomy (NCBI): domain Eukaryota; kingdom Metazoa; phylum Arthropoda; class Malacostraca; order Decapoda; family Portunidae; genus Scylla; species Scylla paramamosain. The sequence continues at coordinate 22,364,158 of NC_087158.1, forward strand.
CTCTCTCTCTCTCTCTCTCTCTCTCTCATCTTTCCACACTACTGGGTACTGGGAAAGATTTATATGATATTCCAGCACTCCAAAAAGTGGATAAGCTCATTTTAAGCCACCAATATCTCTCTCTCTCTCTCTCTCTCTCTCTCTCTCTCTCTCTCTCTCTCTCTCTCTCTCTCTCTCTCTCTCTCTCTCTCTCTCTCTCTCTCTCTCTCTCTCTCTCTCTCTCTCTCTCCACTCCGCTCCCCCCCGTCTGTGTTTATCCTCCTTCTTTTCCACTTCATCCTTGTCTTCATTTTTCTTCAGCAGGAGAATGTATTATGTTTAAAAGTAATTTTCTAGGCTCAGTTTTCTTTTTTATATATAATCCTGGTAAAACTTAAAAAAAAAAAATCCGGAAAAATGCCTTTCTTTGTTTATTTGAAAAGAAAAACATCGGACTTTTTTTTTCCTTTGTCTTCTCGTGTTTTCATTGACTGACCGACAAACGAATCACTTTTCAGGTTCACTCACTTTTCTTTGTCTCTCTTTTTTTTTTTTTTAGCTTTTTTCCTTTGTTATTTTTTTTCTGGGGCTTCGATCTCTCTGGTTCCGTGATTAAAACAAGTGCGCATCGCAAATATTGACTCGGAGGTCACTGTGTTTGGTGAGGGAAACATAAACGGGAAGGTACAGAGGGGCAGGGGGAGGAGATGGGAGGGTAGCGGTGGTGGTGATGGTGGTGGTGAGATGGAGAAGGATGGCAGTGGTGATGGTGGCGATAGTGGTAATGCTTAGGGTAAGATGATGGTCACGAATTAACAATAAACTGACATACATACATACATACATACATAAATAGATACCGTACATCACGTGACTGACTGCAAGAGACATAGACAGACAGACAGACAGACAGACAGACAGATAGATAAACAGGTTCTCGTAGGAATCATGAAGTATTTTAATGGAATATCGCCAACTTACAATAAAGAATGGTAAAGAGAAAAATAATATTCAAAAGAAAACTTAGCAAACTTTCCTCTTCATCTTCGTTTCATGTCTATCATTTGCTTTAATATTCTTTCCTTTAATCCTCGTAACTTAAAGAAGAATGAAAAAAAAAAAAGTTACCCCATTACCAGATCAGAAAAAGAAAAAAAAAGTCCTCCAGATAAAGAAGCAAGAATGAAAGAGCAAAACATCAAGACTGAATAAATTAGTAATAGAAAATAAATTACCAATGCCCAAATTGACAACACTTACTTAAATTTGCTGTATCTTATTTAATTCTCCTACTTGACTCATGTGACAGTTTTTTCTTCATCTTTCTTCTTTGATCAGAGACTTTGATATACGAGAGGTAGGAAAGAAGAGAGAGAGAGAGAGAGAGAGAGAGAGAGAGAGAGAGAGAGAGAGAGAGAGAGAGAGAGAGAGAGAGAGAGAGAGAGAGAGAGAGAGAGAGAGAGAGAGAGAGAGAGAGAGAGAGAGAGAGAGAGAGAGAGAGAGAGAGAGAGAGAGAGAGAGAGAGAGAGAAAGGTAATTTAGTCTAGGAAGTTAAAACAATGAAGGCGTGAAGACGACAACGAGGATTACGTTATCTCAAAATTTTCTGCAGTTAGAGAAAGAAAGGAAAGAGAGAGAGAGAGAGAGAGAGAGAGAGAGAGAGAGAGAGAGAGAGAGAGAGAGAGAGAGAGAGAGAGAGAGAGAGAGAGAGAGAGAGAGAGAGAGAGAGAGAGAGAGAGAGGAAAAATGCAGTGTGTGAGAGACGATGACAAATTTGTATAACGTAAAGGATATGTAGCGTCTTTCTTACGTTGTGTGTGTGTGTGTGTGTGTGTGTGTGTGTGTGAGTGAGTTATCAAGAATGTAGCGAAAAGAGGATGAGGGAAGGAGATGAAAGTTTGTCATGCACGAAGAAAGGAAAGGAAGAGGAGAAGAGGAAGGAAGTGATAAATCTGTGTAAAAATAAAGACTAAGAGAATGTAGTGATGAATTAGTGTGAAAGGGGAGAGGGAGAGAGAGAGAGAGAGAGAGAGAGAGAGAGAGAGAGAGAGAGAGAGAGAGAGAGAGAGAGAGAGAGAGAGAGAGAGAGAGAGAGAGAGTAAAGTTAGCAGAGGGTTGCAAATGGGGAATAATAATATGTTGAAGGGATAAACACTGATAAAAAATAATACGAAAAGAAAACGACGATAATACGGTAACTTTTTTTTTTTTCATCAACAATACGAGAATAGTGAAAGCAGGAAGGTTAGTCACAGGTCACATAACTCTCTCTCTCTCTCTCTCTCTCTCTCTCTCTCTCTCTCTCTCTCTCTCTCTCTCTCTCTCTCTCTCTCTCTCTCTCTCTGTCTGTTTTCATTCCCACCCTCACCCTTTGCTCAAAACACATGTGTGTAGTTCTCTTCCCTTCCTCTCTCATCCCCTCCCATTTATCCCCTCCTCCCTCTTCCCTCTATCACATCTCTCGCCCTTCTCTCCCCTCCTCTCCCTCTGCTTTGTGATAATCACCCTCCATTCCCCTCCATTCTCCCCTCTTCCCTACAGACACCAACCGTTCCCTCCTTTTCTTACCTTTCCACGTCCTTCTTTCCTTCTATCTTCCCCTTTTCTCCCTTTCTCAACCCTTCCACCAACCCTCCTGCACAACCCTTTCTGTTTCCTCCCCTTTCATTTTTTTCCTCCATCCCTTTCCCCTTCTCTAATCCCTTCCTGCCCATTACACCGGTCTCCCCTTCCTCAGACAAGCTGTTCGGCGGGGAGTACGGCTCGGTGGCGGAGAATCAGCTTGAGGCGGAGCTGGATGAACTGGAGGCGCACCGGGGCAGGATCATGGAGGCTAACTTCAAATGGCGACAGGCGCAGATGATGCTGGAGTACGCGTGCAAGCAGCTGGCCGTGGCGGTGCAGAAGTGGCAGGATCTCCCCACTATTCCTACTATGTGAGTGTGTGTGTGTTTGTGTGTGTGTGAGGAGAAGGAGCAGGAGGGTTATATAGTAGGGTTATATTTGTGGTTAGGTTTAGTTTATTTTTTATGTAAGAGGGGCTTTGGTCAGGGGGGAATAAAAAGTATATAAAGTAGATAAATAAATGAAAGCCAGTAGAAGGTGCCACTTTGGTTTGGTGAGGTTTGGTTTGGTTTGGTGAGGTTTGGTTAGGTTAGGTTAGGTTTGGTTAGATTACATTACATTGGCGACATCATATAATCTTGTTCTTGCGGCTCCTTAAGAGCAGTCAGCCAATGATTTATGTAACCAAACAGCAACAGACCTTCCCCTTGTATTGCTATTGGGAACTAATTTTAATTATCTACTTGATAAAGAGATAGGATGGTACAGCAGAAAGCGCCTCTCCCATTCATTATTTCCTTCAACTGTCGCTGAAGGAAATTAGGAAATAAAGAAAATATCTCATTAATTGCTTCAGTGAACTACTCAGAGATATAGAGTTTTGGTGTTAGTGTGAGAACAAGCCCCGCCCCTCCACCTCAGGCTTCCTCCATCCATGGCTCCCTCCATTCCTGACTCCCTCCACCCCTGCCTCCCTCCACCCCTGCCTCCTTCCAATACACTGCCGGTAGGAAAAGTGAGAACATTTGTTTGTTAGGAAGAACGTGGGAACATTTTCACTGAACAGAGATTCCCTGAACTCCATTGATGACGAAAAATTCAGCACGCCGTGCGGGAAGCATCGTAGTGATGGAATTAGGCGTCCAAGGACACCGAGACGCGGTTTTTTTTTATCGAGTTCTTGTGATGGATGCCAGTATTGTGTCATATCTTCTCCTTCCTGTCTCCTTTAACGCTGTAGGTGGTTGTCAAGACGCTCTAAAGCACCGAGGTATGTTACTCGTATCTTGCCTAACACAAACACCCTATACTTGGTATCAATAGGCCAGTCGCTGATATTTGGACTTCAGTTATGCTTTTGACTCATTCGCTTCCTTTATGGACTTGTAAAAGACTCTGGGAAGCGAGACAACAAGGCTAAGGTCATTCGCTGTGACACTTCTCTTTGTACCAATATGCCAGTCTCTGATAGATAAACACCAGTTATGATTTTGACTCACTCGCTTCCTTTATGGACTTGTAGAAGACACTGGGAAGCGGAGTACATAATGAAAGAGGCGGGAAGGGGGGTAAAGGGAGCAGGGGACGGCTAAAGGGGACAGCAAAGGAGCAGAAATGTGATTTTCTTGCCTGGACAAAAGGAGAAGTGGTGCGACATCCCTGTCATTCCACCGTGTGAGTGTTTGAGTGGAGGAGGGAAAGGAGAAAGAGGAGGAAAAAATAACAAAGCGGAGGTACAGAACAAGGAGGAAGAGGAAGAGAGGAAACAGACGAAGGAGCACAAGGAGTAAGAGAAGGATGAGAAGAACAAAGAAAAAGAGGAAGAGGAAGGAAAAAAGGAAAAGTTCATAGAGGCAGGAGGAGCAAGAGATCATTAGGAGGAAGGAGGAAGCGGAGAAATTGTACAGGATTAGAACGAGAATAGGGTCCTTTCCTGAGTGGAGGAGGAGGAGGAGGAGAAGGAGGAGGAGGAAGAGGAGGAGGAGGAGGAGGAGGGAGATAGTGTCGGATAAAGAGTGTTTTGCTATTACTATTTGATGTGTGTAATACGAGAGAGAGAGAGAGAGAGAGAGAGAGAGAGAGAGAGAGAGAGAGAGAGAGAGAGAGAGAGAGAGAGAGAGAGAGAATTTGTTTTCATTCATTCATTCATTTATTTCTTACCTCCATCACACATCACAGTAACTTTGTATTTATGGAGCAGCAACCTGAGTATTATTTTTTCTACTACTACTACTACTACTACTACTACTACTACTACTACTAATAATAATAATAATAATAATAATAATAATAATAATACTATTAAGGGGGTAGAAAGGGAGACGAGTGAACGAGACCACCACTACCACCATCACCACCACCACCACCACCACCACCACAATAACAAGAAGGCTCCACTTAAAGTAATGTTGCGGCCTTAGGCAATTTCGTACACCAACTGAGTGCGCGGCGAAAGGGAGAGAGGAAGGGGAGAGAGAGAGAGAGAGAGAGAGAGAGAGAGAGAGAGAGAGAGAGAGAGAGAGAGAGAGAATCATGTGTCAAGGGAGCAATTAGAGAGAGTGAGTGAATGAAATGAATGAGAGGGAATGGTGGATGAGGGGGTAGTCTCTCTCTCTCTCTCTCTCTCTCTCTCTCTCTCTCTCTCTCTCTCTCTCTCTCTCTCTCTCTCTCTCTCTCTCTCTCTCTCTCTCTCTCTCTCTCTCTCTCTTACATTTCATTTCCTTTATGTTTCCGTCAAAATTATCACTTTCTCTTGTATTCTTTCGTTCTTACATCTTCGCATTTATCTTCCTCTGCACGGTGGTCGGCAAGAAGAGGAAGAGGAGGAGGAGAAGGAGGATGGGAACAGTAAGAAAAAGAAAAGGAGGGTGGAGAGAGAGGGAATGGGGTACCAAAAGAGGAGATGGAAGGGAGAATGGATAGAGACAAAAGGGAGAGAGAGAGAGAGAGAGAGAGAGAGAGAGAGAGAGAGAGAGAGAGAGAGAGAGAGAGAGAGAGAGAGAGAGAGAGAGAGAGAGAGAGTCGCCATTTAACAAGACTGAAACGGACTCCTTCTCACCCTTTGAACTTTATCTTTTTTGGAGGTAAAATGCGGGAGGGCTGAGATGAGGCCGTAAACTTGCCAGAGAGAGAGAGAGAGAGAGAGAGAGAGAGAGAGAGAGAGAGAGAGAGATGGATGTGTATATGCAAACTGGATCTTCGTTCTCCCCTTCCTTTTCTTTCAATTTTTCCTTTCATTTCTTCCTTTTCTTTGTTCATTTAGCTTTAACCCTTTCTTCCTATGTATTTTCCTTTCTCTTCTTTCCTCTCCTCTTCTTCTCTGCATTCATTCCTCGGTTTGCTAGCCTAAACTTATGTTTATATTATATGCTTATCTATTTTTATCATCTATGTTCCTCACTCGCTCTGCACCTTATGATTACATTCACCCGACAGCGTCACTACACGCTCCTAATTTACACCTACAACCGTCACCACTGCTCCACCACACCTGCCACACTCACCACCACAACACCTTCCACACTCACCACCGCAACACCAACAACACTCGTCACCACAACACCTAACACACTCATCACCACACACTACCACACTTTCCTACACCTCTTAACACTCACCACCTTCCCCTACACCATCACCATCACAACACCATACCACACTCTCCAACAGTACCACATCCTTACCTCACACTAACCTTCACTATCTCGCTACATCTCACATCTAAGTCTCGTATCCTCAACAGAGACCTGGAGATCCGGTACAGCGTGGCGGCGGAGACGAGGAACAACCTGGTGGCGGCGGGGCAGAACATTCAGGGGGCGCAGCGGTACCTGGACAACGTTAAGTTCCCTTACTGTGACCCCAGCGAGATGCAGACACTTGGCAAAGTAGGTGACCTGCCCCAGAGCGTCGACAGGCACACACACACACACACACACACACACACACACACACACACACACACACACACACACACACACACACACACACACACACACACACACACACACACACACACACACACACACACACACACACACACACACACACACACACACACACACACACACACACACACACGTCTCTCATTTCGGTGTGCAAACGGAGAGGTGGCGGGAGGCAGTGTAGAGAGAGAGAGAGAGAGAGAGAGAGAGAGAGAGAGAGAGAGAGAGAGAGAGAGAGAGAGAGAGAGAGAGAGAGAGAGAGAGAGAGAGAGAGAGAGAGAGAGACGTGATAATACAAATATAGTATGTAAAGGGGACTATATATAGGAGAGCATTAGTGTATTAGTAGAAGGTTAAAAACAACAAATACACTCGCTCGCATCATTAGGAGAGTGGCGGAGAGTGTTGGGGAGGAGGAGAAAAGAGGAAGATTATAAGGATGAGGTGACTGGAAAGAAATAAAGAAGGTGCAGGGAAACTTTAAGAAAACAGAGTGAAGCATTTTGAGAAACCTCCAGTGATGCAAATAGAGTGAAGAGAAAGAAGAGACGATATAGAAAAAAATCATGTAGTGTAATGAAAGAGACAAGCACTCTGGTTTTTTGTCTTCAAGAATATTCCTTTGCTTAAATACATGAAAGGCGGGGTAGGAAAACACCAGAGTGGGCGAGCGAGGGCGGGCAAGATGAATGTCGAGGAACGGAGATGATTTAGGAAAGTGAAGATGAGTTGCAGGAGGAAGGAGATGAAAGGGAGCGATAAAAATAGCGAGCAATGGAGGAGACATCTAAGGCGGAGAGAGAGAGAGAGAGAGAGAGAGAGAGAGAGAGAGAGAGAGAGAGAGAGAGAGAGAGAGAGAGAGAGAGAGAGAGAGAGAGAGAGAGAGAGAGAGAGAGAGTGAGAGAGACTGCCTGGAGGTGATTAAGGAGAATAGTGCTAAGCTGACAAAGGCGGGACTTGCAGGGAACATGATGGCGGGGACAAGTCTGGGCAGCGGCGGTAACTTTCCTCCTGGCCGTCTAAGGACCATATTCTGAAACACTCCTGCGCCACACCTTCACTATTTTCAAAAGGAACTATTTGAAGCTACACGAGTTTTTAAGGGTGCTTTTGCGGTTCTGGTGAGACACTAACAAGATATCTACATTATTAAAAGGAGGAACAAGGAAAAAGCCCAACTAATCATCTCTGGAGCCTTTGAAAATAGTCGTGGTAAGAGAGCAAAGCGTTTCTGAATACGGGGTAAAGCTGGAGGGTGGTGAAGGATGCAAGGGAGAGATGGGGCGAGGATAGACAAACCTCTCGTGAGACTTTTAGGACTTGTTTCATGGCTCAGCTCCTCCCTAAGGACGCTGAATGGGACTGGATGATGTGATGCTGGAATCAAGACTCTTATCTTACTTTCCCATGTTGTCTTGAATACCCTCCCTTTGGACTCACGTTTCACCTGCAGCCTCGACCTTCTGATCCTTTGGTGGTCACTAGATCGTAGAAATGTGCTCTCTTAGGCTGAAGGCTGAAATATATACAGAAATACAGATTGATGTGTGTGTATAGGATTTCTACGTGTCACTTTATGTTATTTGCGCCCGTCTAGCTCTCAGGTTATCTGTAGGTGAGCGGCATAAGGTCGTTAGCCCCTCTCCTGTTATAGTTATTCTCTGTTTATATTCAGAGCACTGTAAAATATATTTGCATGGATATATAGAGAGAGGAAAAAAGAGTAGGTTATGTTTTTTTTTTTTTTTTTTGCTGTTGCAGAATTACATAAGTAAGAGACTGTAGTACAAAAGTTTGTGTCTTCTTTTTATTATCATACAAGAGGAGTACTGTCTTAGGTCTACGAAAAAAGGTACCCCGAGCTGCCAGCCCCTACAAGAAAAGGGTCAAAAGGATTATTCTGAACTGGAGTTGTCTAGCAGTGAAAGGGTTAATACTCGCACTGCAGCCGTGACGTAACCTAGCACTGCCTCCTGCCGCTCGCCGCCAGCTGCCTCCCCCACCGTGTCCGCGTTACATGACAAATGTTCTTTATGTTACATGTCACGCTCCATCCTGCCACCCCCACCATCATGGCCTCATATTTTTACCACACACCCTACCTGTCACTTAGTCCCTTAGTAGTCTCCGGCTCGTCACAGTTCCCGTCACATGACCGTCCAGTGCAGCCGCGCCTTGTACCTGTATAATGGTAACCCTTGTGTACCTGAACAGCTGGACGACCACACCTGCTCCGCCTCGCCGGCCTCCGCTGGGCTCAGGACGGTGTGTGCTGCAGGGGCCGAGTGGGGAAGGGAGGGAGGGACCATTCCTGTCATGGCTGCCTCTCCTCCTCCTCCTCCTTGCCCTCCTCCTCCTTTTTTTTTTTCTCTCTCACCTAAACTGTTGGGTCATGTACCTCTCACCTGTATCCTTCACCTCATTAGCTCCTCACCACCTATGTGTTCACTCTTACACACCGTAAACTTCCCTAGCTGTACAAATATTAATTAATGTTATTTCCAATCGGTGTTCACTCGTATTTGATGTAAGTACACTTGTTGTCGTCACTTCTCACCTCTCACGTAATCCCTTAATGGTGTCCACTATATATATAATGTACATAATAAAATTTTCACCTACGTCTCAATGTCAGTTTCCGTAGATGTTCACTTTTTACTTGGCATACAACACGTCCCACCTTTCACGTCGCATCGTCGGTGTTCACTGCCCTCGTTAATATCACCACCACCTCCCACATTCCCTTCAGTCGCTGTCTCCTCTTTGGCGTGTCTGCCTTGCCGTATCGTGAACCTCCTTCGGTAAACCTTGATCACTTGGAGGGTTTGGACGTGCGAGAGCAGGTGTGGGATGGCTCAGGCAGGTGTGGTGGCGGCTGGACACTCGTAAGCCTTTCCCTCACTGACTGAATGGAGGTGGGATCGTGTTGACAGTCCATAAACACGTCTCTTAATCCTTACTTTATGGTCTCGCCTGAAGCTCCCGCGCGTTGAGATCCACTGACTCCTGAGATCATGATTTCCTTGATTCTTTGATATGTATATGCTAATACTAAGAGTGTGTGCTTGTCTTGTGCTTCTCCTCCTTTTCTTTCTTCTCCTGCCTCTTAACTCTAATCCTCCTCATCCTCTCCTTGCAATAACTACTAATCCTTTGTTTTCTCCTCCTCCTCCTCCTCCTCCTCCTCCTCCTCCTCCTCCTCCTCCTCCTCCTCCTCTTCCTCTTCCTCTTCCTCTTCCTCCTCCTCCTCCTCCTCCTCCTCCTCCTCCTCCTCCTCCTCCTCCTCCTCCTCCTCCTCCTCCTCCTCCTCCTCCTCCTCCTCCTCCTCCTCCTCTTCCTCCTCCTCCTCCTCCTCCTCCTCCTCCTCCTCCTCCTCCTCCTCCTCCTCCTCCTGCAACTGCTCTTCCTCCTCCTCCTCCTCCTCCTCTTCCTTATAATAAATCAGTGTGTGATTAGCAGCTTTAAATAATACCTTAAGACTGACCTGGTTTTCCCTCCCCACCTCTCGCGCCCCTGTGTTGCTGGCGGCGCCCTTCCTCCGCCACCCCACAAGGTAAACGAAGCTTCTCCCAGGAGGGCGGCGGCCTTTGCTGGTGGCGTGCTCTGCAAATAGAACTTTATACACTTACGAGTAGTTACCTTCACTCGCTCCCTTCCTCGCTGGTGTAATGGAATGAGAATGAGATGTAGACTTGCGCGGTTCCATCATGTTTTTGAATACGGTGATTTGTTTGTAATTAATAAAAGCAGAGCACACTGCGTAAGTCTCCGCCGCCGCCCTCCGTCTCTCCCTCGCTGTGGTGTTTTTTTTTTTTCCGATGTCAAAGTGCTGCTAGTCTTGGTTTGGTCTTTAGTTCATCGTCGTTCTCTGGTCTTCATTGTGCGTCCAGTGTGTAGTACGTGTTTCTATTAGTGCAAGTGTCCAGCTGTGTCGTCCCTTCCATTTCTCCTGTCTTTTTGCATCTCCCTGCCCGTGTTCTCTGCTCCCTGCCTGCCAGCCTTGCATGTCCACCTCTCGTGCATGACTGTAGTAAGTGGCGTAGTGACGTGTGTCTGTTGCCTGTCTCTTTGTGTGCTCGTGTCCGTGACGAGTTTGCATGACCTGAGTAATTTTACAACTTGATCACTTTTCCTACATATACACACACACACACACACACACACACACACACACACACACACACACACACACACACACACACACACACACACACACACACACGCAATTCTCTCTCTCTCTCTCTCTCTCTCTCTCTCTCTCTCTCTCTCTCTCTCTCTCTCTCTCTCTCTCTCTCTCTCTCTCTCTCTCTCTCTCTCTCTCTCTCTCTCTCTCTCTCTCTCTCTCTCTCTCTCTCTCTCTCTCTCTCTCTCTCTCTCTCTCTCTCTCTCCCCACCATTTACTCACGCGTGGCATTCCAGCACCTCAGTCATGCGTGGGTGTGCATGAAGCCTGTCTGCACACACTCCACGGCTGAGGCAGGAGCTGAGGCTGAGTGGCGACGCCCTTGAGCAGCTGGGGTGCGGGCTGGGATGGGTTGCTGGGTGCCTGAGTGGTGGTTCTCTATCCAAGCCATTGTTGTCACCCCGTGGAGAACCTGTGTGTGGCGTGCTTGGGGAGACGTGAGGTTAATGTGACTCCTCATTCTACAGATATCTTTCTCTCTCTTACTGGTGTTCATGTGTCCTTGTCGCTTGTGTTTGGTGTATTTCTAATTTGTGTGTAGCGGCTGATTGTGTTTTTTTTTCTTATATGTAGTGGTTTATATTTATGTTCTTCTTTCTGCATTATAGTAAGTGTCAGAATTGTTTTTGTTACTGTAGCTACTAGTATTATTTTTTTCTTACATAGGAGTAATTTCAGGTTTTTTACAGTTTTTTTTTCTTTAATGTGATTGTGGCTGTTAGTATAATTCTTTTCTTCTTTTGCGTAATAGTTTTCATTGTTTTCTTTCTGCATTGTAGTAAGTGCCAGAATTATTATTGTTACTGGAGCTACTAGTATTTTTTTCTTTTCATACGAGTAGTTACAAGTGTTTTTCTTTTTTTTTCTTTTTAAGTGACTAGTAAATTTTTTTTTCCATTACATTATAGAAGTGCAAGTGTGTTTTTTTTGTGTTGTTCATGTTGCATAAAAGTAATTACTACTATCTTTTCGTCTTGACTGTCTAGAATACCTTGTTATTTCTGGTAATTTAACCTACATCTGTGCCATCCAGTCAATTATAATAAACAAGGTATCTTCACTCCCTGCCTCTCTAGCCTTGAGGCATTACGAGTGTGCTTCCTGAGGGTTTTGTGTCTCTTGGTGGTGGAATCCACGAAGGAAACACACACCACGTGCCTCACACACTCAGACAGCTAGCACAGCGACACATTGCAAGTCCCACTGGAATCTGAGGAATGAAGATACTTTTATAGGTGTATGTGCTGTGACAGTGAGGAAGGAAGGAGGGAAGGGGACAGGAAACACATGTAGTACACCGGCCACTGGTCACCACCACGACCATCACCACCACTACAGTGCCTGTCTTCCCTCCCTCCTCCCCACCAGCAGCACCACCACCACTAAAGTACCCTCCACCACACTACATTACCTAACATGGCAGAGAACAGCAGTCAGGATAATTATTACAGAAAACAAAACACTGGAGGATACTGGAAACACACGGTAGATATACAGTAAGTAAACACTACAAGGTGCAGTCACACGCAGAACACTGTCTAGAAAAGTCTACCCTGCGATCAATGTTTCCTCTTTTTCTTTCGACTAAAACTCTTTCAGAAGGGGAGTTCCAGGACCGCTCCATGCAGTGTTTTATCTCACTGGGTTTGAATGGTGTTAAAACTAGTGTAGGAAGACACAGCACCTACGAGCCTTCCTTTTTGTAGCTCTATAAAATATGAAGGTTTCTTTTTTCAAACAGACACACGCATTGACGTCATAGGAGATTGCAACACAGTCTTCCCCGTACGCTTCACTTCAGATAGCCAGCACACACACACACACACACACACACACACACACACATACATAAACACACACACACACACCTGCATGACCAAGCCTCCCTCCCAGCAGGCCACGGAGTACGTGTTCACGGACATGCAGAGCAACGATAGGCACGACCACGCCCAGGCCTGCTACTCCACCACACACAAGCGAGCCAACGCCCTCCTTCAGTGGTTCGACACGGTGAGGACACAACTCTTTCTCTCATTCCGCCCATCCCTGTCTCCTGTCCCGCCTCAAACTATCCAATCCTGTTTAGTCTAGTCTGTGCTTTCTCTTGTCTCACACAGTGCTGTTCATGCCTCGCTTTCCTTCCCATGTGCCTCGTCCCTGTTGCCTCAACTTGGCTCCAATCCTCGTCCCGCTTTGTTCAGCCTCGTCTTGCAATCTCATATTCTATTCCTATCCTTCCCCGCCCCGCATCGTATCGCTCCAACCCTTCAGCCAGCGCGGAATAAAACATACAAAAGACAAACATATGTACAGTAGACGGCCAGATTGCTCCATGAATCTAAAAATTCTACGGATCCAGGTTGTATGGTTTAAATGTCAACAAACATACAACTACCTGTGCAGCGTTAAAATCCAGGGAGTGGAGTGTGCGTTGGAAGGAGTGGATGATAGAGAGCGAGAGACGGAAAACACGCTCTCTGTTATGCTGTGATGCTCTTTAGCGTTCCATCTTTGGACGGGAGGTGGAAACGCGCCGTCTAGAATCCAGTGACCTTCAACAATAATGTCCCACCGTTGCTCTTTGTCCCAAAATACAACACTGGCATGTCATGATGGTAAAAAAACAAAAAGAGAAGGCAGTAAGGACATAAAAGCATAACATGACATGAAAACAAGGGCATATTTTAATCCGTGTACCTTTCCCTGTGTAACCCGACGCCTGACAGCCATCATGTCATTTCTGGTGAAGCAAGAGGATACCAAATAAATTCTAGCCTGCGGTGAAAGTTGGATTTTGTTCACAGCGAAATGGAGTCAGTGAGCGTCTCTCCTACCACGCTCCCCTGTTTTCACTTTTTGTTATTGAGTTCGTGCCATTGATGCTTCGTTCGTGCCGCGATGTTACGATAAAAACCTGCGTCGGAAAACATGAAACTGAAACAGGTGTATGTAAACCTTGCCATTTTTTTAATACGTAATTTTTTTGTCTATTTTCTTTTGCCACACAGAGGTAAAATCCGAGAAAGAAAATAAAAAGAAACAACACAAAAACAGAAAAGAATGAAGGTAATAAACAAAATAAACAACGTAAATACAAATGCATTACATTATTATGCAAAGGAGTATCAAGACTCCTCCGGAACTAAAATTGGACTCTATTTTTTAGGGAGGATTATTTCTACAAGTAACATTTAGTGAACATCAAACTGAGCGGGCTGTTTTCTCTATTTCCTTGCTCTTGACCAGCCTCTCTGACGCGCGAAGAAGCAAAACATTAGCCCTTCGTCTTCACTCTTGGCAGGCAAGGACCAAACGAGCTGCAGTTGGTTCACCTGGACTGCTTCAGTGCATTTCAGGTCCCATTTATCAGTTGTGTGTCGCTGCACTTCGCTCTGTGTACCAGTATATCTATCTACACACACTTTGTATCTTGTATTTTACGTCCTCCGTTATACAGTGCTTCGTAACACCTTCTGCCCTTCCCTCTCCAGGTATTCCCCTCAGTTTTTCACCTTCCGCTTTAGATCTACAAGCATAAGTTCTTTCTAACATTTTTATCCTCTTTTTTTCTTCTTCTTTTCTTATTTGTTCAAATCCACTTTACACTTCTTCATTCCCCCTTTATAACATTTTTTTTTTTCATGGTAAAGTGAAAGTAAAATTCAAGAAGTACAACAGAAGAGGTAATAGTTTTTTTTTCTTTTTTTCTCTACCATTACTTCCTCTGACTTTTTCTATACATGTTGATCCCTTTCTCGTTTCTGCCTTTTACAAAATTACGCTTCTTTCCGCAAAACAAAAAGAGGAAAGGTAATATTATTGATGTAGTAACAGTGGTAACTTTCCCTATGTGTGCGTCAGGTGATCAACACAACCATCATGAAGGACCTGAACGACATCAACGAGAAGGTCAAGGACAAGACACTGGAGCTGAGGCGGGAACGTGTGCGCCTCATTCAGGAGAAGGTAATGGTGGTGGTGAATGGTCGTGAAAATAGTACACTTTGGAATGGAGACCAAGACCAGGGTTGAAATATATACTGCCACTTGGTACACGTTTCCCTAATTACCAATCATACTGAGACATCTTTACTTGTTCTACAGCCACATCCAATCTTCAATCTGGGAAGAAATTGCAAAATGTATTCTTTTTCATTCATAATTTTCTTGTAGATGCTTATAAAGACTTCACGCGTTGTCTCTAGTGCTGCTAATTGTTTCGTGTTGCAGTGAAAGGGTTAATGCGACGTTACGGAATCTACATGTTCCTCCATCAGGCCTAAACACGGATAAGATTTGAAATAATAAAGGAAAATGTATGTTTTATAGCATGCATATATCATTAAATTATGTCTAAGGCAAAAAAAGATTTAACCCTCCTTTCCCTTCTTCTCTCCTTCCACTTTTTTTCTTCTTGCCTTTCCTTTTCTTCTCTCTCTCTCTCTCTCTCTCTCTCTCTCTCTCTCTCTCTCTCTCTCTCTCTCTCTCTCTCTCTCTCTCTCTCTCTCTCTCTCTCTCTCTCTCTCTCTCTCTCTCTCTCTCCATCGTATTTCTCATTTTCTCTCTCCTCTCTCTCCTCTTCAGTCCCGCGCCTCGCCCTCTCATCCTCCCCTCGCTCTCCCTTCTATTCCTCTTCCTTACAAAATAGAGGAGCCGTGGGGACAGATATGAAGCAGGATATATTCTCTCTCTCTCTCTCTCTCTCTCTCTCTCTCTCTCTCTCTCTCTCTCTCTCTCTCTCTCTCTCTCTCTCTCTCTCTCTCTCCCCCACGCTCGCTCGCTCGCTCGCTCGCTCTCTCTCTCTCTCTCTCTCTCTCTCTCTCTCTCTCTCTCTCTCTCTCTCTCTCTCTCTCTCTCTCTCTCTCTCTCTCTCTCTCTCTCTCCCCCCGCTCGCTCGCTCGCTCTCTTTCACTCTCCTTCCTTTGTTACTAGTCCTCTCTTCCTTTTCTTCGTCTCCACTCACCTTTGTCTCCTTTCCTTCATCCATTTTTCCGTCACCTTCTCATCCTTTCTTCTGCCAGCCATCTTCCTCTTCCTTTCCTTCACTACCCATCCTCTCTTCATTTATCCCTTCGTCGCTTCCGTTCCTGTTTCACTTTAACTCCCTTCTTTTGCCATCCTCTCCTCTCTTTCTTTCCTCCGTTATTACGAGTACACTTTCTTTTTCAGTTATTCTTTCCCTCTTTCATTTCCCTTTATATTTGGTTCTTCCTTCCTCCTTTACCTTACTTTCTATCGTTACTCTTCTTTCACTTCACTCTCTGTCATTCTTCCTTCATCCGCCAACTTCCCTTCCTTCGTTATCTTCTTCCATCTATACACTTCCTCCTTTCACATCCCATCCTTCATTACCTTACCTTCCTTAGTCATTCTCCCTTCCATGTCTCGTCAGGTGAAGGAGCTTTGGGGAATGGATATCGAGCTAGACTCTACCCTGAGGACTGAGGACTTCAACGTTGAGGAGCTGGCCAAGATGATGGTGACGGAGGGCCAGGTAGTCAAGGTGGAGGCTGGAGATGTGAGTATTAGAAGAAGTGTACAGATGTTTGGGGTGTACTTTTCAAAACTTTAGTCTGGTTTTCCTTTTGCATGTGTTAACCTTTTCGTTGTGTCGGGTGATGTAGGTATGGAGGTGTGTGTGTGTGTGTGTGTGTGTGTGTGTGTGTGTTGTTGTTGTTGTTGTTGTTGTTGTTGTTGTTGTTGTTGTTGTTGTTGTTGTTGTTGTTGTTGTTGTTGTATTAGTTCCAATCTTGTTTTAATCTAATGTTTTCTTTGCATATTTACACACACACACACACACACACACACACACACACACACACACACACACACACACACACACCTGTTGTCATCATTATTTCGTGCTTCTATTCCACTGCATCTTGGCACGTGCTTTATGTTTCATTTCCTGCACCTCTTACACAGATACATAATTGTCAAAGCGCATGTCAAATTTTTCACCCACCAGAGCGTGTGTGCAGGTTTCACGCATGGCTCACTCATACACCTGTCTTTCCCACACATGTCTCCAGTGCACGTGTCGTACCACTACCGCATCTCCGCCATCATTATCCCACTCTCACATCTGTACCGCTCCCACGCTTCAGTGTACCCTTCGTACCTTCACAACTCGCCTTTACTTCCAACACACTTGCTAATGCACACCTGCAGCTCCACACACCTGCAGGTCCAAACAGCCTCCCACCCCCCTCTGCTGGTCTCTACCCCTCTCCAAGGTCATGCGAGTGTCATTATCAACATTTCCAGTGCGAGTGCACGCGAGGTGCTCCGTGAAATAAACTTTACTTCATTGCGCTCATGGTAACTTTTATTTTTTTTCGCGCGTGACAAATTTAAAGTATTTTGACTGGCCAGAGTTTAATTTAATAATTGTTTGACCTCCAGTTCCGGCAAGCGTCAGGTATTTACAAGTGATTATGACTTAGGGAAACTATTGTGCATTCCATCGCAGTCACTCAAGCCACTGTACTTGGATGGAATTGGACGGCTCGAGTTTCTGGGACGCCCCGCACATTAGCGACTCTGGACAAAGCCTCCCACAATGCGTTAAGTGTTCCAACAACAACTCCACAACAAGGCCGTGTTTTCACCCAGGCAGGAGGCAGGGAGAGCAAAGTTTCTGCTTCAGTTACTCTAGCAAAAAAATGTTTCCTGAGTACCAGTCATGCCGGCCAGAGTGGTGAGGGAGGAAGGCCAGGGTGCGGCCTCCTTGCCTAACACTCCTCTGTGAATGCTTCTCTTCTCCCGCCACTCACTGCTCGCGTGCAGGAGTGCCTCTTACCTGCATGGCGTCCACTTGAGACTATTATTATCTCATTATGCGTGAAAGTGTTGTCGCACATTCGGGGTCAAGTTCCTGTTATCTAAAACCACCTCAGAATGATGAAGCTGTCACGGGAGTGCTGCCTGCCGCCTCTTGACTGAGGGGCGGATCACGTACACGTCGCGTGGAGCTTGAGGTCCCTGTGATCTGACTACCGTGTGATTGTATTTGATGTTACTTACGTCATGTGTCCAACGCATGAATATGCATGCCTTGCACGACCTGCTGTACTGTGCTGACCACCACACACCTACCGTGCCGCGGCGACCACCACACCTGCCGTGCCGCGGCGACCATCACACACCTGCCGTGCCGCGGCGACCATCACACACCTGCCGTGCCGCGGCGACCATCACACGCCTGCCGT
>NC_087158.1:22387039-22424539 GCF_035594125.1 Scylla paramamosain
CTCTCTCTCTCTCTCTCTCTCTCTCTCTCTCAGCAAATTCCTTTTCCTGATATTTTACCTTCACTTTTCCTTCCTTCCTCTTAAATCGAATTTTCTTCTCATTTCCCCTTTCGTTATCCTCTTTTTTTTTTCTCTCGATCTTCTTTTACTTCATGTTTTTCCTCACTTCACTCTTTCCTTTCCCTCATCTTTTTTTTCCTTCCTTTCTCCTGTCGTCTCTATCTTTTTTTTTTTTTTTTTGTCCTTTCGTCTATCGTCTTTTTAACTTTTTTTCCCCTATATATCTTTTCCCAGAATAAGGTCTCGTCAGTTCTGTGATAAAGGTTAAACAAAAAAGTCATGCACGTCCATTCCAGAATTAAATATAGCCTAAGATCGTGTTTTCCTTCCTTCTTTTTTATATATATATTTTTTGGTCAATACCCAGTTTCGCATAGCCATCTACTGAAAAAAAAGGTTTATTCTTTTTGTGGTACTTAAAATAATCCTACTTCTCTTAATCTATATTTCTCACATATTCGTATTTTTGTTTCATTATTACTGTTATCTGAGTCTGGGAGGCGATGTTGCTGTGTTCGTGTGTTGGTTCGCGTCCCTTTCACGAGTTGCGCCGCGATAAAGTACTGGCGGCACATTCTCAAACATTCTCTCAAACATTTCCGCATCTTACCTCGACTTGAACCTCAAACCTACTCTAGTTGAAATCATTAGGGTCTTCAGAGGTGTTTCCATGATTCCAAGGATAGATTAAAAAGGTTTCTGCATCGTTAATGACAAAAGTACCTTTGACAATCCATTAGAAATCATCTCCGTGGCCTTTGAAAATAGCCCTTATGAGCTCAGTGTTTCAGTATAGGAACGCAAAATTGTCTTTCTCCCAATGACCCGATACGTATCAGTCTAGCCAAAATTACCAAGGGCCAAGTGAATTTATTCCTTGACTGCCCCGCCATCACTACACCGTGAAACTAATAAGGTTAGTTTCACACTTCGCTTTCTCACCACGACTATTTTAAAGGCCACAGAAATTATTAGCCAGTTCTCAATAGTATTTCTCCTGTTAATAATGTAGAAATCTTACTATTATGTCACCAGAACCATAAAAACATCGTATAACTTCAACTAGAGTCTTGCGTTTGGTGAAGGTGCAGCGCAGAAGTGTTTATGGTCCAACCGGGGTGTCTCGAACCTCAGCTCACGGTGTCGTGGAGGGAGTTCATGACGTCAGCACCCAGGTTATGTTTTCTTCATGCACTGAGATACGAGAAAATTGGTGTTTTGCCTCTTGAATTGTCTACTTTTAAGATGATACCCCCCAAAAAAATGGCTATATTTTTCTCGCACGAAGATATGAAAAAATGTGTATTACCTGTTAAATTGTCTACTTTTAAGAAAATACAAAATAAAATGTGCTGAACATTTTTCGATCCTCGCTGTTCTTTTCTTTGTTTATCTGATTATTGGTTTACTCTGGTTCCTTCATATATCACCTCATGAAGGTAGTGTCACTTGAATTGAATGGACTACACATCACCAATACCATCACCACTACCACTATCACTGAGATATACCGCGTACCCACCCATCTCTTCCTTGCTTTGTTTCTGCCACTCTGTCACAGTAACTTTAAGAGATTTGTTACGCCTGTTTCTCCTTTTCTAAATCCAAATTGCCTCTCAGATAACGTTTCATCTTTTTTCAAGTGTTGTATACATCTCTTTCTTGTAAGTTTATGTCAGGAACATGTGTGGTTTCCTCACGGGAGACGTGACAGTGGTGGTGGTAGGTGTGCCTGGCTCTGATTTGCTCGTGGCTTTCCTCAAGATTTCTCTTTTTAATGCAAATCTGATAAGAAATGCGTCCCTCCATCGTCCTCCTCTCCTATCTTACATTTCCTTTCCTCGCTCTTCCCCGCTACTTGCCGTTCATTTCCATTCCCTCTTTCAACCATTATTCCTCCTCCTCCTCCTCCTCCTCCTCCTCCTGCTCCAAGCCCTAGTTTTAATTCTGTTCCCATTCATATATTTATTATTTTTTTCTTCCTTACTTGCCAGCCACTATTAGAGAGAACAGTAGGTGGGGAGGAGCCTTTCCTTTTACCATCTTGCGCCTCATACTTGAAGTTTGTGTAGTTTATCACAAAAGATCAACAGGTCTGTTGCTGCTTCTTCTCTTACCCAATCTTTCCTCCCATGCCTTCTCCCCCGTTTTGTTTTCCTCGTCCTACTTCTCCTCTTAATAGTTGATATGTGCCAAGGTTCCAACAGGTACCCGCGCCTGTCTTATAGTTATTGTATGTCTAGTCTTGTATTTATTTTTATTAATTTATTATTTTCCAACAATCAGTGGTCAGTTTGGGTCTCTCGCGTTGGTCTTGGCAAAGCCCCGAGGGATCAAGTGCATTTCGATGTGATCTTTTGTAATTTTCCTTCGGCAAAGTGCCTCTCGCTCCACTGATTTTTTTCTGACTGGTGGCAACAAAGGAAAGATCAGGAAAAAAATGAGTAAATAAAAAAAAATCCTTTCAGAATCTGCCTCCCACTCCCCCCACTCTCCGCCCTCAAGTTCCTTCAAGACTGCTTAGCTTGCTACCTTGTGCTTTCTGTGCCCAGACCACCTTATTCCCTGGAAAGGCTCTTTCAAGCCCCACCCACTTATAAGAATATTCAGAGCTTCCTTGATCTTGGATGTGGGAAGACGGTAAAATATAATTATACACACACACACATACACACACACAGACGAGATGACAGAAAGCAAAGGAAGAGCTATGGAGACGGTGCCACGCGAGGCCTTACTACTACAACCACACTTCATTGTGGTATTCATGCGATGCTATCCTCCCCCACTGGGAATCAGGTAGTTACCTTGTCTGTCCCCAGGAGGGAGTAACAAAGCACCTGCGGGCGTCTGTGTGGAGGTCGGAGAGAGAGAGAGAGGAAGCCATTCCATTCCTTTCCTCGAAAATTAAACGTATTCCATTGTATCCTAATTTACGGTGAAGCATTGTAATTTAACCTTTAGGCCGCTCAATTATTACGTACTGTACCTCTCCCCTAGGACGCCCTCCCTTACCCTCCCCCAGGGAAAGGAATTGTAAGATGACTTGACGCTAGCCATGTTCGTAGGAAATATTAAATGCCAGCCGAGCCTTTAATCGACGTCCTGTCACGGGTTGTGCTGTACTGTACGTTGTCTGTGCTGGCAAGAATAAAGGATGCAGGGGAGGGAGGAGAGTACACGGTGTTTGCTTTTTATACACTATTACTTCACTTTTACTTAACTTTTTTATTTTGATCATGTAAGCGAGGAAATACAACGATGCGACGAATGTGTGTTTAATTAACCTGTGAATTAAAGTGATGGGCTGACAAGAAGCCACAGACAGTGTGCACGGCGGCGCCGAGGCATCCGAGGCTCGGCTGGCTGTCAGGCTGAAGTGAGGAAGGGCGGCCAGGCTGAGATGAGGGCTGAGAAGCCACAGAACTTAACAAGTATTCTGTTTTATACCTTACTGGCCTATGACAGTTTTCTCCAATAGTCTGAGATATCTGGAGAGGCCAAATTCAATGGAAACAATACAGTTTCGCTTCTTAGGACGGTTTCATGACCTACCATTATCGAATAAGAAAATGGTCATGAAGACTCGCATCACATTTGCGCTACAATACATCAAACACTATCACACTATAAAACATACGACCACAAACCACAAATATATTCCTAAAACATACAAAATAACATCAAAACTAACGTAGATATCCCTGAAGTAGCGTGTCTTGCATTTTTCTTAAGACTTTCTGTGACAGGTGAGGGCTCGCGCGTCGCTCTTTATTGGAACCAAACAAAGAAATCGTCCATGGCGCCGCGGTGCTGTGCTACTTCATACTTCACGCCATTAGTACTAGATTAAGGTACGTGAGGCCTTTACCATGAGCCAGGGGAGCTAGTAGACCTACTGCCTACCTCACCACCACCCGGGGGAGGTGCTGCGGGGTGCATGACGGGGGAGAGGAGGGAGTGTGAGGAGGCGCTGTGTTATTTATCATTTTTTGTGAGTGCATGACAGTAGCTGAAGTCTCCTGTGTGAGGGGTGGTGTGGTCTGTTTTGTGGCAGTGGTGGTATGTTGGGGCTTGTTTGGACTTGCTGGCATGTTTAAGGCTGTAGGAAAGGAATGGAGAAGGAGTTATGAATTATTCTAGTGGGTATGTGTATACGTGTGTTGCTTGATTATGTTACTTAGGTGAGTGTTTCCTTCTTGGTTCTTTGGGTATGGTTTGACTAGTGTTCCTTGTAATGGGTGCTGGTATTCTTGTCTCTAATGGCTTACAAGTAATTATATTTATTTTAATTCAAAGTTCTCCATATATTGGGTGACCAGTAACGTTTTGACACGATCAACTGATGCAGCATGATCTTGTGCCGCCTACGTTTGTCTGGAACACTGTTGAGTGGCTGTCTGTCTGTGGTTACGTTGTGATTCTAGTGTGCCTCTTCATGTGATCTGTAATGGAAGCTCATCAGTTTAGTTAGTTCACTCACATTAATGTCATCCTTGTGAACGTGCAGTGTCATACGGTTTCACACATTATCTTATGTTGGGTGTGTTTTTTTCTAATACTTGTTCATGTTTTCCAGGTTTAAATTAAAATTTCCATGATGGGGGATGGAATGTTGTCGCTGTCATGGAACAACCACAGCACCACATTCTGTCACATGCTCTCAGCTTTAAGGCTAAAGGTTAGTAAGGCAGTAATTCCAGCATTTGGAGCTTAATTGTGAATGATGTGTATTGGGTTTGGTAGGTAGGCAGCTGTTTTATCAAATGGTAAATGTGTGTATTTATTTTTCAACTTCCTATTTCCAAAATTAAGGTACATTACAATTAATCTCATTGTTGTTTAAGAGAAGTTGCTTTTGTATGATCAGTCACATTCTGTAAGATATTAATATTATTATGACTTTATTTTGCAGGAGAGGTACACAGATGCCACTGTTGCATGTGAAGGCAAATTCTACCCAGTGCACAAACTGGTGCTGTCAACCTGCAGTCAGTACTTTGAGGAAATGTTTGAGCACACAGCAGGCAAGCATCCAGTTGTGCTGCTGCAGGACGTGAGGCGCGATGAGCTGGAGGCGCTGCTGAGTTACATGTATGCAGGCATTGTGAGCGTGGCGCAGCGAGACCTCTCCAGGCTGATCAAGGTGGCTGAACTCCTCCAAATCAAGGGGCTTGCTGTGCCAGATGAAATACCAGTGGAGAAGAGGAGTAAAGCGAGTATTGGCCTCTCCAGCAGTGCTGAGAAAGCATCCTCCAAGTCTCAGGCATGTGATGCAAGTGACGACCGGAGCAGCCCGCATCCAAAGAGAAGGAGAAGGGGGGATAGTGAGGAGTCCTTACAAACCAGGTCAGAATCTCCCAACACCCACTACAATCCAGTGTCCCAGGAATGCTATAAAGCTGATTACCACAGTCAAGAACCTGCAGTAGAGGAGGCCACCCATAGACTAGAGGAGGCGAGTTCTGACCCCTGTGATGGAGACATGGAGGAGCATGACAAGAAGGGCCACTCCGAGAAGGCAAAGCACATAGAGAGCAGCCAGAGCAGTGACAGATACCAAACACACACTCAGGACTCCTCCAGAAGCCAGTACAAGGTATTCAATGGGCAGCATTCCTTTATTAACACTTCAATTTGCCTGGAGTTCTAAAATCAAACTAACATACTTAACATTATAAGAAATAGGTATCTTATTGTAGCATACCATTGTAGAAGCTATAGCATATATTTAAGAGGAAAACAGATTATGTGGTTGTGTACATTGGAGATGAACTTCTTCCTGTCATAGGAAGATACTCTGACAATTCAAGTGATGCATTTTTTCCTCATTCCTTAATACCTATGGAACAGTAGTTAAAAAACTGATCACAGTCTTTCAGATTCGGGCATTGTTTTTTGTGATTGATGTTAATACAGACTAATCACCTAATGATTAGTTTTGAGTTTTTAGTCATCTTTACAAGTGCAGACCACTGTGTTCATTGCACATCACACCAACTGCCCTAAACCCCAGACACTGTCCTTTATTATCAGTGTATGGTATTGCAAATGAATCATCATTATCCTCATCACATCAATTACCATCACCCTTTTAATCAGCTTTTTTTTCAAGTAAGGTATGTTTATAGCAGATAATAAGGAAGTTAATATCTTACCTAGGAAAAGGAAATATGTGTAAGTTTTTAGTGTGACACTAATGAATAGTTTGCATATGTTAAATTGCCAAGGATGGGTAAACATAGTAATTCTGTAACTGGCTGATACTCCCATCCATTGGTCTACATAGAACTAGTTTCATTTAAGTGAAATTCTCATTACAAGAAGCTTGTTATCACCTTGCTCATTTAAATGATGTAGACAAGAATTATGTTTGATGTTGTCCAGTTGACAAAACAGTGAGTAGCTTTATGCTTGAGATAATTTGCCTCAGAAAGTTGCTAAGTACCAGAAATGATCTTTCAGGATGGAGGGGAGGAGGCCATAGTTATTAAGGAAGAGACATGGGAGGATGCCAGCGAGCAGCCCTCCTCCAACTCTCTAGGTGGGGGCATGGAGTACTGTGGGGGCCTGCCAGCAGATCCACCAGCAGAGGGTAGTACTCAGGAGGATAAAGGTAGACTCATGATGCCTGCCAAGGACTATGAAGACCAGAGTCACCAGACCCAGCTGCCCCCTCAGGCTCTTCCGGAGGTGGTGGTAGAGGCTCTGGCAGGACCCTCAGGCATGCACGAGGTTAGCTAAGCATTGTAATTGATATATTTGGTCTAGTTTTCAATCATATAGTATTTGAATTATATTTCTTTTTATGATTATTTGTATTTTGGTTGTTGATATTTTTCTTTAATTTCCATTGTCATCTTTATATCCTCTACATGAATACTTGAATTTCTTAATTCTAGAGTACAGTTTAATTTTGTGTAGGAAGTCCGGATGCAATTGCCACTGCATCAACTCATACCATACTATGTGTGTATTGATGCATTTTTTAAGCATTTAATTTAATGATTCTTCTATTTGATATGAATTGCATAGTTCTGTATTTGTACAGTATCTGATGACAACTTTGTTAGTGTTAACTTGAATGATATGTCATATTTGCAGTGGCTTGGAGGCAGTGAGTTTAGTGGAGGAATAGCTACCTCAGATAGCTATGGCGGTGAGGGCAGCCCGCCTCAGAACCCAGTGGTGAGTGTTCCTGAGGCTTTGTGGGGAAGGCAAAGCCACTGTTAGGTTTTGTTCACTGATTTTTGTGCTTTGTCTTTTGTATAATGTATATTGTAGAGTGAAAAAATGTAGTGGCACACAACATGTAAGTTCAGAACACAGTGGTGGTTTTGTCTTCTCCAAATTGTAGTAGTGTGTTTTACTGTGTTGATGATGCTTGTTCTGTGGTGACTGGAAGCATTCAAGACAGTCTTAGGAGAACATTAACAAATATGGAACGTTCTACAGAATTGCTATATTGAAAATTATGGTGTCAGAGATTAGATACAGTAGTTTTAGATATCAGTAGACAGTAAACAGTTTTATATCAGATTTTATTGTCCATTGTTAAGGCAACTCCATATTTGTGTTTGTTTTCCCAAAGACTGTTGTGTGGCCTGGAGGTATGTTGAAAGAAAGAAGGACTTTTTGAGGCATGTTGAATGTGTCTCTCAGCCTGTATGTGGTGATGGCACAGCCCTTGAGTGCTCTGCATTCAGGCCATGCAGCTCTTTGATGTGTTGTGGGAATAGAAATGCACTGGAACTACTATTTCAACCTTCATTTGGAAGTAGTACTATAAATGCCTTACTAGAATTGGTATAGTAGTGCATTGATTCTTACAGTTACAAGCTGCTGATTAGCATTTCTATCAAATGTAGCCAGGCAAAAATCTAGTAATTTACTTTACAATCTGAATCAGTATGTTCCTTCTACTGCCATTGTCACGCTAACCATATCAGTGTGAGTTAGAGTTGTGCAGAGTGCATTCCGAGGTACCATGGCAACTAATAACAAAAGGAATGTTATGAATATACACATATCCAAGCTAACATGCTATGATCAGCTTTCATAGAAAACTTGTCTGGATTTATCCAGTCAGGCACCAATTCTGTTTTGTCGCTATCTGCATAGCACAAAAACACCATAAAGCTCATCTGTCACAACTTCCTGCTATCATAGCCTGTGTGGGGAACAGTTACTGATGAGTGAGGATATTCATTTTATGTTTATTATATTTTCATTATTATTTTTGTAATAGTGTTTCAGTGCATTCCAATTGTGAGACCAATTAGTGATGTGGCCTGAAGACCATTGCTGATGTGAATGGATATGATAGAGTAAGATTTCTCTCATTCATAAGTGTGGTGCTCTTCCTTGGAGCATCATGGAACCCCTTGAGAAATTGATCTGAGTGCAGGATTAATTGTCCATGAAAGACTCTGGGGATTTAACCTCCATCAAGAGAACTAAAAAATGTGAGCCCAACACCTTTGCTGATCAGGCCAAAGTCACCAAGGCCCAAATGAATTTTGGCTAGCTTTCATTGTCATTTCACTAAAATAAGACTGGTCATTGGTCATCTTGAAGCAAAAATAATTTAGTCACGAAAGGAATGGAAAAGCCAAGCTCCTCACATTATTTTAAAACATACAGTATATAGATCATAATACAATGTATGATATTTTGCATCATTGCAGGTTGTTATTTCATCATTATTCATATTTGCAAGATAGCTATATTTTCCCATCCCAGTTTTGGTAGAGGGCATTTTAAACCATATATATTTGAACATTTTAAAGTTTTTACTATCTAGTATAGTGCCAGACAGTCACAGCCCCATAGCATAAGTTTTGCCCTTGTTATTTACCCCAGTTTGTCCATACATATACTGTTGTGGTTTAATCTTTAAAAGAATTAATGTCAGATATTAAGTTCCCCAACTGAAATGTTCATGGAATCTATTCACTCAGCATTGCTCTCCTGGCCTGTGTATGACATTATAGATAGTCATTGTGTATATGTGCATGCTTCTCTGCTTCTCAAGGTAAGCTTTTTTAGCATTTCATAGTGTTATTAGTTGTGCAAAGCAAAAATATGTGAAAATCTCTTTCTTTTATACTTGGTCACATGTTTGGCATTAACCTGTAGCCAAAAAAAAGATTAGCTACAGAATTCTTTTGTTGCATTCTGCATTTAGTTTCTTATTTTTCTACATTTGTACCGTGTGTGACATTTGGTGGGTTACTGTTTACTAAAGATGGAAAGTGCAAATACATCTTCCATATCTGTGCAATGTTCTGCATCAGTGCAAAAGAAATGGGAAAATTTGAGCTTTGGGATTTGCTTCTCTGCTGCATAAGATATGCTATTTATGCACAGTTCCCATTAATGAAGAAATTGAAAGGACTCTCTCTCTCTCTCTCTCTCTCTCTCTCTCTCTCTCTCTCTCTCTCTCTCTCTCTCTCTCTCTCTCTCTCTCTCTCTCTCTCTCTCTCTCTCTCTCTCCATTATAAGTTGTTCAAATTACATATTAATATTTATAATGAAAATTCTAATTAATTCTTGCAATAATGAACAAATTTACTTGCATTTTCATGTATTTTATTTATGTACCAGACTGATATAATTGAGACTTTTTGGTATAATTGAGACAGTCCCAACCCCACACACACACACACACACACACACACACACACACACACACACACACACACACACACACACACACACACACACACACACACACACACACACACACACACACACACACACACACACACACACACACACATGCACAAAGTCTAATTTAAAGTCCTTTCTTGGCTTGTGAGCCTGTATGGACAGAGAGTGTAGACACACATTGACTACTGTCCCTTGCATGCAAGTATGATGTGCAAGTATAACAAAAAGTAAAGCAAAAGTGAAAATGTTGTTTTTGAAAATGTGTCGGATAAGCTGCTATATTTTTTTTTATTTATTTATTTATTTATTTACTTTTATTTTATTTTATTTTATTTTATTTTATTTTATTTTATTTTTATTTTTTTTTTTTTTTTTTGTGTGTGTGTGTAAGGAGGTGTAGGAAGATAATTGTGAATAGTGATTTTGATATTTTTAGAAGGGGGATGAAAGCTATTGTGGATACAGTTTTGGGCAAGTAAGGGGAGGGTATTTGAGTGTTGATGGTGGGGTTTCTTATGTGTATTGTGATGTCTGCTACTGGAGGGATGGTTGCTGTCAGTCATATAGAGCATTGTTTACATGTGGTTGTAGGAGTGGCTTGTGTTGCTCAGTGAGATGGTCTTAAAAATCATTCCAAGCCTCTTCAGTTTCTTGCACACTGCTTTATAAAATTGTAACTCATAAATTCCAGAACAAGAAGAATATTTTTGGATTCCTTATCATGTTGTTTTGTTGTATATTATGTAATAAGGTACTATACATTATCTATTTTGAAAAATTCCTAAAGTAAATTATTTTATCATAAATGTCACAAGTGGAAAAGTATAGTTGGTACTTGTAATTCTTTATATACAGTAAAACCGCCCTAAACTGAACCTGAATAAACTGAATACAGATCACTCAAACGCCCTTATAGCAACTCTGAGTGACAAGCAAAATTACACTAGTAGTACAGTGCATATGTTATGTTAGCTCTTATGTGACCAGTGTGTTGTGTACAGTTAAGTGAGCTCTTAAGTGAACACTGTGTAGTTGTGTTATGTTAAGTGAGCTCTTAAGTGACCAGTTAGTGCATTGTGTATAGTGTGTAGTAACAAAATATGCAATATATATCTATTTTGGGGATTATAATGTGCGTCTAATGTGCTAGCAAATATGCTATAAATAACAATAAGCGTATATGTTTACATACTTACATAGAAACCAGCCAAAAACGTGTATTGTCAGATAAACTGAACTTTCAGGTAAACCATTGGCCACCTTGTCTCATATATTTCAGTTTATGGAGGTTTTACTGTATTTTTAAGATATGACTAATGATTAATAATAATTCAGTAACAGACACTTAGAACCTCAGTATTACCTTAGCATCAGGACTGTGCATACTTATTTTCTTATTCATATAGAGAGAAGACATATCAAAGCCAACTAAAGATTCATCATGCCTTGGTGGTCATCTTGTCCTGATTAGTAACATGGTGAATTTGCATTCACCAGTGCCTTAATGAGTGGACAGGGTTTCACTCCCTGGTGACAGCCTGTTATGAGTAAATTACCTTGTCTTCACATCAATTCCC
Source organism: Scylla paramamosain (assembly GCF_035594125.1). Taxonomy (NCBI): domain Eukaryota; kingdom Metazoa; phylum Arthropoda; class Malacostraca; order Decapoda; family Portunidae; genus Scylla; species Scylla paramamosain. Next base: position 22,398,349 of record NC_087158.1, read on the forward strand.
CTACAGTGTTTGTATGGTGCTCCAAATTTAGCATAATGGCATTATGTACATAAACATTCAATTCCTCAGATGCTATATGCAGATCGTCCTTGCACATGCAAGGTGCAGCAGTCTGAATAGCTCTAGTGCTCCTCTGGTTTCTAGAATACAGTCAGTGAATGCCAATCTTGTGTCATAGCAGCACAGGCTACTTGGAGAGTATGTTTTACTTAAGGCTTTTCAGCAAGCATAAAAATTGGGCAGGGACAAATTGACTTACTGGCATCTCAAGTGCATCTCTCCTCACTGATGCCCATAGCAACAATGACCAGTATTGCATAGGTTACCAGTGCCAGTGCTTATTGTGTTTTGGTGACGTGTGATCAGCTCTGTTCTCAGGGTGAAATGTATTATGTTCTGTTGATGCTGCAGTGTTTGTAAAGATGAGTACAAGGCAGACAACTCACGGTGATATTATTCAATCAGAGATCTTCACATCTCAGACTTAAATGGTGTTGATATAGCAAAATACAATATTTGACAGCTTATAAGACACACTTAATTTTGGATAGACATTGAAAAAAAAAGATAAATAAGTGGGTTAAAGCTCTAAATATGAAGTGAAGGGTTTCATCTGACATTTGAAGTCCTCTCATATGTACTATTCGGGTCCTTATTAGATCCCAATATTGTACATTTAAAAATCTTGATATCTGCTAGGACCTACCAACACTGGTCCTTGGACCAATCATGCTGTGAGATGTAAACAAATATGGCATAGGCAGTGACATTGTCAGAACCCAGAGGGGTAATAAAGTTTGCACATAATATTTTTTTATCATCATTCTACATGTAATTCTAGTTGTAATATTTTAGTACATTTTCAAAGCATAAGGATGTGTGAAAATAGATTTACCTTGTGCTCTACAACGTATTTTTATTTGAAATATTCAGTACAGACCATCACCATGAGCCGCCTTACCTTGTGATGCTCTTTTCACTTATAAAATCTTTTGTTTTGTTAGGTAGTAAGCAATTTTCAAAAAAAGCAATAGTTTCTCATTAGCTTCAAGTTTTGTTGAACATGTATGCAAGGTAAGAATGTTAAAAGATAGGTGCAATTTCAGTTGTATAAAGGTGTCTTACCTCAAGGAATAATGACATCATACTAAGGAATGCAGTGAATCTTGCGCATGTCGCCAGGTTTGGTGTGTAACCGACTGCAGTTTTGTTTTGGTACATGCAATATAAGCATTGTCACCTGACTGGTGTTATTTTATGTGAATTACTGGTAAGTACAACCTTACAAAAAAGTTGTTTTTGTGGTGTAGAAGGGATCATCACTTTGTTTACATGTGCGAAGATGTTTGGGGTTTGATTTAAGGACCACTGTTGCCATAGACTTGCCACCAGTCACTGCCCCAAAGCTGAACCTTTAAGCCTTATAAGATGCAGGCTTATTTTCTGAGACTTTTTTTTTTTCTTTTTTTTTTAAGGTATGTCTTATAAGCCATCAAGTACAGTATATGAATTTTAAAACACAAAACTTGCAGAACCCCATACAAAAATTTGTGAAGGAAGGCAGTGACGGATTGTCTTTTCACAAACGCAGTGGTATCATCCCTTTATCCATACCCCACAGCTTCTAGCTTGTCTATGAAAGCAGTTGGACTCTATCCTGACTTGTACAGCAAAGCAGCTGAAGGGAAGCAGCAGGGATTATTCCGACTCATACAGTAATGCAGCTGAAGGGAAGCAGCCTGGATGGCACCACTGTGCCTGTGTAAAGACAATTCTTCACTGCCTCTCTTGACAAATTTTTGTATGAGGTTCTGGAAGTTTCACGTATTCTAATTCATGTTTTGCTACAATGACACCATTCAAGCCTGACATGTGAAAATCTATAATTGATATCACCGTGATTTGTTTGTCTTGTACTCATCATTACAAGCACCACAAAAGCAGAACAGAATGTGCTTCAACCCATGAAAAAGCCAATTATGCATCACCAAAGACACAATGAATACTGACACTGGTAACTAATACTGGTCATTGTTACTATGGAGGTGAGCAAGGAGAGATTCACTTGAGATGCCAATAAATCAATTTGCCCTATCTCATTTGTTATACTTGCTGGGAGGCCTCAAGGAAGACACGCTCCCTGAGCAGCAAGATTGGCATTCACTGACTGTACACTGGATTTTTGGACCTCTGGCAGGGACTTGCTCCCCACTGAACCCCCTAATGGTAATATATTTTTGTCACCCGTCCATATCAGTCATTCATGGTTCAGACAATCAGGAAAATACAGTGCACAAACTGTTACACACACAGAATTTTTACTCTATTCATGTTTACCTACTAAGAAGAGAGAAAAAGGTCTTTGTAGAATCAAGTGTATGATGCACAAGAAATACGTATCTGCAGTTGTGAGATCACTGCATGATCCACATTAACATCAGCAATTATCTTCTGGCAGTATAGTGATATACTTGTTACATGGAAGAAGGAGGGGGTGTATTCTGACTTAGGGGGGGTTATATTCTAGCCTGGCTCATTTTATACCTGAGGGAACAAACTGGTCTATCCCTTGGGTATAAAACAGCCTAGCTTATGATAACCCTGGGAAATTATGCTGGTTGTGCTGGCAACAATGTTTACAAGTAGTGGGATACATTATCTTGTATTACTTTCAGTGGGGAACCACTCTAGGAGTCAAAACCTGGCAACAATGATGACTTGACACTGTACAGTATTTCTTTCAGTGGGGAACCACTCTAGGAGTCAAAACCTGGCAACAATGATGACTTGACACCCTACAGATTCATTGGTTTTCTTTAGTAAGCAAAAATTTATAATATTTGGTGTATATTAACAGAAATATAACAACTTCATACGAAAACACAGTGATATAAATGTTGAATTTTTATCTGACCTTCATGGACCCCCTGAACACCAAGAATGAACCCCTATGGGGTCCATGGACCCCAGCTTAAGAACACCTGCTTTAGCTGAAAATCTAATATGGTTAGTGAGCTTTCATTGATTGTATTGATCTTTTGGGACAAATGAAGACCTTGTAGACTCAGTGGTTAGGGGAAGGAAAACAGATTACACTCACTGAGACTCCTGTAACACATTTTTTTCACTCTATTATTATTGTAAAGTAAAATCAATTTTTGCCAGACATCAGAAGCCCGCATAACACGAAGAATTGGCGACCAAAGGCAGAGATTACCTTGTGTTTGAGCATTGTTAACAAGCATGTATAATGGAAGATTAAAAACATGTTAAGGGGTTGCCCTACTAGGTAGTAGATAGGAAGAAAGGCTGGAACATAATTTTCTTCATAGTCTTTCATTTTTAGAACTTGAAATTTTTGTAGGGACATGATGCAGTGAGGCTAAAACCATCTTGATTTGACTTTACACACTGATTATTTGCACATACACTTTTTCTTTGTAATCTCTTGGGGCCTCAGTGTTACTCTTAGTGCTGTCAATTACTAGAGTCCTTGCATGGCTTTTCCTTTGTCTCAACTGTTGCATTATTGTTTCATGAGTGTTTTATCAATCATTATGATGCCACTGCCAGGCATCCTGTGGGGTAAAGAACTGACTCATTTGTGAATACACTAAATGATGATCTCTTAATTAGCCATTTGTACAGTGAAATATGACAAGATATATAGCATAGTTAGATCAGGTGAATTCATTCATGCAGAATAGCAAGATGCAAGATAAAGGAATGATACATGTTCAACATAATAATTATAATGTTGTTTGGACATAGTCTTGAGAGAGGTTATTCTTGAATCTAATAGTTTCAGGTTCATGGTAGTGATGTGGTTTCCTGTGCAGTGCCTGGCAGGGGCAGTGAACAGTCAAACATGTGCTTGGGGAGTCAGGGCTGTGGTTTTCTTGGTTCAGTCTTTTTCAACTCTTACAACCTGTCTTTCTGTCTTTAGTACTATTTAAAGAATGTTGAGCAATATAAGAAAAATATTATTTTGAATGGAGACGGTTATCAGTTTCATCCTGATTTCGTACATTGATTGTGGTTTTAATGATAAATAATGAAGTCTATAAACCTTTAAATCCTTAATGAAAATACATAGTGTGTGTGTGTGTGTGTGTGTGTGTGTGTGTGTAATATATATATATATATATATATATATATATATATATATATATATATATATATATATATATATATATATATATATATATATATATATATATATATATATATATATATATATATATATTATTTTACACACACACACACACACACACACACACACACACACACACACACACACACACACACACACACATTGTAATTGAGGTTAATGATTCTCATATTCATTCTGATTTTGCATTTTAAAATTTTTGCTCTTTGATGAATCTCGTAATAGCAAAAGGCTGTCTTTGTTGTTTCTCTTTAAATCAAAGGCTATCAGTTTTGTACAAACAGAAATTGAGTGTATGTTTCTTGTCAGTGAAAATTTTTTCAGCTATAAACTGATTTTTTTTATTCTTTTATAATGGTTACCTCTGAAACTCGCATCTTTGAAAAAAAAAAATTACATTCTGTTTTCATTGTATGAATGTGGTTTTGTAATAATGAAATGTACCTCACTTTCCACACAGCTTCTAACAAAAATAAGATGTATGTGTTTGAACATAATTCTGTAAATATTGAAAAATGCCACGCCTGCCACATACATTCATTTTCAATGGAAATGTTCTATTTCAACTTATTTTCACAAAGTGGAATTTACTCCACCTACTACTTCTATTAAAAAATGTATGTGTGCACAGCTGCCTATCACTTCATATTGAAGCATATACACTGCCTCAGATTACCAGCATTCAAGTAATGACCCAAGTCCAACGTCTCCCACAGGCGGGGAAGGACAGTGTTGGGGAAGGCGCAGGAATCAGGCCCAGGCTCGCCTCTGGCCCCAAGCTGCACCACTGTTCCTTCTGCTCGTACTGCACCCCCAGGAAAGACCACATGACCATGCACATACGTACGCACACAGGGGAAAAACCTTTTGGCTGTCCCTATTGCTCCTCACGGTTTGTTCAGAAGGGCACCCTTAATAATCACATTCGAACCCACACTGGAGAGAAACCTTATGCGTGCCCTGCGTGTCCCCAAAACTTTGCCCGGAACAGCCACTTGAAGAGCCACTTGGCAACTCATAAGGAGTCTTTGGCTCTATAGGCTTAGAGAAGCTTTATCTCATGGTCTCAATTATCAAAACTATCAGTCTGTGTATCATCTTTGATCCTGTATAGTTGTTAGATGCAGTGCTCAGATATTAGTTCAGTTACGACCAGACATTATATATACATATATTGTTTGTATAAACACACATTTTCTGGATGACTCTACCTGACTATGGATAAGATAAAAATTGAAAAGTAGTGGTGGACACAGCTAACAGAAAAGTTAGCTTCAGTGACTGTTTAACTGCAACACATGACTTACCTTCAATAACATTCATCCTCTTAACCTATGAAAAATATAATGAAAGCTAATGCTAAGTGCTAATTGCAGTTTTTTAGGTGGAGAGTGGATGGCTGTAAAACAGTAATACAGATGAAATTTTAAGATGATGCAATGTAGACACAGAGCTTTCCAAAAAGGTGCAACATGCCAAGATTTTGTGATGATCAAGATGAACATGAGTACTGTAACTAATTGAATAAATGAAATCAAGCATTGGTTTACATTCACAAAACAGTTTATTTCCTTTGGCTGCAACTGCATGAACTGCATGCCAGCAGCAAGCAGTCAGGCAAAGGTTAACAGTAAAAGAAGGATAACTGTGCCAATCTGTCCATTTTCAAATGTGAACAAGCTGCCATAGGCTGAACTTTCCATCTAAGATTACATCACAGATCATGATAATAGAATATTTAGTGTCTGACCAAACCAGGCTGGAACAAGCATAAGTGATTCTAGGATTAGCATACTTTTCAGAACTAAATTTAGCTACTGGTCTTAATGTTTTCAAAATTTAATTCCCCTGTTTAGTGGTTAGTAGATTAGCAGAACCATGCCCAACAGTGATGAGAAGCATACCATTTTTTCATATAATTTACAACTTAGCACATTTCATCTGAAGAGATGGGAGCTTGTGATAGACTTGGTGGATGTCAGAATGACCTTCGTTCTCCGTTAAAGGTCACAACTTGTACCTCACATGCTGCTCAACATTTATGAAAGTTAAAGGGTTTTGTCATTGTGTGATGAGCATTACAGAAAGCAACACACACACACACACACACACACACACACACACACACACACACACACACACACACACACACACACACACAAACACGATAGCAAGCATTATCACTGCTTTAGTGATACTACCTGTGCAACATTTAAAACAGCACATACTCATCACTATGCCCCTTTTCACACAATAAGCCCAGTAGCCTCATCACAGTATCCCATCCTTACAGATGTGTGGGTGGCATGTAGTGAACTCCGCAATATTATAATATTCTCACTACCACCACCTCGTGTTTCTTCTGGTCTCCATGCAGGAGTGGTTAGCCCTGCATACTAGTGATGCCGTTCATGGATAGAGATTTATGTGCTGTGCACATTTTGTGATGCTATATTTACAAATTTATATGATAAATAAAAATAAAATATATTGATATTTACAGTGGGAATAATTGTTTTACTATCCTTGTTGGGAATGGGAAGCCTTCCTCCTAGAGTGAAGTTCCTAGTTGTGCTGAAAGCACCTTCCTTTGCCTTGTGGTGTGTCAGTGTTTTCTTGCCATGCAGCAGGCAATCTGTGTCCATGCTCCCTGCCTGTCCCAGTAGCCTGTCTCTGTATTGAGGTTGGAAACAAGATTTCACTAGTAATATGTAGTTGCATTATGACTTGTCTAAATTTTTCTAAAAAATTGCTTTGATCAGCAGCATCTTGAATGTGGTTTTCATTGCTCCTCATTCTTTCTTGTGTTTGTAGCCATAGATTTCTTTGCTTCAGACCCATAAGTCTTTTGCCCAAAGTTGCTCCTATCTTAGTGTATCAGTGGTTTACTTGTTTGATATGAATTGGAATAAGTTTTCATTTGTGATATAATTGTATAATTGTGTTATATCTATTCATTAAAGTATATTTATCTTGAATTAGATTCTACATCAGTTTAGTATTATTTGTACTGTTATTACTTCTAGCCAGTTTTCAGAGTTCATAATTTTAACACAGCTTCTTCCAGAAATCTGGAAAATCACTGTATGAAAAGGGAATTTAAAGCAGCTTCAGAAGGTGTGTTCCATTGCTCTTTGTCTCAGATAATGTTTTAGCCTTGTATAACCTACAGAGAAAAACTGATGTGAATTCTTTATCTTGGCCATTGGTTCATGAAGTCAGTAGGTTGAAGTCTTTTTATATAGCTACATTTTCCAAAGGGCCAGAAGCACCAAAGTGCTATTTAGCAGTTTTGATAGTGTGCTTCATTGCCACAAGGTGAATGATCAACGCCAAAATCTTCTACAGGCAAAAGAAAGCAGAGGGAGACATGTTGGAGAAGCTGTAGAAGGATCCACAGGCCGCAGAGGAGCAAGACTCAACACAGGCGCCAAGTTGCACCACTGCACCTACTGCTCTTACTCCACCTACAGAAAAGACCATCTAAAGATACACATCCGCACGCACACAGGAGAAAGACCTTATGGATGCCCCCATTGCCCTTCGCGGTTTGTTCAGACCAATGCCCTCCGCAAACACCTTATGATTCATTCCCGGGACAGATCATCTCTGCACAGATGCACCCTTTGTCCCTTCTCCACATCTAGGAAAGATGCTCTCATCCTCCACCTGTGTACACATGCTGAAGATAAGTCACTGCTGTGCAAGTTCTGCAATGTCCAGTTCTCGGACAGCAATGTTTTCCAGGCCCACATCCGCACTCATGCCCAAGAACGAGTGTTGCAGTGTTCCCACTGTCCCCAAACCTTCAAACACCAAAAAGCCCTCACTGCTCACATGGAGACACACCAATAGTTCTTCAGGAAGACTGTATTCACCCACCTATAGGCACTGTCAAGAACTTGGGTTGACTGCTATTTGTGGAAGCATTTACCTCTAATGTGTTTGTCTATTGTGCCCCAAAGAACCTAATGAACATAAAAACGTTTTGATGAAATGAGTAAACGTTATTCCTCAATTTGATCTCGATACTATTTGTGTAGGACAAGATTTTAGTGTTGTAGAATGTTAAGGTAAGACTAGAGTATTGGTGGTGCAACAGTATTATGCTCAACGTTTCTGTGCTAAATGTATTTAGTAGGTTTTATGCACTGTTTTCATTGTGCAAGAGATGTAATGGTGACAAGGGAGAAAAGCCTGTACAAATTAGATCAGAGATAAAAGTAAGATTTTTTATGTTTGATAAATTATGTAGTGTGTATGAGTGCAGTTGCTGTGTTGTATGTATGTTTCTTAATCTTATATAAGACTTCTGTCCCCTGCATTGGTCAAATGCTGGTACAGGGGAAGGGAAGAGGTGTTCAGGGCTGGTAGCTTGGTCACGGTGCTCCAGTGTTTGTGTTGTTCCTCAGTTACTGCCAAAAACTTAGAGAAAATAAACAATAAAATGCTGTTGGAGCATTAGCACTCACTGGTAAGAGACCATTTGCCTGTCCTTATTGCCCCTCGCCATTCATTGGTGAGGCACCTCAACAGCCATCCTTAGCTTTCCATTGGCAAAAGGCCAGTTTGTTTGTTCACCTTGCCTGCTTCAAGAGACCTTCAGGAGGCACTTGTGGAGGCTTGTGTGGAGATTGCCTGCAGCTACCAGTGATAAGTGTTTTATTGTAGGTTGTAGTCATTTTTATGAATTAAAGTCTGACATTTTCTCCAAAAATAATGTTAATGGTATGTTTATTGTTCACCTTGACAGTCATTAATGTTTCATGTTGTTTGTGTTGCTCACCATGGAGAAACAGTACCATGGTAATACATTTTTAGTTTTGTAATGGATTCAATTTTATTGTTAGATATTTGACTGATGTGTGTTTGAGTGTTAGTGACACTGGTAGAAGTGTAGGGAAGATAGTCACTTTCTAGCTTTATAACATGGAAAAACAACCTGCCACTACATGTACAAAGGTCATGTAAGATATTTGTTGAGAATGTGGAATTGGTTGGCCAAAAAATGTCATTTGTAGTGCCAGTCTTTTAAGGAGTATCTGTGTATGAACAAATACATTTTATATAGTATTCTGTCCTAGACATGCATTTTAAAGTACAAGAAATGTTTCCCTGCTAAATGGTTTGCACGTCCATCATCCTCTGAATTGCTCTGGACAAATGAAGACATATATATTCAAAGTTGCAGTCACATGCAACCCATAACAAATCATATGTAACTCCATGTGGACCAGTCATGTTCAATTCAACACTGCCCAGAAGATAATAGAAAATTGTTTAATGTGAAGTATGAATTGCAATAGTCACTTTGATAGTATGTTTGTTTACTTAATAAACATTAGACCATCATTCAGCATTTCTTCTTAAACCATAGTTTTCTTTATGTATTCAGACTTATTAACATAATTCAACAAAGGTTTATGTTGGGATGTCTAATGTCTGATGCTTTTACATCATTGCATACAAAGTATCTGATTTTATTTTCCACTTATTTTTGTTGTTGTCCAGCAATGAGACAGTGATATCTGTTGCCAAGGAAACAAATCTGTGCACCTGTAAAAAGGGAGGAAAATGGCACAAATTGTCATTCATTTCATTTTTTACTGGTAATTTTTTTTCACATGACCAGTGTTTTCTCAAATAATTGGGATGGCATATAATGAAAAACAAAATAAGCTGAAACACTTAAAATTACTTACAAGACATAAACAGGATAAATTTATAAACCTGAACATTTACAGATTGCAATTAGGTAGATCTGAAAAATGTACACAGATTTTGCTGGTAATTGTGAGAGTATGCATAGAATGAAAAAGCTCACTAAATTATGTCTTGTCTGAGCTTTGCAGCTGGGAAACAGTAAATGATGACTTTATTTCAGATTGCTGGTTCTTTTTATAAACAATGGATGTACATAACTTTTGCTCAGTTGTATTGTTTGAAACTTTTGTGGAAGCAAGTACAAGTTGAACAAATGCAACGTGGAGTTGTTGTGGAAGATTAAGTCCATAATCCTATACAGTTTGGCTTCATGGAAAGAGTGGCAGAAAGTGAGATGGCTAAGAGAGTGTATATGAGTATTGCAGATAAGGTGGATGCAAGCTCAATTACAAGTGAAATAAAGGAACAAAGTGTAGAGATACTTGTATGTGAGAGAAAAAAGTGAGAGGAGAATGATGGGATTTGAATATGCAATAAGGAATGTCAGAACAGGAATATATTAGGAATCTTGTTTACAGTCATCCCTTGGAAGTCATACAGAACAGGCATCACATAATCTGTAAGGCTAAGTAAATATGGAAGTCTTATGACATTGTGTTGCAGCACAAACAGGCATCAGTTATTCTGTGTAGATGCAAGTCTTATGATATTGCTTAGCAGCTTTAGTTACAGGTGGTAAATTCTGTAAGAGGCAAGATCATTCACTAACAAATATGTGAATCTTGTCCATAATGCCATTCAGGAAGAGAAAAGATATCCTAGTAGAAGCAGTAAGGAAAGTAGTGCTTACTGTCAACCTAATAATATGTATTGTTTTATTACTACATAAAATGCTGTCTTGCAAGCTATTAAAAGAGGAAGTTATGCATTTAACTATAACAGGGCTTTATGACCTTAGCTGCATAACAAAGCACAAAGCTGTTTCCTGGAAGGGAACTTATTTATTTTTATATTTCTAACATTCATTTTTTGTTTTGTTTTTTGGCCTGTAGTGTTAGTAGTTATTAAATTTCAACTCTTCTTTTTTTGGTCTTAGACAGGCAACTCCTTATACTTTTAGAGGCTTAGGTGTCCTGCTCTTGGTGGCACAGGCAAGGTTTCATGAGTGACTGAAAAAGTAGCTGACCCTTTGTGAGTCTAGATACACAGCCCAAGGATCCCTCATCACTGAAATGTTGCCACATGACTATACTGTTGTAGTGAGGTTTTCTGAGAATGGAGGGAAGTCCAACCAGTGCAGCTCATTGGTATCTTTGTTAACTCCCATCTCTGATCTCGTATGTCTTCCTGTATTTTTTTTTTTATTACTTGAACTAATCACCACTATTTCTTTTCTACTTCCTTTGGATCTTCTCTCTACACAACCATACACTGTTTTCACTACTTATTTTGTATAATTTTTGTGTATTTACAGCGCTATCGTAATTTTGAGCTGTGGCTTATTATGGTTGTGTTAGCATGCAGTTGTAAAACTGTCCTATATATTGATATTCATGACTCAAGAATATCAGTTCATTGGATCTTTCCCAGAAGTGCAACCTGAGACAATGGTGCAACTAAAATTGGCAACCACAAGCACACGGCATAAATGGCTTTTTGTCGACTACGTCAGACAGTCTTGCAAGTTGCAACTGTGCATGTTTGGTGTTCAGTGTACATCATTCCTCAGCCCTGATGAGACACTGCTTGTCCCCAACAGCATGGACAGCAGTCTGGGGGCAGGAGAGTGGTGTCCCACAGGAGCTTCACCACCAACAGAAGGCACAAGTGCACTTATTGCTCGTATTCGACAGCCAGAAAACACAGTCTGACTGTTCACATGCGAACACACACAGGAGAAAAGCCTTTCCAGTGCCCTCACTGTCCTTATCGATGCAGCAAGAAGGTGAATTTAAAGATTCACATCAGAACTCATACAGGAGAGAAACCATTCACCTGCCAACAGTGTTCTTTCCGTTCAGCTCAAAAAGTCAACCTATTGAGACACTTACAGACACATGTGAGAGGCATTGGAAGGAACAGGAGTAATCATTAATGTTGCAGATCTTTGCTGCGTTTTGAATATTAGTTATGTGGAAACTTTACATGTGTATTGGACAATGGCATAACTATGACAGTAACCAAGTCAACCTTTGCCACATGTCTATACTTTTCTGTCTGGCGCCCTTCAGGGATTTCATTGAATACAGTAATATGACATGAGATACATTCAAGCATACTCATGTACTGCATCACCTGATTTGTTATTTTCATTGATAGTTTCGTGAAATACACCATTTGACAAACTTTAGCGAATGTAATGATATTGTTCATTACACATAACAGATGAATATTGAGAATGCATTGATTCTCTTCATTATGAAATGTCAGTGAATGTTACGTATTCTATCCACATAGAACAAGTGTTAATGCTGAGATCAATATTACCCTTGTAATTGATCTATAACCTCTCTCTCTCTCTCTCTCTCTCTCTCTCTCTCTCTCTCTCTCTCTCTCTCTCTCTCTCTCTCTCTCTCTCTCTCTCTCTCTCTCTCTCTCTCTCTCTCTCTCTCTCTCTCTCTCTCTCTCTCTCTCTCTCTCTCTCTCTCTCTCTCTCTCTCTCTCTCTCTCTCCCTCTCTCTCTCTCTCTCTCTCTCTCTCTCTCTCTCTCTCTCTCTCTCTCTCTCTCTCTCTCTCTCTCTCTCTCTCTCTCTCTCTCTCTCTCTCCTCATCTTCTTCCATGTGTAATGAAGATGTGATATTGCCCATGCTTGATAGTAAGAAAATCTATTATAATATGCACATACATACTATGTTGATTGACATTGTTAATTGTACTATTGTTTGAAGAGGTTGCAAATTAGTATATACAAGTAATGTTGAATAAAATGTATTGTCTGTTGTAATTACATTAATTTCTCAAAAGAATGTAATCTTCTTGTGTAGAATGCAATTTCCAAGACCATTTTAATGACAGACATGAGCTCAGTCATCACTGTAGTGGCCAAGAAGGATATGATCTCAGAGTGTGGGCTTGGCAGTTTCCACAAATCAATCAATACAACTGACTGACCCAGTGACACTTACAGTTAACTGCTGAAGATCTCAGGATATCCACACATGCATGTTTCTGAGCACACACCCACACACACACACACACACACACACACACACACACACACACACACACACACACACACACACACACACACACACACACACACACACACACACACACACACAGTGCTGCAGCTCATTGGCATTTTGTGCAGCTGTCAATTGACAGATTAATGTTTGCTATATGCTCACAATACTAAGGTATTTCACAGATGAATGAGCAATAAACACCTATTGTCCTTCTTGAGCAAGAGAATGGGGTGTGTGATGTATGAAAGCTTTCAGCCTTAGCCTCATGTTAGACTGTGAGCTTTAAGCTCCACAAGCCTTATAACTCGTATTGCAACACTGTGTCTTCTGCCTTTCTGATTTGAATAATTCTTGAGTTACGTGACGAGGAACTGACAATGCCTCAGTCATCATATTTTCACTGCATTATATAGTTTTTAACTTTACTGTTAAAGTGAATAAAGTTTGTTATGTATGCTAATGGCACCACCTCTGTATCTTCTAAGGAGACAAATGATACATGGTGAGTTGGAATGCAATTTTAGACACTGTTATGTATGAGTCAATGCATTTTACGGCACTTATCTTTATTCCTAAAAGTGTATAATGCTGTTTTATTCATAAAGGAATAGGTTTCTCAGAGCCACTACTCTGTTATGCGGCAGGAATGTGTTCTTTGCATCCTGAAGATATACAGTGAGGTGTTATTAGTATTAGTTTTCTTTAATTAAAGCTAGTATCAGACAAACAAATCAGGGAATATTTCTGAGAACTGTTCTGTTGGTGTATCTCTAAAACATCAGGTGAAAACATTAGGTGAGCTTCCGTCTGTGCTGTAGTCTCATAATGTAAAAATTTAAATGTGGTCAAGATCTTTGTTTATTATTTACATGTCTGATGTAAAAATTTGGATTTTTTTCTAATTCCTGCTTGTTTTTCCTAATCCCTTAATATAGTGGCAACATGAGGGTTGTGTGGTTTTTGAACATCTGTGCTGCTTTGCTACTAAGGCATGAATGGTGTAGGATCTGGGAGATATCCTGGAAATAATGTGAGCATCTTCAACAGGCAGGCGTGGAGGGTGACACCCAGCGAGAGGGAGGAGCAGGGACTGGCGAGCGAAATGTACGGGAGGTACACCAGTGTCCTTGCTGCTCATATATAACTCCTCGGAAAGACCACATGAAGGAGCATATCCGCACTCACACTGGAGAGAAGCCATTTTCCTGCCCACATTGCCCCTACCGGACTGCCAAGAACAGCGACATACACAGACACATGCAGACACACACTGGAGAAAAACCCTTTGCCTGCTCCCAGTGTACATTCCGTACATCACGAAGAGTCAACCTCAAGAACCACCTCCGCACACACTCCGATGGCAGTTCGAGCAAGGAGTTTGCCTGTCCCACATGTGACTACAGATGCAGTCGGCAGTGGGCCCTCACACGCCACCTGCAGACTCATGCTCACACCTGTCCCTACTGCCAAGCATGTTTCCCCCGCAAGTCACAGCTCACAGTTCACCTCCAGTCCCACATACAGTAGCAGTAGCTTGCCTTCTTTCTAGCTGCCTTCTCTAACCATAGTGAAAAGACAGTCAGGTTGAGGAATTTTTATTCTTTGTTACATAGTTGATGCACATTCTTCCTGATGGAGGGAGACTAAGATTTGTAGATGGCATTCACATCATTACCTCACTCAAACTGTTAGCAACTATTCATAATATATATATAGTGTCTAAATGCACAAACATTTTATTGCTTTATCATTGGTGACATATGGTCTTTCATATATAAGCTGTCCATAGATGTTATGGTTGATATTTTTATAAAGGAGAATTTTCTTAGACCATATATGTGGATTCCAGATATTCATGTCATTTCCTATAAGTTAAAAGTTATTCATATGAATGGTACAAAGTGAAGTAGAAAACTGGTTACTCTCATGTCATTCTAAAGCATAATCACCCTTGCCTTCAATTCATCTTTATTGAAAATACGTGTTCTGTCTTGTGAAATTGTCATTTATATCTATAAATAATATTTGATATCAAAGATGTTCCTATGCAAATCCATAATTTTTGTTTCAGGGTTAGTTATTTATGTACATTCTATTATTTTGAAAATAAATTGAATTTTAATATGAAACCTTATGTTACTTTATATACAACATTTTCTGACTGGTGACTCATACAACATAGTCTGAACATAAACCTAAAAAGGAATTAAGAGTCCTTGACCTTCACGTGTCTGGTTGAGTACCAAGATGTTCAGGACAAGCATGCCAGATTGTTTTGATGCTGCCATATGGGTTCATGAGATATTTTGTGCCAT
The DNA here is from genome assembly GCF_035594125.1 of Scylla paramamosain. NCBI lineage: Eukaryota > Metazoa > Arthropoda > Malacostraca > Decapoda > Portunidae > Scylla > Scylla paramamosain. The sequence continues at coordinate 22,413,685 of NC_087158.1, forward strand.
TTACAAGATTTCTTCATTTTCATTATCCACTAGATGAAATTCACGGCTTCAAGAAACAGAAGAGGATCAACAGCAAGCAGGGTGGAGGAGGTGCGTCCAGCCTGCTTCACTCAGTGGGCTGTGCAGCCATCGTATTCGAAGGCTTGGATTTAGGAACAACAACTCTCACAAGTCCTACTTTTACCAAACAACAGAACATGCTATTTTTTTTTCTTTCTTCTTTCTTTTTATGTGTAGAGAATGTATACCAGATGTTCTCTTTCCCTCTGCCACACAAATATTCCTATATGAAATTTAATATTAGAAACAAACTCGAGGACTCAGATGTGGGTGGTAGTGAATACTTCTGCATAGGTTCTGTTGGCCACTCTCTCTCTCTCTCTCTCTCTCTCTCTCTCTCTCTCTCTCTCTCTCTCTCTCTCTCTCTCTCTCTCTCTCTCTCTCTCTCTCTCTCTCCCCTTAGCAAGTATTAGATTCCCATGCGAATTATTGAATATTGTAAAATTCTCTCTCTCTCTCTCTCTCTCTCTCTCTCTCTCTCTCTCTCTCTCTCTCTCTCTCTCTCTCTCTCTCTCTCTCTCTCTCTCTCTCTCTCTCTCTCATTTGGAAAGTCTCTACATGTACTCTCTTGTTATCCTTGTTAGCCTTGTTTAACTACCGACAGCTCATTCTCCTGCACAATCCTGTAGCAGCCTCTGTCTACATCCAGAATCTTGAGGTTACTTTGTATGACCTTAGTGTAAGTTTTCTGATTAATCTCATGTATAGTTCTACTGTTTTACTTTTCTATTCCTCAGCCTGTCCACCAAATTATCCTACATCTGTTTTACATGTCCAGCTCACCTTATTCTACCTCTTCTGATATCACTAATGCATTCAAGTTACGTTCTACTTCTTTTTTTTATTTGCCATCCTAATGTCACCATGACTTTTTAAAAAATACAACAGATTCTCTCAACTGTCTTCATTTCAGTGCATTTTAGAGTACATACATCCACTTTCCTCCATGCTTCTTATTCATAAAGGAATGTTTGAGGAAATTAGTGCTATAACAATTGTTCTATATGGCTAAGATATGAAATCTAAATGCGAGGTTAAGGAAAAGGGTATGTGCTTGAGATGGTTTGATTAAGTGAGAAATTGTCAGGGAGATGCAAGGAAGCCAGCATAGCTTAATGGAGAGTGTGTTACACTGGTCTGGTCTTGATGAAAATGAGAAAGAGACTGATTAAATGTAAAAAGAATATATAGGTCTAGAATCAGAGGTGAAAGATCAAGGATAAGATGAGGAAAGAAGTGGATATATGGGATAAAGGCAAGATTGGTGCTGTTGCAAGAGCTATAAAAGGACAATATCATCTGATCTGATCTGAAGACTGAGCTACACTGGAGAGTAAACTCAGAAAGAAGAAAGGTGTTCTGGACAGACTTGCAATGATGTGGTATAGGAGGTGCATGCTACTGAGATGTGAGACCTTTGCATTGTGGAGTGGCTGGGGTAAACTGCTGACACTCGGAGTAGGCTGGAAAAAAAAATGCAACAAATATTTTGTTATCAGATCAAGCGAATGTTCAATTCCAGACCATTGAGCACGATTAGCAGACAGGAATAACATTTTTTCCCATGTATATTTTTGTGTGACCATGTTTTTATGTTTTGTAGGAAAAGAATGTTCCTGGTTCTCGTGCCATAGTGGAGCTGCCAGGCCACAGACTGGCCCACAATGTTCCTGTTGTAGTGCTCCACCTCCTCGGTGGAGACGTAGCTGCTGCCTCTGGCTATCTCATGTGCTAATCTGTTGATGAGGAGTGTTATCAGGCTTGCCTGCTGAACTTGTAGCCAAGGTTATTGTGTCTATGTTAGATAAACTTCAAATTAATTATTACTCAACAAACTGACAAGCATGTGAGTGTGTTCTGACACCACTGAATCAACATCCTGTCCTGTCTGCTGATATGAACAGAGTTCAGTTACTCACTTCTTTAACTCAATGTGCACTGCTTACACACACACACACACACACACACACACACACACACACACACACACATACACATACACATACACACACTAGCTCAGTAGTTTCGTTCCCATTTGTCATGTTAAGGTAAAGTTTGTGCCGTATTCACGACACAAAGAACATTTCACTGAGGAGTGAGCAATTTTTATCTGCCCTGAGCAGTGGGATGGGGGGTGTGGTGCCCAAAAGGTCTCAGCCCCACCCATAAATCAGGCTGTCATGGGCTAAAAGCTCTCTCTCTGAGAGGGTATGGGTGTTGCTAACGAGTCAAGCACATGATCCTCAAGAGCAAGGCTGTGATGAATTATACACACACACACACACACACACACACAGTCACTAAGATGGTTCCAGAGGTAAGTCAACCTATGAAGAGATTAAAAATGCTGGAAATTCCTACCCTTGAAAATAGGAGAGAGAGAGAGAGAGAGAGAGAGAGAGAGAGAGAGAGAGAGAGAGAGAGAGAGATTTCATAAACATATATAAAATGATAAATGGTATGGAAAATATGGACAAAAAATGTTTTATAATTTAGACACACAGAGTAAAAGGGGACACAGTAAGAAGTTGAAGAAAGTTAACTATAGAAGAGACATCAAGAAGTATAGTTTCCCTCATAGAAGTGTGAACAAATGGAGTGAACTTAGTGAAGACGTTGTCAATGCTGTAACTGTCCATGGTTTTAAGGCCAAACTAGATAGATATAGAGATGGGATACTATGAGATTACTCCCCTCCCATAAACCACAACTAGGTAAATACAACTAGGTAGATACACAGCAGCCACAAGGTGGATCCCTAGCCTAATATATATTAACTCTGAAGAAAGACTTGATAAATTACACTAACAAATGTTAGAAGAAAGGGAAAAAAAGACGCTATAGGATCATAATGTACACAAAGGCAAAGAAATTGTTCGTATTGAAAAGAAATCGTTTGTATTGTTGGGTATAAGAAAATACAAGCTCTTAACCATTATCAAGAAATCAGCAGATATCATATATGAAAAACTCAAAGAAGTATAAGAGAGAGTTAGGTTTTCCATTTAAGGCAATAAATAAATAAATAAATAAAAAAAAAATATATATATATATATATATATATATATATATATATATATATATATATATATATATAGAGAGAGAGAGAGAGAGAGAGAGAGAGAGAGAGAGAGAGAGAGAGAGAGAGAGAGAGAGAGAGAGAGAGAGAGAGAAAATATGTGTGAAGAAATCAGTTTTAAGGAAAGATCATGGTGAAAAAAATTATATCTTATTTAGTTTAATTTTATTTAATTTTATTTATATATTTGTTTTATTCTTTTACTTTCTTATTCTTGTTTATTAATCTTTATTTTATTTATTTTATTTATTTTGTTTATTTTCTTTCTTTATTTATTTCATTTTATCAATTTATTTTATTTGTTTATTTATTATTATTTTTTCGTATTTTAACAATTTTCGACTGTTGCCTCTTGACTTGCAGTTTGCAGGCGCTGTTGATTGTTGTCCAGTGCTTCCAGTTATACGTCGGTAGTTTTACAAGGGGGGACGATTTGTGCTTGATTCGCACATCACATTAGAGACAAGCACGGCCAGGTCGCCCGCTCCATACAGTCACGATCATCCAGTCAAGGTCCACTCTTTCTCCTGCCAAAATGAGTTTTCAGAGAATTATTGCTTGAGCATGAGTAGAGTGTGACGTGAACGTCACTGTATGAAAGCTGCCATTGAAATACATGTAATGATAATTGAGCGCAGCTGTACCAGACTGGGAGAATCCCATTGGCTTGAATCAAGCCTTATTAAAGGCATGTCATGTAAACCCAAGAAACTGACGTGATGGTAAAAAACATACAAAATTAGGGGTACAAGATTATTTTATAGCACGATCAATCAAGGAATATAGCCATTACCAAACAATGTGTTTGGTGAGGGGAGAGGGGGGCGCATGTAAGAGGCATATAAGTTATGTAATGTATGAGGAAGATTATGTACGCTTTCATTCTTGTGCTGTCTCCATCCTGTCCCTCACACCCAAGATCCATCAACAGCTACTCATGCTAACTCTTTCTCTTGCTTTTCCCTTCTCAGTGCCAACACAACACGCGATCTTATGGCGCCCTGTTGAGCTTCAGCGCGGCACAGCAACGTCCCGCCGGGAGTGGGAGACGCGGCAGACACGTGTGTTGTGCCTGACTCCCGGCCCCACGCCTCCACCTCCACCCCTGCTCCGTGATGGGATGTGGACCGTGAATGGAAGAAAGGTGAAAAGTAACCATTCACACTGTGGGGGATATGTTTTTCCTCATGTCGACAGTGAACGCGAACTTACGCACGTGGTATGAAGACATATTGATGATATCTACTGATTTATGTGTGTGTGTGTGTGTGTGTGTGTGTCAGGTCAGCGGGAACGATGCAGGAATGATTCACATCAGATGGATTGGATGATGTTATTCCGAGGCTGCGGTCAAGTGTGTGTGTGTGTGTGTGTGTGTGCAGCAAACGTTCACGCAGAGCATCCATCAGTGCCTGCGAGTCTGTCAAGTCTAGACGCACACGTGCACAATATTTGCCTCTACTCTCAAGTGCACGTGTGTGTTATGCATTGCTTTTTAGACCTTTACCTGATAGAGTGTAAATGCAACTGACGGCAACTCTGGTTCTCGAGGCTCGAAATCAATAGTGGACTGCACGTGAGCAGAATTGCATTCACTCTTCAAGTTAATTATTATTATATCATAGCTTGTGAGTGTTCGTTCCGGGATGATCGAGGCTGTAGAAACACGTATTTACCACTAATGACGTGACAAGACTTTGGAAGATGTGTAGGAAAATCCGCCTGTTTCTCCTTATTTGACTTGCTCTTGAGGTAACTGATCGAGGTTGTTGCATCATGCGACAAGGAAAATAAAATCAGAAAAGCAACAGTGTCTGCCGCTTGTGTTAGTAATAAAACTGTTGGTTAAGTGCTTGTCTAATGTTTCGCGATTTGTCGCCTCATCGTCGCCGTGCATTGCGCTGCTTCTTAGTGTATAGCGTCTTTTTCATTAATGAGTCCGTTCATCAGACGTTATCTGTGAAGCCGTTGTGGACACTTAATGAGACAAGCAACGAAAAATTGTGGCCAGAACAACACAATAAAATCTTCCGAGCCTGAGCACCTCGCGCTGCGATCCTGTGCGGCCTTCATGGTCTGCTGGTGTTGCTAAGGTTGTGACAGCGAGCACGAGGAAAGCTGGACTCGAAGACTTGACTAACGCCTCAGAACCGGTTTTGTGCCAGCTTTCCCCGCGGGTGGTCCGCGCAAGAGATTAGCGTCTTGGTTATGAGTAAGTGTCGGCGTTTTCTCCCCTTGGTGAGTCCGTGAGTCCAGGCACTGGCGCGGCCGCGTCCTGTTACTAACAATGAAATATGCAGGGCGTGTTGCAACTTTGTCGTGCTGACTTCTTTGTGCCGTGCATTGCAAGGGACTCCATATTCTTTCTAAAGGCGTGTCTGTATTGTTACAACAAAAAAGGAACACTTAATAGGAAAGTCAGATATAAGTTAAAATATTACATCTGTGTGTGTGTGTGTGTGTGTGTGTGTGTGTGTGTGTGTGTGGTAGCATGTGACATCGTGACCAACTCGAGACCAGGTGAGTCCACGTGACACATAGGTCACTTTTTTTGTTCGGGAGGGACGGTCTCTCTCCTATCTGTAATATTTCATAATTATATCTTCGGTATGATTAAAATGTTCTCGGAATGATTCTCCCTCGGTCGATACATCGAGGCTTGTGTCACTGACGAGAAAACATCACAATAGCGAAAGCAGCAACATCAGCAGCAACAATAGTAATAATAGCCGAAACAGCAGCAACAACACCAACAGCGGCAGCAGCAGCACCAGGCTATCCTGTTCAAATGGTACAGTGGCACTAAAGTGGAGCGAATGTTAGTGTTAGCGCGGCGGTGTTGGCTTCAGTGCGCACGCGTGGCCAACGCGGGACACGTGTGGACCACGCGGGGCACGGCTGGGGGGGGGCGCGGGGGCCGTGACAGTGTCTGATGTATGTGTGTGTGTGTGTGTGTGTATGTGTGTGTGTGTGTGTGTGTGAGCAGAGAGGCAGAGGAAAAGCTGATTTGACGGACGATTAAGAGCTGCCCATGCCAGGATATGTCTGTCCCTTTCTTCACACACACACACACACACACACACCGCCGCCGGCCGGGATGGAGCAACTGGCGGGTAATCGATAACATGTGACTTCATCAGATCGATAGGGGTGAAGTAGCATGATCACTTACATACATATGTAGGACTTTCGTGTGTGTGTGTGTGTGTGTGTGTGTGTATATACGTGCTCGCGTTTGTGAGTACCCCCAATTTAAAATTACGAAGTTTACTGTTTTCAAACTTTTACACGACACATGTGAATTGAAAAAAAAAAAAGAAAAAAAAATCTTGAAAACAGACGTGAAAGATTAACCCAGCGTTTCGCTGCCGTAAAGCTTAATTTTGTGCTGGAAGCGAGATCCGCTGGCCGCCCAATGTCTGGCGAGGCCTGGAAGGCGCTGCGCCGGGGTGATCCTGAGTGTTGGGAGTGTCAGTCACTTCAAGATTAGCTTTCGTTTATCTCCAGTTTTTTTTTTTTTTTCTGTTGAGTTGTGAATCTCTACTTGTGATTAGATGAACTCTTGGGCGAAGATGATAAAAAGATGCCATTTGGAAATGCGCGTAGTGAGTAGTAAATGACTGAGCAACTACCTGGTGGATGCTGGCAACCTGGCACCGACGAGTCAAATGCGGCGGCCGCAGCGTCGGAAGCCCCAGTCTGTGTGGAGCTGTCGTCCTGTCGTGTAATCGCTCCTCACTCGCGGAAACCATGACTGAAGAGAAACGAGATTACCAGGAGGTGCCGACGAAGGAGGGCGATGAAGTCAAGGCGGAGGGGGAGGTTGTGGGGCTGAAGCCGAAGATGACGCTGTTCAACGGCATCACCGTCATCGTAGGCTCCATCATCGGCTCCGGCATTTTCATCTCCCCCTCGGTGGTGCTGCAGAACACCGGCAGCGTGGGCATGTCTCTCGTGGTGTGGATCATCAGCGGCCTGTTCTCCATGGTGGGCGCCTACTGCTATGCCGAGCTGGGCTGCATGATCCAGAAGACAGGCGCCGACTACGCCTACATCATGGTAACGTTCGGACCACTGCTAGCGTTCATGAGGCTGTGGGTGGAGTGCATCATCGTGCGGCCGTGCTCGCAGACCATCGTGGCGCTCACCTTCAGCATATACATCATGAAGCCCTTCTTCCCCGACTGCGAAACGCCCGACAGTGCAGAGCGACTCCTTGCTGCTGTCTGCATCCGTGAGTCATTACCTGGCTTTTTTGGAGGTGTGCCATGCCTTCCCTTCCTTCCCTCAGTTCACGGCGGCCTTGTTTCGCTCCCTCTGCCACTCCTATCCACCAGCCTGTCATCATCCGAGCTTTTATCATCATTATTTAATTTATTTTTTATATGATTAGCTATCGGATCCTGTTTCATCCGTCGAGAAGTTATTCATGTCTTTCTCCACTACATATTGGTGTTCGGATAGTTCATCTTCCATTCATGTCTGCGTGGCATCAATGTGCTGTATGTGGGGACGGCTGCAACGTGACGCGGTGAGCGAGTGTTCACGTGGTAGACGGGCGCTGGAGTGCCACGAGCATGATGGCAGTGTCTGCACCGCATCATATCTGTGTCGCGTAATCCATTTGTAACCTTACGTAGTTCTCAACGGCCTTCAGAAACACCTTCGTCTGCAGTTCAGGTCTGTAGCCTGCACCAGGCCGCGGTCAGCGGGTGAATAACCTTCAGAATTGTCTGGCTTTCCCGAGGTAGATCAATAGTTGGAGTACGTCACTCACCTGGACATGTGGAAGGTGTGCGTCCTTCCTGGAACACGTCCGCATATTTTTATTTCCTGCTCATTTTTACTGAAGAAAAAACATTTCAGTGCATCACTGCCAGCAGCAGGCATGGGTCAGCACTATACTACCTTCCTGCATTGATACCTGCGCTCTCCTGTTCGTGCTCCGCCAGTGGGTTTAGATGCAAGGGAACGCGCCCATGTTGAGTGAAAGTGGATATCTGCATGTGTAGATACCGATAGCTGTGACATACCTAGCAGTTTAATTCAGTCACACGTGTATATACGTGTGTGTGTGTGTGTGTGTGTATACGTCTTATAGCTTAAGTTAACACCACCGCCAGGCGTATGACGTGGTGTGTGCAAGAACGTGTACGTTAATGTTGTCGTACAGAGCAGGACACTCACCTGTGCCATGATGTTCATTCACTCATGCACTGCACAGGCTGCGGGAATGTTGCTGTTGCTGCTGCTGCTGCTGCTGCTGCTGCTGCTGCTGCTGCTTTATATGTGTGTGTGTGTGTGTGTGTTGAGGGTTGCATTAACGTCTCTTTGTAAGCTATCAGCACGTCCTGTCCACACACACACACACACACACACACACACACACACACACACACACACACACATATATATATATATATATATATATATAGAGAGAGAGAGAGAGAGAGAGAGAGAGAGAGAGAGAGAGAGAGAGAGAAATAATCTATTGCTTCCCAGAAATATTGATTTATAGTGGGAGAGAAACCTCGTTGTAACACTCCTCCTCCTCCTCCTCCTCCTTCCTCCTCCTCCTCCTCCTCCTCCTCCTCCTCCTCCTCCTCCTCCTCCTCCTCTTTTTCCCCCTTCCTCTTCCTCTTTCTCCTCCCACACACGATTCATTCATTTCTTTTATTCCTCAGCTTTCTCCACTCGATAAATCCCACATGTCTACACCTCTCTCTCTCTCTCTCTCTCTCCTCTCTCTCTCTCTCTCTCTCTCTCTCTCTCTCTCTCTCTCTCTCTCTCCTCTCTCTCCAACACCACAACGAAGAAAAATGTACGTTATGCGTCAGAGAGATTGTCCAACTCCTTACGAAAAACCGACACGTTATCATCAGCTCCTAGATAGAGTACGTTAGTGTTCCCTGCGTAATATTAAAGCCGATCTCCTCTAACTCCTCGTCCAGGGGTTAAAGGGACAAGAAGCGGTGCACGAGTGAGGGGCTGTGCTATCTGCTACTAGAGACGAATCGACGTTTGCTGGCAGGGAGTTGCTGGGGTGCTGAATACAAAAGGAAGGAGGGAAGGAAGAGGTAAAGGAAGGGGAGATGGAAAGATTGAGTGAAGTTATGGGGGATAGTTTGTAGAGGTGAATATATTTATAGGAAAGGTGTAAGAGGTAGTGCAGTGAAGACAGAAACAGAGAGAAGAGAAAAGAAAGGGCTACGGAAGAAAGTTGACCGAAATATTAAAGAGATTCAGAGTAAAAGTGGAGGAAAAGGTAGAACCGTAGGAGGCAGGGTGGAGTAGACAAGGAGGGAGAGAAGAGTGAAAGGGTTTGAAAGAAAGTCGAAGGAAAGATGATAGTGAATAAGAATAAACTTTGAGGAATAAGTAGAAATGGAGGAGAAGGGATGATAGAGAAGACAAGAAGTGAGAGAAGTACCAGGAGGGAAAGGGTTACAGAGAAAACTTTAAGAATAGGTAAGAGAATAGGGATGAGTGGGAGAAAGATGAAATGTCACCGGGAGAAGAAACATGACCAGAAAAGGCAAGGAGGGATGGAGAGGCGAATATCTGAAAGACTTAAAGAGGAAGGAAGTGAAGGGATGGAGTGATAGTGTAGCAGATGTGGTTAAGCAGCAACGTGGGAGAGGCGCTACTTCCGTGTATTAGAGAGAGAGAGAGAGAGAGAGAGAGAGAGAGAGAGAGAGAGAGAAAGAGAGAAGTAGCCTGTGGGAAAAAGCAAATTACAGTGTTTGTCTTAGTTCGCTTGAATGTTTATGTGTGCGTGTGTATGTGGGGGATTAGTTCGTGTGTTCGTTTCACTTCAGTGTACGCAAGTGAAGGAAGGCACTACACTCTTAATATGATGTCTTGAGAACGCCGATCAAGAGTGTTTATATTCACTGTGTACTGAGCGTATATTTTCCCTTCTGGTCTCCATCACTCGGGTTCTCAGCTCACCCAAACCTTTGGTCAAGGAGTCTAAAATGATTTTCTTGGGAGCGTCATCTTTATTACCATTTATCATTTATGGAGAGAGAGAGAGAGAGAGAGAGAGAGAGAGAGAGAGAGAGAGAGAGAGAGAGAGAGAGAGAGAGAGAGAGAGAGAGAGACGTAAGCCTGACGGAGTAAGAAAGCTCATGGTTACAGTAGAAAGCTCACCATTAACTCCTTTCACTTAGAGAGAGAGAGAGAGAGAGAGAGAGAGAGAGAGAGAGAGAGAGAGAGAGAGAGAGAGAGAATAAACTCAGGAAGACTCATGATTACAACAGAACCACCACCAACTACTGTTGTAAGAAAGAAATGAGACAGGCAAGACAGGCGAAGTAAGCACAGCAGCCCGCCACTGTGCCCGTTACTCGCGTGTTGCTGGTATCGCCACCCTTGCCACCTTGCCCCTCGAGCCGCGGCCGCCACAGCAAGGCCGCCTCCCCCCGCACGTGTTTGGCGCCTCCGACCACAGTCCCCCACGGCCGCGCCAAGCGATACACAATGGCTTTAACACCACTAAATCTGCACCAACCAGCCCACGAGACCCGTAGTGTAGTTAAGGAAAGTATGCGCACCCCAACACTCACGGTTACGTTTGCCTATTGTTAGCCGATCACTGGAAGCAGTTTATCCACTTTCCCCTAAGTGCTCACGGGGTACATGGAGTCGATGGCGTGTTTAAGGTTGCCAATCCCAGTAGCAGTCACGCCCTTGCTGCGTGCCCGGCGCTGAGGA
>NC_087158.1:22427039-22472039 GCF_035594125.1 Scylla paramamosain
CAGGAAGACCAACCCCCACGACCAGGCAGTAAAGAATAACGAAAACACTAGGCTGGAGTATTGAACAGAAGGGAGGCAAGAAGGAGCAGATGCAAGATGGTAGCTGAAGGTTAAAAAGTCTATGGTCTGGCCGCGTGCTTTCCATCCTTAAAACCTCACTTGGTATAGTATTACAAGTTCGCTTTCTTTAGCAACCCCAGATCTTTGCCTCGTAGTAACAGTGACGCCACCATTAACATAGAAGTACAATATTATTTCAACTTTGGTTTGACTGCTTGCTTTCCAAGTGAAGTCCTCGCTTGGTAGCACGAGTGTTACCAAGCTTGTCTTCTTTAGCAACCCCAGATCTTTTCCTTGTAGTAACAACGCAGCAGACACTACGAGATTCTTAAATAAAACCATCATTGATAGCTCCAAGGCACCTCACCCATGCCGCAAGTAGACCACGGAGATTATCTATGTATGTAATCCACGTCGTTCCCTCTGTCGTGGCATTGTTGGCCTTATAAGCGTCGTGTGGTGCCGGGAGGAGTGAGGCGGGGGCAAGAACCTTTACCCGGCAGTTCAGTGACTCTTACTCAGATAATTGTTGGGGGCGGAGACAAGGGTGCGGTCCGGGGCGGCTCGGAATGGTGGCAGGAATTGTTTGGGCGGCATTGGGCGGGATCGGGGACTGGTGCAGGAATAGATGGCCGTATGCATTATTCAAGCTGAGTACATGTTAATGAGATTCCATAGAGGTGGGGGATAGGTAAGCCATTATTGAAGGGTTAATGAAAGATGTGTGTGTGTGTGTGTGTGTGTGTGTGTGTGTGTGTGTGTGTGTGTGTGTGTGTGTGTGTGTGTGTGTGTGTGTGTGTGTGTGTGATTTGTGAGGTTTCAATAACTAATGTAATTGGTTGATATTATCGTTACTGTTGGCGCCTCCATTGCAGTAGTAGTATTAAGTAGTTGTAACAGCATTAGTAGACTTAGTAATACCTAGTAGCAGATGGAGAAGCACAAGTAATAATAGTAGTAGTAGTAGTAGTAGTAGTAGTAGTAGTAGGTTATTTTTCGTCATATCATTGAATATGTAAAACAGCAGGGTAATTTATGGGAACGAGATAGGGAGGGAGAAGCAGGAAGAGAAGGGCAAGATTAGATGAGCTGAAGAGGGGCGGGAGCAGGTGGCGGTGTAAGGGCGGGGCTCTGGCGGCTCACCTCTCACCAGCGTAACACAACTGGTTCCTCAACACAGTGATTCAGCACCTGTATTCATAAACGCTTTGCTCTCTCACCAGGACTTTTCAAGCGGTACAGAGGGTTAATGAAGTTCCCATGGGTATTTTTGTGACTGATTGTGCATTATACATGTTAAGCTATCAGAAGAATCATGAAAACACCCTTGAAAACTCCAGTAAGTTCCATCACCAGGGCCTCTTGAAAGGGGTTGGGAAAGATGTCAAAACGTTTAAAAATGCCATCCAGATCTCTTTGCTTTGTTGCCACCATGCAGAGCCATCCTTCATGACCCTCGCTATTCTCTCCTTCACTATCTTATAACCTGCCTTAGTACATTCACAGCCAATCCCAAACACTGCTGTCTTCCATTCCCAATTTGACCTGTTCCTTTAAAATCCTTCCCCCGGAGTCTGTCTTTCCTCATCACATCTCTGTCTTCTCTCCCTCCTTCTCTTATGACTCACCTTATTACATTCACAGCCAATCCCAGACACCACACAGACTCTCTCTCACTCCCTGTATAGCCTTTATAGCCTGTCCTTTTAAACTCTTCACCACAGTCTGTCCCATCTCGTCTCCTATTACATATTCCGCTAGTAGTCGTCTTCTGCTGCTTCCTGCTTCACGCTTACTTCCTTTCTGCCTTTCTGTCTTCATTCTTCTTGGTGACGCACGAGGTGAAGTCTGGCTAAGTGTGTTAAGTCATCACCGTCTTGGCTTCCCTCGCTTGTTGACTGAAGATGTTTTATTCGTGATGTGTTCATTGTGTTGCTGTTGTTGTTGTTGTTGTTGGTGGTGGTGGTGGTGGTGGTGGTGGTGGTGGTGGTGGTGGTTGTAGTGGTGGTGGTGGTGTTTTGTGTCTTAGTGGTTATTTGTTTATATTGTTTATTATTATTATTATTGTTGTTGTTGTTGTTGGTGGTGTTGTTGTTGTTGTTATTATTATTATTATTATTATTATTATTATTATTATTATTATTATTATTGTTGTTGTTGTTGTTGTTATCTTTATCACTATTACTACAAAAACACCAACAACTGTTACTACTACTACTACTACTACTACTACTACTACTACTACTACTACTACTACTACTACTGCTACTACTACCACTACTACTACTACTACTACTACCTTTACTATTTTCATTACTTCTATTATTATTATTATTATTATTATTATTATTATTATTATTATTAATATTATTATTATTATTATTGATAATATTATTATTATTATTATTATTACCACCACCACCACCACCACCATCATCATCATCATCATCATCATCATCATCATCATCATCATCATCGTCGTCGTCGTCATCATCATTACCACAATCATTATTACCATTACTACAATCCCTATCGTTACATTTATACAAGAAGAAAAAAGAGGCAGGGTGGACATCTTGAAAAATCAACTGCCCACTTATTTTCCTATATTAGTAGTTGTTGTCTGCTAACTAGCTTGTGCATTAATTATAATCCGCGTTTACATTACATTTTATCACTCTCTTTGTGACTGTTTGTTTGTTTTTATCCAACATTAGTCTTGCTTGTAATTTACCTTAGTCATGGTGGAGCGCGACACTCTTAATTCTCTTTGTATATTTCATGCTGTTTTTGTCTCTGGGTGTGTCTGACCTTCACAAGTGTTCTCCATTCATCAGTGCGTGTTGTGTATTACTCTTGGCAAGGCATTTAAAATTTCCTTCTACTGTTCTTGTCTCTGGGTGTGGATGCATCTTGATTTTCTTACCTTCTTTTCTTCCTTCTTATTCATTTTTGTAGTTCTCTTGTGTATGTAAGTTATTCTCTCTTTCTTTCTCTTTTTTGTGTATGTGACTAATCTTATTTTTCCCTTTCTCATGTGTAATTAATTCTCTCTCTCTCTCTCTCTCTCTCTCTCTCTCTCTCTCTCTCTCTCTCTCTCTCTCTCTCTCTCTCTCTCTCTCTCTCTCTCTCTCTCTCTCTCTCTCTCTCTCTCTCTCTCTCTCTCTCTCTCTCTCGTATGTAGCAAATCCTTTCTTTTTCTCTTGTGTACTAATTAATGATCTTTCTCTTTTATGTATGTTACTAATCCCTCTCTCTCTCTCTCTCTCTCTCTCTCTCTCTCTCTCTCTCTCTCTCTCTCTCTCTCTCTCTCTCTCTCTCTCTCTCTCTCTCTTGTGTATGTGACTAATTTTCTCTTTTTTTATTCTCTTGTGCATGTTTTTTATTATCTTTCTATCTTGCAGATGTTACTGATCCTCTCTTTCTTTTTTTCTTTTTTTTTTTTAGTATATGACTCATTCTCTCTTTTTCTACGCCTTTGTGTACTACTCTTTCCTAGTGTTTTTTTTCCCATTGTGTTTCTTTTTTCCTATTTTTTTTTCTGGGTATTTGTTTTAATATGGCGCAAGCAATTGCATACATAAATATATCTGTTGTGTCTTTCTTTCCCTTAGTTTGTGGAAAGTTGTGTAATTTGAAAGATTTTTTTTTCCTTACGAAGGGAATCGAGCTATCTTTTTTTCTATCTCAAAGCTCAAATTTAAATTCTCTCTCTCTCTCTCTCTCTCTCTCTCTCTCTCTCTCTCTCTCTCTCTCTCTCTCTCTCTCTCTCTCTCTCTCTCTCTCCCCATTTTCGATTTTCTATGCATCTGTTCTCATATTTTTTCCTGTTTTCTTTTTCTATCCTTTTCTTTTTTCCTTTTTTTCTTTTTCTCTCAGTTTTTTCTTTCTTTCTTTCCTCCTCTTCTCTCCTTACCTTTTTACTTTCTTCTTCACCTCATTTCTTTCTTTCTTTCGCCTCCACGATCTTATTAGTTTGAGGTTACGTGGCGCGCTCCGCACATCGCCACCTTGCCTGACCACTGCGATAAGAAGAAAGCACTTTATGTAACCCTTGTTTGCTGCCCCCCCTGAGAGAGAGAGAGAGAGAGAGAGAGAGAGAGAGGGAGGGGGAGATGGTATGGTAGGGAGATATTTTCCACTCGTGCTTGTCTTTAAATAGCGAGGCAAATAAAATGTTTATCGTGACCTTCAGTGTGTCTTGGCGTCTCCTTGTTGTGTTCCTCATCTTTTTTTCTTGTTTATTTGTACGTCTCTCTGTGTGTTTGCA
This sequence comes from Scylla paramamosain, assembly GCF_035594125.1. Taxonomy (NCBI): domain Eukaryota; kingdom Metazoa; phylum Arthropoda; class Malacostraca; order Decapoda; family Portunidae; genus Scylla; species Scylla paramamosain. The sequence goes on from NC_087158.1 coordinate 22,431,370, forward strand.
GTGTGTGTGTGTGTGTGTGTGTGTGTGTGTGTGTGTGTGTGTGTGTGTGTGTGTGTGTCACGCACTCATAGGCAGTAAGCTTCATCTACGTATCATTTATCTTTTATCTCTCTCTCTCTCTCTCTCTCTCTCTCTCTCTCTCTCTCTCTCTCTCTCTCTCTCTCTCTCTCTCTCTCTCTCTCTCTCTCTCTCTCTCTCTCTCTCACACACACACACACACACACACACACACACACACACACAGTGGCTGTTTGTTATCGTTTAATTTGCATGAAGGCGTGAACAAACCACATGCTTGAGACAGTTTCTGATATAACGCCACGCCTCTGTGTTTATTTATCCCTCTGTTTGCTTATTTATCCTTCATTCTGGTGGGCCTTCACTGGTGTGTTCCTAATAACTCACAATTGTAATAGCCTCGATAGAGATCCTAACGTCGCAGTTGTAGATGTGAGGGTCGCAGTAATTAGTCACAGAAATATGGTGGGAGTTAGAAGGGAAACGATAGGCTCTCTCTCTCTCTCTCTCTCTCTCTCTCTCTCTCTCTCTCTCTCTCTCTCTCTCTCTCTCTCTCTCTCTCTCTTCTATAGAAATGAGAAGACACGAACTTCATTTTGATAAGGTAGTGAAAAATGAGAGAGAGAGAGAGAGAGAGAGAGAGAGAGAGAGAGAGAGAGAGAGAGAGAGAGAGAGAGAGAAGACACTCCCAGACTATACGCTTTCCTTTAACCAGGGAATAATTTAGGTAGTTCATTTTGCTTTTTTTTTTATTTATCGTATGTAGTTAGTTCATTATCAGTTCTCTCTCTCTCTCTCTCTCTCTCTCTCTCTCTCTCTCTCTCTCTCTCTCTCTCTCTCTCTCTCTCTCTCTCTCTCTCTCTCTCTCTCTCTCAAAATGAGAACAAGAAATAACTGTGGATTTTAATGTTTCTTTTGTTTTATTTCTTTCTTTTTCTATCGTCGTTATTTATTTTGACGGTAGGTTTTTTTTTTTTTCTTTTTTGTGTGTGTACGATGGAACTCATTAAAGTAAAAATGGAAGAAAGAAACTAGAACGTAAGAAAACTGGTATTTGGAAGAAAACTGGTATTTCGAAATAATCACAAACTCTAAATCGTCAATCTTAAAGAAATAATTGATCTCTATGGAAGTGTTTTATTTTGATTTATTTTCAGTTGATTATTTATTTATTTGTTTATTTATTTATTGGTTTTGCAAAAAAAATATATCATTATGCATCGTGATGGAATCTTGAACTTTAGTAAAGTGATAACTTGTTTGTTTTTATGCACTGAGTAACTAACAAAGCAGCGTCAGTTGGGGTGTCCTACTCTTTGTCGTCTTACCCCCTCTCCTCCTCCTCCTCCTGATGCTGATTCTCTAATATCGTTACTTTATTTTCCTTGAAGATTTTTACGACAGTGTATGAAGGCGTGGTGTATGTGCGCGTACTGGTTTGTTTTTGATCTGATCCCAAGGGCGGTCCAGTTACGCTCTTCACTCAGTAACACGCTTCATGAAAGGCAAGCACTTGCAGACACTCTCACTCACTCACTCACTCAGTCAGTCAGTCAAGCGCTCACTTGCTCATTGTTCTCTTTATCTATGCATCACAAGCCCAGTTCATAGGTTTTATTTATTTACTTATTCATCCTTTTATCTGATATGAAACTAATTACTCTTCTTTACTCACTCCCTTACTCGCAAACTTAACTCGTTCGCTTACTCACTCGTTTGCCTTTCTATTTTCTAATCTTATTCACACACTCACATTCACTCACTCGCACACTCACTCTTTTATTTGAAGCGAAGCTAGTTTCCATAACATTTACTCATTCCCTCACTCATTCACTCACTCACTAACTCGCTCACTCACTCACACATTCTTCCCTTTGAAATCATACACTCCCTTTCCTATCCAATAGAGAGCACATGCACTCACTCATACACGCACACACACACACACACACACACACACACACACACACACACACACACACACACACACACACACACACACACACACACACACACACACACACACACACACACACACACACACTCATTTTATCACTAACAGCCATACAAACTCACTCGCAGCACAGTTCATCGTTGAGAAGTCTTAAAGTAAAGGAGAGGGGAAGGACTAGGCAGTGAACACTTAACATATAGATGCTCTTGATGTCGGATCTTGGATCTGGGCACGGATTAGCTGGGTCTTGATCTTAATCTTGATCGCCTTACCTCTCATTACCTGCAGCCCATTCAGAACAGTATCTTAGTGCCCTCGTGGGAGAGAGAGAGAGAGAGAGAGAGAGAGAGAGAGAGAGAGAGAGAGAGAGAGAGAGAGAGAGAGAGAGAGAGAATGGTAAAGGAGAAAATAACGTGAATTAGTGATAATTCAGAAGTGAATACCACCACCACCACTACCACCATTATCACCACCACCACCACCACCACTATCACCACCACCATTCAACTCACCACCACCACCACCACCATTCAACTATCACGTTCAAAAGATCAAGTAAAAGCTCGAGAAGAAACTGTAAAGGAAAATATCAGACTTAAAACTCTCTCTCTCTCTCTCTCTCTCTCTCTCTCTCTCTCTCTCTCTCTCTCTCTCTCTCTCTCTCTCTCTCTCTCTCTCTCTCTCTCTCTCTCTCTCTCTCCCAAACTCATTGTCCCTCCCCCTCCTCCCTCTCCCTGTCTCCATTTCCTTCTCGTTCGTCTCTTCCTTCTCGACACGGTGACCTCAAGTTAAATTGGTTATAAGAGAAGTTTGAAATTGAAATAATGTGAAAAGTTATAAGTAAAATTGCTGAGGTTGGGGAAGTGATACAGGAGTCACTTGATTGGACTTTTATTTATTTATTTTCGCGGGTTGAACAGACTGCCAGAAAAATAAGAAGAATGAAAAGGAAAAAAAAAAAAAGGATCATTTAACTTGCCGCTTCCTTTCGCCTGCTCCTCCTCCTCCTCCTACTCCTCCTCCTCCTCCTCCTCCCTTCCCCGAAAAAAAAAAAAAAAACAGAAGGAAGTCGAATAAAATAATGTTGGTTAATTTAATCTTATAGTTGTCTTAACATTATTTTTAACAGTTTATATCTTAAGGAGAAAAAAGAAAACGGGAGTAAATAAAGAGTTTCAGGGTTCACCAGTAATGTGCGTGAGTAACCGATTATGCAATTGCACGTATAGCATTAATAAGAGGAGAAAAAAATGCTTGAAAATTAATGTTTGGTGTGTATTCACTATCATGTTTCATTCCATCAATATGAACTGCCATGCATTTGTTCTTTGCTTTTGACGCTTGTATAACACCAGCATTCTCTCTCTCTCTCTCTCTCTCTCTCTCTCTCTCTCTCTCTCTCTCTCTCTCTCTCTCTCTCTCTCTCTCTCTCTCTCTTGATTGGATCAGCTTCATTGTTCTCTTTTATTCTCGCTTCCTCTTATCTTTCGTCGTTTTTTTTTCACAATTTCTGAATTTTCTGTTTCTTGTTTCCTTTTTTTTTTTCTTCTGTTTCTTTTGTAATTTTGATCGTTCCTCATTGTTTCCGCCTCCCTTCTATTTCACTTTCCTTTCTTTCTTTCTTTTGTTTTGTTTTGCTGTCTCTCCAAATCAGTCTTTTTTTTTTCATTTCTTTCATTTGTTTTAATATTTTGTTTCTTTTTCGTGCATCTCTCTCTCTCTCTCTCTCTCTCTCTCTCTCTCTCTCTCTCTCTCTCTCTCTCTCTCTCTCTCTCTCTCTCTCTCTCTCTCTCTCTCTCTCTCTCTCTCTCTCTCTCTCATATCAGTGTTCATGTGTTATGTTGTGTTTGGCCAGTGAAGGATTAATTGTCACAGTGTTTGTGTTGCTCTGTTTTGTGTAACCTCAAAGGGCAAGAGGAGGGTGCAGAGGAGGAGGAGGAGGAGAAGGACAGCAATACCACTATTATTGTTTTTCTCTGTAGTGGACGAGAGGCAAGGGACGCAGGGCTCGGAGGAAGAGGAGAGAGAGGGAAAGGGGTAAATACAGGGAATGGATAGGGAACAGAGAAAACTGTTGAAGGGATTTGGTGAAGCTAGGCGTGGTGAGCGGTCGTGGAATGAAAGAAATGGAAGATGGGGACTGGAAAGGATGGTGATGGTTGGTTAGGAAAAGAGTGGAAATATGTTGGAGATCAGAGGGGAGATTTGCTAAGGCTCAGAAATTAATAAGGGGAGTGAGAGATAGATTTAGTGGAGGGGTTGGGAGAGATACAGTGGAGCTAAGATGGTAGGGAATGGAAGACTGGAATGAAGGGGGAGGAGTGTTGGGAGTGGATAGAAGAGTGGGAAAAGTGGAGTTTGGGAAACGAAATGAGGTAGATTGAGTAAAAATGATATGTGGATGAGGAGGAAAATTATAGTGGATGACAAAAAAAAAGTGGATTTAGGAGTGGATAGGAGGAATGGAGGACTTACTAAGAATACCTGCTGAGATATAATGTGATGGGGATGATATGGAGTAGGTTGGGAAGTGGAGGGAACAGTGGAAGGTGGTTGGAGAGGCGTGGTGGGTTTAGAAGGGTGAGGGAGGGAGGGGTCGGAGGCTGAGGGAGGTTAGGGACCGGTATGTGAGGCTCATTTAGCGGGAGGTAAGGTGGTTTAGAGGTCTCAAGGGTGCAGTGCTGTGCCGCTAATTCCTCCCCAACCCTGCTTTGTGCGCTGGTTTGTGTCACGTTGTTATGTATTTTCCGAGTTTGTTTTTCCTTTTTTTTTTTGTGTGTGTTTGTTTTTGTAAGTTTCGAGTTTCTTATTCTCTCTCTCTCTCTCTCTCTCTCTCTCTCTCTCTCTCTCTCTCTCTCTCTCTCTCTCTCTCTCTCTCTCTCTCTCTCTCTCTCTCTCTCTCTCTCTCTCTCGTGTCTTACGGTTCATTTATTTTCACGACTTTGTTTAATTTTCGATCGTGATTTTCTTATTTTCTTTTTTTTTCTATTTCCTTTCTCGTTTCAACTTCTCGGCGCTTTTTCTCCAATGCCTTTCGCGTGTTTTCCTCTCCTCACATTTTCTTTAGTTTTATTCTTTTTTTATATATATTTTTTCGTTACTCTGGGATTTCTTTTCTCTTTTTTTTCTTTTCTTTCACCCTCCTCCTCGTTTTCTCTTTTCGCATTTTCCGTTATCTCTTCCTCACGTTTCCATTTTGGCAACTTTATATTTTCTCTTCTCTCATTCCTGTTTTCCTTATCTGACTTTCTCTCTGTAAATATTTCCCTCTCGTTTCTTATGTCGAAGGTTTTCTGTGTTTTCCTTTCATGTTGATTCTGTTTTAGCGGCGTTCATAGGTCTTCCTTCTGCAGCTTCCCCTCCGCGCCTTCTGCCTTGCTGTTTACTCCTCACGCATCTCCTGTTTCTCATATTAGGCTCATTTTTCGTCTCGTCTTCCACCTTCGTCTCCGTGTGCCACCTTAATACTTCCTCATGCCATTACTTGTCAGTCTTCTGGAGGAGGAGGATGAGGAGGAGGAAGAGGAGGATTAAAGGCTGGCAACGTGGCAAAAAATGGGGGAGTTTCGTAGGCTTAAACTCACTCTTCACTAATGACAATATTGCAAAAGTACCCCATTAGATAAAAATTCAACAATATTACTAAGCCAAAATTAAACTAAAGAACCAATAAAAGAGACTCCATCACTCCATTTCCCATTAGTTGTCTCCAAAAAAAATATGCTCTATACTTGCAATAGTCCATTTCTACAAGCTTAAGAAGAAGCCTTAGAAGTGAAAGGGTTAAAGGGAGGGATGGTATAGACTTAGTGGAAATGGTGAGTGAGGGGAGTCTCTAAAGGGATGACTACGAGGGGATGGGAGAGTGTGAGTATTGAATGAATGTAGGGGGAGCGAGGGAGAGGGGAGTGTACTCAAAGGTTAGATGTTGGGTTGGAAGGAGGAGGAGGAAGAGGAGGAGGAGGAGGAGGTGGTGAGGTAATTTTAGAAAAGGAGAGGAGAGGAGAGCAGTAACAAGGGAATGGGATGTAGAGGCTGAAAGGAGAAGGGAATGGAAGGATGATGAGAGATAATGAAAACTGAATGAGGGAAGGGAAGGATCGGGGCGTAGATGGGAAGGGAGAGGATGAGAATGAATGAGAAAGGAACGCTTCTTGCAGCTTCCCCTATGCATGTCCCTGTGCCTTTCAAAGACTAGATAAATTTATGGATAGATTGGTGGGCATTGATATATATGTTTTAATATAGGGACTGCCACTTGTAGGCCTGCTGGCTTCTTGGCTTCAGGCACCTTCCCTTACGTCCTTAGGAGAGAAGAAGGAAATTAAGGAGGGTTATGAAAACATTCTTCATATTTCTATGGGGATTCAAGCTATCTTTGAAAATATGAAAGCCTCTGCAAAACAGGAAAATGTGCAGATTGATGTACAGAGAGAAGAAGGAGGAGGAGGAAGTTAAGGGAGAGACGCGTAGGCTGCGATGGAGATGAAAAAGAAGAGGAGAGAAGGTGGGGAAGAGTTAAAAACACATAGGCTGTATGTGAAATAGGAAAGAAGAGGAATGAAAGTGAAAAACAATTAAAGACACGAATTTTGTAAGGGAGATGAGAAACAAGAGGAAGAAAATGGGGGAAGAGTTAAAGACACGAAGGCTGTAACTGAGAAAGGAAAGAAGAAGAAAGAGAGTGCAAAGTTAAAGGAGGAAGAGCTAATTTGTCGAGGCACACGTGGTTGGGGCGTGAGGCGAACATAGGCCCCGCGTAGCTCCCTGGATGCCTGCCAACACCTGCCTCCCTCCAGCCCCCAGCTCTTCCCTTCCCTCCCTCTCTCTCCCTCTTTCCCATCCCAGCACCTCTCTGTTCTTTCTCTCCCACCTTATGTTTCATCATTTCTTTCTTCACTTCCCTCTTCTGTGTTCTTTGTATTTTTTTTTTTTTTTGCTCTTTTTTTTCATATCTTCCTTTACTACCCTCCCTTCCTATCTTGACACATCTCTAAGTCTGTTTTTTTATCCTTTCTTTTGTCTCTTCCTTTCCTTCCTTTCTTCCTTTCATTCCCTCACCTTCATTTTATCCCTATTCCTCGTATCTTCCTTCATATTCCATCTCATCCATCCCTCACCCTTTTCTATCCCTTCCCTTCCCTTCCCTTCCTTTCCAAACAGACCTGACACTGCCATTTTCTCCCTGTTTGCTTCCCCTGCCCCCCGTTACTTGTAGTCTCCCTTCCCTTCCCTTCTGTCATAGTGCTCTCTTCCTTTGCCTCTTCTCCCCTTCTCTTTTCTCTTCACTTTTCTCATATGTCCATATTCTTCTTATGCTCTTCCCTTTATTTGTATTCTCCCTTCCCTTCTGTTTCTCGCCATCCTTCCTCATCTTCCTTCTTCTCCACTTCTGTCTCAGTGCTCCCTTCTCTCCTCTCCTTTCCCTTCATCTTCTTCTACATCCATATTCTTCCTTTGCACCCTCCTTTATCTGTATTTTCCCTTCCCTTCTGCTTCTACCCCATCCCTGCCCTTTTCTTCTATTCTCCCCTTCCCTTCTTTCCTTCTCTCTTCGTCTACATCTGTCCCTCCAAACCTTTTATGGAATATGGGCGATTTGCATACGTGTGGCCTCGGGTGTTTGTACAATGATTTAGTTAAAACTGAAGATCACACACACACACACACACACACACACACACACACACACATACACACACACACACATACACAGACAGCTCCAACCAGACACGTCGTAGCTCACAGATACACACAGACTCTCTCTCTCTCTCTCTCTCTCTCTCTCTCTCTCTCTCTCTCTCTCTCTCTCTCTCTCTCTCTCTCTCTCTCTCTCTCTCATTGGATGACACAGATTTGGGATAAAAGATTCATAAAAAATACACTTAAGATGCGGTGAAAGAAGTGACAACGCTGCAGTTCACGCTCGTAAATCAGTCGATACACATCACACGCTAAATGTTTGGGGGCATCCTCTCCTTCTCTCCTCTCCCTCTCTTCTCTGCCTCTCCATTTTCTCCGCTGTGCCTCTCCCTCTCCTCTCTCATCTCCTTTGGTCACGTACTCTCCCAAGCCCTTTGAGTAGGTGTTTAAAATCCTTTGACCTCTCTCTCTCTCTCTCTCTCTCTCTCTCTCTCTCTCTCTCTCTCTCTCTCTCTCTCTCTCTCTCTCTCTCTCTCTCTCTCTCTCTCTCTCTCTCTCTCTCTCTCTGTCACGTGTATGGCCACCCGTAGCCTTGTTCAGGAGCCTGCGCAACACCGTCGCCGTGATGGCAGGTCATATCTAAACAAGAATAACGTCACTGGGACGTGCCCGTGAATGTCATGCTGCCAGGAGTGTATGTGGCTTAGTGAGGCTGCCTGGCGTGTGGGGTTTGATACGGGTGTCACCAGCGCAGGGAAGGGATAGACTGCAATAACAATGATAACAACTAGTACTGCTATTACAGTTGCTGCTGCTGTTACTACTACTACTACTACTACTACTACTACTACTACTACTACTACTACTACTACTACTACTACTACTACTAAAACAACGACAACAGCAACAAGGAGAAGGAGGAAAATTTGACGATGAATAAGAATAAAGAATGAAGACAAAAAATGAAAAAAAAAACGAGAAAAAATAAGCGAAGAAAAGAAAAAATAATGATAAAAGGACAAAGGAAAAGAAGAAAAGAAGATCAACAACAACAACAACAACAACAACAACAACAACAACAAACAGTGATAATAGCAAACAACTGCAACAACAATGACAATAATAATAGTAATAATAAAAAAAAAAATAATAATAATGATAATAATAATGATAATAATAATAATAATAATAATAATAATAATAATAATAATAATAATAATAATAATAATACTTAGCTAGTACTATTTATACTACATACTGCCACTACCACCGCCATCACCACTACCACCACCACTACATCTACTCTGGGTCAGCATGCCAGTAGCGTGCGGGAGGGCGAGGAGGGGGACAAACCAATCACTGCCACTGCACGGCCAACCTAAATAAGACGCCTTCGTGCCTCCTACGTGCCGTGCCAACCAGGCCCTGCTCGTGTCAGTGCGCAGGTGTGCCTAAGCAGGTCAACCGCCGGGCAGCACGCACAGTACCGGCCGCCTGCAACACGGAAACACGAAGACCGGTACACAACACTTGTCTTAGACCCTTTTTCAGAAACACTTGTCTCTCACCACGACTATTTTCAAAGGCCACAGAAATGAGTAGCTGGGTTCTCAAGAGTATTTCGCCTGTTAATAATGTAGAAATCTTGTTAATCTGTCTCTAAAATCACAGAAACCCCCTTAAAAGCTGGTGAATCCTCAAGTAGAGCGTTTTGAAACTAGTGACAGTCTGGCGCAAGTGTTTCAGAATGCGGATTTTAGCTGTGGTGGTGGTGGAAGTGGAAGTGGGTGTGGTGGTTGTGGTGACGTGCCGCGGGCGTTGTTCTTGCGGTTCATGGGCGTGGTGGGCGTGGCGGGAACATGAGAGGTGGTGGTCTGTACAGTCATGGTGAGTAAATGAACATGCAGCGCTCACTTCCACTGTGTCCTGTGTCTTCTCGTGATCCTGAGTCTGGTTTGGTCTCAGTCTCGCAGTTTTCAAGTTCTGTAAGGAGACCGTCAGGGGGAACTTAAGATTGAGGGAAAGGGATAGACAGTAGAGCAGAGGAGTTAAGGAAAGGGATAAACAGTAGAGCAGAGGACTAAAACCTTGAGGATGAATCGTGTACATATGTGTCCTGTTTATCTTGTTTAATTTGAGCAGCGTGGATCATTCTTTCTTTTCCGCCTTTTTACCTCTATAGTCGTTTCATTAACATTCGGAAGCCTGTAAAAAAAAATAAATAAATATCTGCATTGACACTTTTTTATGGATTACGGAACTATTTACGAGACTGCAACGCAAAACTGTAGAAAAAGTCGTGGGTGATTATGGGACAAAAATGTCTAGCTGTGAAAGGATTTAATAAAAAATAAAAATAAAAAATTTGTAAGAAATTATGCATTTGTGTCTATAGCTTAAGAATTACCGAAAATTATGACCCCCACAGGACATGACGTAACAATCTTTAGTCTAGCAGATAAAGGTCGCTGTACCGAATTGAACTTTCTTCGTAGATAAAGGTCAACAGAATCGTCGTAGGCAGAGAGGCCTTTCTACCACTCAGCTGAACTTTGCGCAGATCAAACTCCACTGATCACACGCACACCTACAGTAAAGCAAAAGCGTTCCCACGATTGACTTGAATGTTGCGTAACCACTCGCGACACAGGCTAGCTATGAGAGATTCAGGGCGAGGTGTGTGGTGTTTGTCTCGCCGTCACGCCCCATTCACTACTTGTCACCTTGCGTTCTTGCGATGACGAGGGCAGAAGGGAGGGATGGCTCTTATCAAGCTCTTAGTATGACAGCACCACTCGAGGTGACTCACTTCGGCTACTGAACTTCGATGCTCTCAGTGCCCCCTTCCAACGCTGCTCCATACAAAGTGGCTTTATTTTTAGCGCCTCTATAGTCCTGGTGACAGACACTGCTGGCCTTGAGGGGTCATCGCTTGTTCCCTATACAGTGCTCTGCCCTTCCCTGGCACCAAGATAGGAAGGAAACACTGGAAAAAAGAACAGAGAAGGGGAGAAAAGCGTATAGGGTTGTTGAAAGGAAGTTGAAGAGAAGGAAGTTTAAGGAGGTAAAAGTGAAGGTAGATGAGAAGGAAGATAGATATTGCGAATAAAAAAAAAAAAAAAAAACACACACGGGGAGAAAAGAAGCCTCGTAGGTTGAAGATATAAGCAGTCCCTTCACACCCAAACCTGTGGCTCCTAAAATATGTGCTTGCCGCCTAACTCAAGGCCACAAGTGTGCTTATGAACACCTCAATATCATGAATCATGGATAAAATAACTATACTTTTCAACATATTAAACCAAGTAACATTTGGAACCGCTCAGAGTATTGAAGAGCTCTCAATATCAAACACCATCATATACATACATAAGAATACTCGTATGTCAGTCAAATTATGCCAGATGTGCGCTGATACTTCATTGAAACTTAAGTATCTACATGAAACTAAGGAAACAAGATATCACAGTGTGTATCGGAACTTTTGGTCATCAGCCGAAAAAATGTACTTTGAGATCACGAGGTAAATAGAAAGAAAAAAAATAAAATAAATAAATAAAACAAGTAATCGTGAAAAAAAAAGACTGAAACATATGCACAGGAAGCAGATATGATTGCACGGCAGAGTATATACACGCACACACACACACACACACACACACACACACACACACACACACACACACACACACACACACACACACACACACACACACACACACACACACACACACACACACACACACACACACACACACACACACACACACACACACACACACACAGCTGCCCGGTGTAAGACATGTAACTGGCCAGTGTATGAAGTCCTGGTCAGTGGGAAGCAAGTGCGGTAGTTGGTGGTAGTGTTTGTGGGTGCTTTACATGCGATTGTGAGAGAGAGAGAGAGAGAGAGAGAGAGAGAGAGAGAGAGAGAGAGAGAGAGAGAGAGAGAGGCCTCAGAACACATGCAAGGAGTGCCAGGGCGCCACACACAGCTGCAGGAGACAGACAGGACGCTTAACAGTTGCGCAAATTGAACTAGCGAGTTAAGCATCATAAATCTAACCACTAACTTTTAAGCGCTCAAGCTGCAAACAATTAAGTCAGTTTTTTTTTTTTCCTATTTTAACTTTTTTTCCTGAATACCCTTGCTTTTAATGTGTGTGTGTGTGTGTGTGTGTGTGTGTGTGTGTGTGTGTGTGTGCTTTTTTGTTTTGTTTTGTTTTTGTTTTTCTCTCTCTCACTTATCTTAAATACACTCAAGATACACACATGAGATAAACTCCTCCTCTTCCTGCTCCTCCTCCTCCTCCTCCTCCTCCTCCTCCTCCTCCTCCTCCTCCTCCTCCTCCTCGCAAATCTCTTCCAACACCTCATGAGTAAAATATACATGTATCGTTATTTTGCCTTCATTAAAGAAAAAAGAAAAAAGTATCATTGCCAAATTTAGAACTACAAAAGAAGCAACAAACGAAGCCAAGCAACTGCATCTGATACGAGAGAGAGAGAGAGAGAGAGAGAGAGAGAGAGAGAGAGAGAGAGAGAGAGAGAGAGAGAGAGAGAGCGCAGGCACACACGCAAGTATGTACGTATCTTATCGAATCTACAACAGATGTCAGTGGCCGGTTGCGGTTAAGACTCTCTCTCTCTCTCTCTCTCTCTCTCTCTCTCTCTCTCTCTCTCTCTCTCTCTCTCTCTCTCTCTCTCTCTCTCTCTCTCTCTCTCTCCTACCATTACAATACATCACCTCATCTACTACCAGGCATTCCATCTCTTCTTCCTCATTCTTTCCTCTCTCTCTCTCTCTCTCTCTCTCTCTCTCTCTCTCTCTCTCTCTCTCTCTCTCTCTCTCTCTCTCTCTCTTTGATGTTCATTCTCCCCCTCTTCTTCCATTTACTCTTTCCTCCTTACTCACGTTTCATCTACTTCCTCCTCTTCCCCTCTCCCCTGTCATTCCTCTCCCTCTCCCTCTCCCTCTCCCTCTCTCCTCCTCCCTGTACACGTATGCACCACATCTTTGAGTCTGGTCATGCCTCCAAAGCCTCAAGAAAAATGTATAAACTTGTTAAAAATCCGTTTATTTGCAGATTTCACGAGCTTCCTTGCTAAAATTCTCTCTCTCTCTCTCTCTCTCTCTCTCTCTCTCTCTCTCTCTCTCTCTCTCTCTCTCTCTCTCTCTCTCTCTCTCTCTCTCTCTCTCTCTCTCTCTCTTTTGCACGTATAGTTGTCGTGCTACACGTGAAAATATTGTGTTATTTTTATTAATGTGTTTTTTTTTTCTCTTTTTTACAGGTAAGTGTCGGATCTACGTTACCTGGTGAGCTTGTGGAAGAGGAGGAGAAGGAGGAGGAGGAGGAGGAGGAGGAGGAGGAGGAGGAGGAGGAGGAGGAGGAGGAAGAGGAGGAGGAGGAGGATGCGGGTGAGTAGTGCATGCAATTATTAAAAATGTGTTTATCTGTTTATCACCTGCAGGAGTTTAATTAATTTACTGGTTGCTTTTTAGAGGACGCATCAAGTGTGTGTGTGTGTGTGTGTGTGTGTGTGTGTGTGTGTGTTAATGAAGTGATGTGACATGCTAATAAAACTACTTAGGATAGAAAGATTAGATTCAAACTACACACACACACACACACACACACACACACACACACACACACACACACACACACACACACACACACACACACACACACACACACACACACACACACACACACAGTACAAACCAGTTCAGAGGAAGAAGCTTACATTAGGCAGCATTATCCTGTGTTACGAGAGAGAGAGAGAGAGAGAGAGAGAGAGAGAGAGAGAGAGAGAGAGAGAGAGAGAGAGAGAGAGAGAGAGAGAGAGAGAGAGAGAGAGAGAGAGAGGGATACAGTATGAGTTTATTACGATTCAGATACATGTTCATTCATTCGTTTCGTGCAGCAATTGGTATTTCGTGGGGGGAATGACTTGTGGAGGAGGAGGAGGAGGAGGAGGAGGAGGAGGAAGAAGAGATATAGAGATAGAAGAAAGATGAATAAAAAATCAGTAAAGTTAGTATAGAGAAATGACGTATGACATTTTTATTATTAATGAAGTAGAGTGAAAGAAGGAGGTGAAGGAGGAAGAGGGAGGAGGAGAGACAGATAAAAGAAAGATGAATAAAAAAAATAAGTGAAAGAGGTCACTTTTGATATATAGCTATTTCTGAAGTAAAAAAAAAGAAAAAGGAGGAGGAGGAGGAGGAGGAGGAGACGAAATAAGTGTAACAGGAGGAAATGTCGAAGATAAGTACAGTTGAAGATATTTGAGAGTGAGATGTAAAGTAACAATTAAAGTATGAAACGAAGAGGAGAAAAAGAGAGAGAAAAAAAGAAAAGAGAACAGTAAAACAATAAAAAAAATAAAGAGTAATAATGAAAACATGGATGAAAGAGGAATAGGAAGAGAGAAAATAAATAAGACAAAGAAAACAATAAGAAATAAAATAAAAATACGGTAGAGGAATAATCAAAAGATACATTTATTAAGAGGAAAAGAAGGAGGGGATAGAATGAATAGAAGGAAAATATTTATGAAGGACAAATGAAGTGAGAGTTGTTCCTAAGAAGGCGCGCCCAAAAATGGAAGTAAGGGCGTGTGAGGAGAGTTACTAAGTAGGAAAGCAATTCTGAGAGATGAAAGAAGGAGACATCATAGCATAACAAACCAAGACGTGTATCAAGTTACTCTTTTTCCCTGTTAGCTAAATGTAAAGTCAGTAGAGGTATTGTTCTGGGGATGCGAGGAAAGTATTAGTGCTGATGCTGATGCTGATAATGATGATGATAATAATGATAATGATGATAATAATGATAATAGTAATAATAATAACAACAACAACAACAACAACAACAACAACAACAACAACATCAGTAATAAAAGTGATGATAACAATAACAATACCAACAACAATAATGATGACAATAATACCAATAATAATAATAATAATAATAATAATAATAATAATGATAATAATAATAACAATAACAATAACAGTAATGAACAATAATAACAACAATCTACTTATAAATCCACATAAATAAACATCAAGCTGACAATGACTTTAAGAAACCAGGCGAGACAAGACGCCCTTCAGAATTCAAGACGAGTATAATGTCCCCTCCGCTTTTATACTGTGCCTCGTCACCAGAAGTAATGAAGAATGAAGACGGTCCTCTCTCTCCATAGCCTCTCGCCCCGCCCCTTCCCGCCGCCTTTCACAGAGCACTGGGACAGACAAGTAGTCTCTCTCTCTCTCTCTCTCTCTCTCTCTCTCTCTCTCTCTCTCTCTCTCTCTCTCTCTCTCTCTCTCTCTCTGGACGTGCTTTGTGATTAGTCATGGGTGCTAGCTAAACCATGACTTAAAACTACTACTACTTCTACTACTACTACTACTACTACTACTACTACTACTACTACTACTAATAATAATAATAATAATAATAATAATAATAATAATAATAATAATAATAAAAATAATAAAGGAAAAATGTAATGAGGGTAATACAAAAATTTCCGTGTGTGTTTGTGTGTGTGTGTGTGTGTGTGTGTGTGTGTGTGTGTGTGTGTGTGTGTGTGTGTGTGTGTGTGTGTGTGTGTGTGTGTGTGCGTGCCGGATGGAGAATGTTGGGGGGAGGGGGAGAAGGAGTATACTTCTCAAATTAGCTCTGCCCTGACATCCATGTGTAGCCTGTCTCTCTCTCTCTCTCTCTCTCTCTCTCTCTCTCTCTCTCTCTCTCTCTCTCTCTCTCTCTCTCTCTCTCTCTCTCTCTCTCTCAAGTTGAATATTCGTGTCAGCATATATGAAACACAGAGAGAGAGAGAGAGAGAGAGAGAGAGAGTACTGCTGTGATTGATGATTGACTATAAGTCCTTCTGGCACTCAAAATAGATGCCAACCGATTGAATTATAAAGAGAGGAATTGACGAACTGTAGAACCGGGTTGAATGTCCTCTCTCTCTCTCTCTCTCTCTCTCTCTCTCTCTCTCTCTCTCTCTCTCTCTCTCTCTCTCTCTCTCTCTCTCTCTCTCTCTCTCTCTCTCTCTCTTTCTTTCTCATAGATTATTTTCCCCTTTCCATTTCCTTCTTTTCCTTCTGTTCTTATGACTGTGTGTGTGTGTGTGTGTGTGTGTGTGTGTGTGTGTGTGTGTGTGTGTGTGTGTGTGTTAATTCAAGTCGTAAAAGGATAATCTCAAGCAGTGCAGACAAATTATTTTAAGTTACATAATTTCTAGACGCTTAATTATTGCAACACACACACACACACACACACACACACACACACACACACACACACACACACACACACACACACACACACACACACACACACACACACACACACACACACACACACACACACACACACACACACACACACACACATTTATCGAAATCCTTCGTTACACAAGAACTTTTTAGCATCATGTCTGAATTGTTGCTCATCCTGATCTTAAATCCAGTAGAGGTCCTTCTTATAAGTGACTGGTGTTTTCTCTTCGTATTCATTTTATTGACTTTTGAAGCGAGTGATGTTATTTTGAGGAATTGACTTCATTTGCACAGGGATGTATTCTTATAGTGTTTGGTAATAATTGAAGTAGTTTAGTTGTTTGTTTCATTTGGCCTTCTCTCTCTCTCTCTCTCTCTCTCTCTCTCTCTCTCTCTCTCTCTCTCTCTCTCTCTCTCTCTCTCTCTCTCTCTCTCAAGTCATGGTATTCGATTTCACTTTCATGCATCTGTATATTTTAGGACAGACCACCCAGTTTGAGTCACATATACGGAATCTCTCTCTCTCTCTCTCTCTCTCTCTCTCTCTCTCTCTCTCTCTCTCTCTCTCTCTCTCTCTCTCTCTCTCTCTCTCTCTCTCTCTCTCTCTCTCTCTCTCTCTCTCTCTCTCTCGTCCCAAGGGGGACGTAAGCAAAATTCTTAGTGTCAGCAACCAGGACAGAACAAGAAATAACAGGTTCAAGCTTGAAAAATTTAGGTTTAAGAAAGAGATGGGAAGAAATTTTTTCTCAAATAGAGTGGTAGATGAGTGGAACGGACTCAGTAATAATGTTGTTAATGTTAAGACATTAGGAAGTTTTAAGAAAAGATTAGACGGATTTATGGATTGGAATGACTGGTGGAAATAGGTAGGTATATTTCATACAGGGACTGCCACGTGTAAGCCTGGTGGATTCTTGCAGCTTCCCTTATTTCTTATGTTCTTCTTATGTTCTTATGTTCTCTCTCTCTCTCTCTCTCTCTCTCTCTCTCTCTCTCTCTCTCTCTCTCTCTCTCTCTCTCTCTCTCTCTCTCTCTCTCTCTCTCTCTCTCTCTCTCTCTCACGTCAGATTTTACGAGAAACCTTATGAAATATTGAGAACGGGTGTTATGGCAGCTGCCCTTTACTTGTGTGTGTGTGTGTGTGTGTGTGTGTGTGTGTGTGTGTGTGTGTGTGTTCCAAGAAGAGGGATGTGTGCTCATTGGTCGCTGCTCTGTGTGGATGTCATCATTACTAGTGATTCTATTCTGGCCAAGCCTTCGAAGAAAAACCATTCGCTCGAGAGTGTCTTTACTCCATTCTCTCTCTCTCTCTCTCTCTCTCTCTCTCTCTCTCTCTCTCTCTCTCTCTCTCTCTCTCTCTCTCTCTCTCTCTCTCTCTCTCTCTCTCTCTCTCTCTAACTTGCGTGTCCTCTCGTCTTCCGTCATTGACAAGTTACGCTCCTTCGATCTCTTCCTCCACAGTAATTCTTGGGGGTTCGATTTTTCCTTAATTAAAGCACCGTCTTTATCTTTACCCATTCCCAGAAGTTCTCCATTCCCTCCTAAGGTATCATGTTTCTCCCACTCACTCTCACTCGTAGGAAAAACTTTACGTCTGAGAGTTTCTTTGAAAATCCTTGCATCTTTGATTCTAGTGAATTTCAGTTCCTTCTTTTCCTTCAGTATCAGATGAAAGTCTCGAAATTTACGTGTCTTTTCATTGTATAATCAGCAAAAATCCATGTGTATCATTAGCATTCATTTCAAAAGCCACAGATTTGATAAGTCGTATTCTCATGTGTGTTGTTCCCATAGGTACTTGAGTCCTTGTTAAACCATCACCAGAATCATAAAAGGACCCTTGAGGGCCCTAACAACTGCTACTATAGCCTGTTAAAAGCTGTCCAGATAAGCCGGCGAGACACACAAGAATGCGGTCCCATATCCTTGAGTGTCTTCTGAAACCTCTTGTCCTGTTTGTTACTGTCCTGCGTCTCCCTAATGTTGTTTTATCTTCCCTACAATTCCATGTCTCATTTTTTTTTCTACTCTGCAAGCCACGTGTCCTTCCATAGTGTTAGCTCTTGTGTTCTTTGCCTCTTCCCGTTTTTTCCTCTTTCCTTCTTCGTTCTTTTCTAACTTAGTCTTCCTTCGAGTTCTGAGCTCCCTACACGTGAATAGACCTCAAGAGAGAGAGAGAGAGAGAGAGAGAGAGAGATTAAATGAAAGACGAGAGTAGAGATGAAATGAACACTTGCTGAGGGATTTAGAGTGAGCGAGCGAGCGAGAGAGAGAGAGAGAGAGAGAGAGAGAGAGAGAGAGAGAGAGAGAGAGATTAACTGAAAGACGAGAGTAGAGATGAAATGAACACTTGCTGAGGGATTTAGAGCGAGCGAGCGAGCGAGCGAGAGAGAGAGAGAGAGAGAGAGAGAGAGAGAGAGAGAGAGAGAGAGAGAGAGAGAGAGAGAGAGAGAGAGAGAGAGAGAGAGAGGGGGGGGGAGGGACTGTGTTCTTTCTCTTTTCTTGCTTCATGCATTCGTGTTTTGAACTATGTGGTAAAAGTTCATTCTAGCTCTCCTCCTCCTCCTCCTCGCCGTCTTTCTCAACCCTCCCTCCTTGCCTCCTTGTCTCCTAGCTTCACTCTTCCCTAATTCATTTAACAGATGTATGCGAGAGAGAGAAAGAAAGGGAGAGAGAGACTATAACATTTCAGCGTCTCATATTACACAACGACTCTGGCAGCGCACATCGAGGAGAAGGAGGAGGGAAAGGAAGAGAAGGAGGGTACTTGGTATGCAGTAGAGAAGCGCTGATTACACATTACTCGACATTTATCAAGTGCGTCTGTGAGTACTGTTTGGGAGAGAGGGGGTGGGGAAGGAAGGGTAGAGAAGAGGAGAAGAGGGAAGGAGGGAAGAGGATAGGGAAAGGGAGGGATGGGCAGAGAAGCGTCTGGGGAGGAAGAAAGATGAGAGTCGGGGAAGGGAGGGTGGATGAAGAGGAGGAGAAAGAGGAGGAGGAGGAGGAGGAGGCTGGGAAGGGAAGACCAGACATTGAGTGTCTTACATAATGTACTGTCTGGGTTTTGATTTTACTGTGTACTGCTTGGCCCTTGCATGTGTGTGTGTGTGTGTGTGTGTGTGTGTGTGTGTGTGTGTGTGTGTGTGTGTGTGTGTTGTACCCTCGGCGATCACCTTGACTCCAGATCTCAAGGTTGGGTGTTGGGACCTCCTCCGTACGCCAATTAGTGGAAGAGGTGGTCATTTGTTGTGTTGCTGGGATGTTTCTGGCGCCGTAATATCTCATTTGAGTCATGATATAGGGGAGAGAGAGAGAGAGAGAGAGAGAGAGAGAGAGAGAGAGAGAGAGAGAGAGAGAGAGAGAGAGAGAGAGAGAGATAATGCACATATCTCGCCCTCTTTCTTAACTCTTTTAGTTATAATTATGACACCTGTTATCTCAATAATCTTTACCAGACTGTACTGAACAGAAAATTGAATCAGAGACACAAAACGACTGAAATTAGTTTTGTTATCATGAGCGTCTCTCAAAATTAAGCTCTGAACATGTAACAAATCGTTTTCTTATTAAATTTATGAAGTTATAGCAGCCAAAGGGTTAAGCTGAACTATATTTCATTCATTACAATAAAGGGAAAAATCATGTACTTCCCTGATACTCGCTCACGCTTATAGCCGCTCACTTTACTCGCATCTCTCGCCTCATAGTTGCCTTATACCTGTGAAACCGAATGTTGTTGTTTGAAAGTTGAAACCTAATGATACTAGAACTCTGCGCCTACAATAATGCTCACTTAGGTTCCTCATTACCGACTCATTCTGGCAGACAAACACGCAACACTTCAGCACTTTTTTTTCTTTTTTTAAGTTTTGAAGTGTCAGGAAACTGGTTTAGGGCACAAAAAAAAAACAACAACTCTCAACCAGTCGTAAAAAAGAAAAAGAAAATAAAAAAGATAAAAGAAATTTGTTTAAAACCATGTGTGTGTGTGTGTGTGTGTGTGTGTGTGTGTGTGTGTGTGTGTGTGTGTGTGTGTGTGTGTGTATGAGCAGCAAGAAAGACAGCAACAAATAGACAGAAAGGAGATACCAGTGACAAGTACAAGACATGAACAAACACACGAAGCAACAAACAGATAACCCAGAGACTAGATATGAACACACAGATGCCCATACACTTATAAAGGCATTGGATAACACCGACAAGTGACCGCACATAAATAAACACACGGAGAGACAAAGGAGTGGACAGATATAGAGGCAGAAAAAAATAGCTCATTAAAAAAGAAACAGGTACACGTAACAAAGGATGAAAAACAGCAAGACGTCCCACAACAAAAGCCAGACGGGGAAGAATGAAACGAAATTAATCTCTCTCTTTTATTATTATTATTATTATTTTATTCATTTATTTTTATTTTTTATTTTTTTTATTTATTTTTTTGTGTGTGTGTCTGTATGACCAGGACTCTCTGTGATGATACGAATTGATTCATGTCCATCAGATAAAGACACGGACAAGAGACGAGACTTGATGAGCCACGGACGGACACTCCCATCTCCGCGTGACCGTCCCATTACCAGGACGTTCACCCCTCCCAGCGCGGCGTTTAGTGGTCTATCTTGGGGGTGGGACGCAGAGGACGCAGGGGTGAAGGAACGTTATAAAATGGGAGGAAAATAAAAGGGATGGTTTAAAAGGGGGAATAAAAAAGATGATAGAAAAAAGGAACTGAGAGGAGCTTAAGTGAAAGAGAGAGAGAGAGAGAGAGAGAGAGAGAGAGAGAGAGAGAGAGAGAGAGAGAGAGAGAGAGAGAGTTTACAGTATATTAGATGACAAATAGATGGACAGAGGAGGAAGATGAGAAACAGATGTAGAGAGAGAGAGAGAGAGAGAGAGAGAGAGAGAGAGGGGGGGGAAGATATTAGAGGAGGCAATTGAACCATCTTAATTAAACCATTGACTTTATTGGATAAGCAATAACTTTTACTGACATTTTACGAGAGAAATTAAGACAATTTATGATCAAATGTCATTTCCAAGGTGAAAGGGACATGAAATAGACAGACAGACAGACAGATTAATAAATAAACAAACGGATACAATAAATCAACCAAATCACTAACATAGCAGCAACACCATAAATAAGAAGGAAGTCTCCAATTCTGGATAATCTCTTTGGCTTTATTCTTAAGGGATTTGCAGCTCAGTGGGCCTCCTTTCTCTACCTCTTTGTAGCACTTAGAGCGCCTCTTACGAAAAAAAAAAAAAGTAGAAGAAAATAAAATGAATTAATGAAGAGAAAGATCGTTCGAATAATCACAAAGGATCGATGAATAAATAAAATTAAAGCAAATTAATATATATCTATACAAGGCAGAAACAGATCAAACATAAAATCAGATAATTTAAATAGAAAGATCGTTGGAATAATCACAAGATCAATAAATAAATAAAATAAAGGCACCAAATATACGAATTAATACATATCTATACAAAATAAAAACACTATTAACATGAGTTCAATCATCCAGTCTCTATTTTTTTTTCTTTTTTCTTTTTTTTCTTTCTTTTTTTTTATCTAAAGGAATTCACTTTCACCTCTCAGTGTTACTCTTCCTGCCTCGACCAGCTGATTGTTCCCGACGCCTCTTGGATCATCGTGTTGCTGTGTGTTGCCGTGTGTTGCCGTGTGTTCCTGTGTGTTGTTATGTTGGCTCGGAATGCTGTCTTGTGCTGCCCTGTTGCTATGCTGTGCTGTCTTGGCTTTTCCTTCTGTTATCATAAACTTTCTTTTCTGTGCTTTCTCTTTTATATGAACTTGATTACACACTTCTTTTTATCTGTCGTTCTCTAGTATTATCTTCTTCTACTTCTTCTTCTTCTTCTTCTTCTTCTTCTTCTTCTTCTTCTTCTTCTTCTTCTTCTTCTTCTTCTTCTTCTTCTTCTTCTTCTTCTTATTTTCTTCTTCTTCTTCTTCTGTTTCTTTGTCTATGAATCTGATAATTGCGCACTTCTTTGTCTCTCGTCTTTTCCTCCTCCTCCTCCTCCTCCTCCTCCTCCTCCTCCTCCTCCTCCTCCTCTTCCGCTACGCAACACCTGTCACTCACTTCGTACTCCTTTCTTAACTTTTTCTTTCATTCCTTTACCGCCTACACGTAAAACTGTACGAGTATCAACAGACGGACGGTTCCTAGTCACCCTGCCATCTCTTCTGTTTCCTTTTTTTTTTCCTTCCTTCCTTTGTTTTGATGATTTAACCATTTTCCTTTCTTTCATTCTTGTTATATTTCCTTTCTTCAACTGTTCTTATTTTCTTCGTTTGTTTCTTTTTATATAATGTTTCTCTTTGCTTCATTCCTTTTTTTTTTCTTTGGGTTCCTTTGTCTTCAGGTGCGTGTCTTTACTTCTTTATTTTTCTTACCATATATATATATATATATATATATATATATATATATATATATATATATATATATATATATATATATATATATATATATATATATATATATATATATATATATATATATATATAAACTGCCACGTGTAGACTGGCTTTTTTGCGGCTTCCCTTTTTGCTGTTAGGTTTTTTTATTCTTGTACCCATCTATCTTTTCTTCCTTCCTTCCTTCCTTCCTCCCTTTCTTTCTTTCTTTCTTTCTTTCTTTCTTTCTTCAATCCTTCTCTCCACTCGAAGACTCGCTTTACAAATCATTATATAGTCACTATGAAAAAAAACAGCGTCAGTTTCACCGCTTCACTATATAATTTTATGGAGAGTCGTAAACATTTTTTTCTAGACAAAATAGCTCAGTGTATTCTGTGACCTATCATGATACGCCTTAACCATGCTTAAGCTCATTAAGATGTTTCAAATCACATGAAGCAATGAAACAGGAGAACAGGAGGGATCGTGAGACGGTTTCGAAGACAAGTTCGGGAATTAAAACGAATCAGTTTAAAGAAAGAAATGAAACGGATGAGATGGTTCATATATAACAAGGGAACAGGTTCGGACCAGTTTTGGATCCTTGAGTGAGATCAGTGGCGTGGCGTCAGTGGGTGGCCGGCAGTGGCAGTGGTGCAAGGACGAGACAGGTGGCAGCGTTGGGTAGTGACAGTGCATAGCGAGAGTGGATGGAGGCCGTGGGTGGTAGCGGCAGATACTGGAGTGCTGCATATCCCGTGTTGCCAACCGCCGATGGACCAGATGATGTACACGACCCTTGGGTAAACGTGGGAGTGTAAATTAGCATTGTAAATCAGATGGACATTGAGGGGGTCCTTGCCTTTACGTGATTGAGTGCAGCGAGTCACGCACGGCAAGGAGCGCCTCTGATCGGTACTGTTTATCGCGCGTCTCGAGGAGTGAGGTGTGTGAAATAGTAGAGCGTGCTAGTGGGTGTGAACACTTGAATGCATGATGTGGATGAATTGTGTTACGGAAGAATGCTCGTGTGTGTGTGTGTGTGTGTGTGTGTGTGTGTGTGTGTGAAGAACTGACTATATGTTGTAGCTGGATTGTGTATTATGGAATTGTATTACCTTTCATCTTTTCTTCCTTCTCCTCCCCCTCCTCACTTTTCTCTCCTTTTTTTCCTTCCTTCCTTCCTATCTCCTTTCCTTCATCTCCTTCCTTCCTTCCTTCCTTTCTTTCTTTCCATTTCATTTCTTTTCCTTTCCGTTTTCTTCCATCCATTCATCCATATCTACAAATTTCTTTTCCTCAATCGTTTCTCCTTTACTTCAACAATTTTACCATTTTTCTTTTTTCCATATCCATTTACATCCCATTCACATCCACCCTTCCATCCCAACGTAATCCCTCACAGTTATTGATAGCCACTGGTCATCGTCCCTCATGATCGGCGCCGTACAGCTGGTAAGGTGACAGATCATATCACTCAACCTGACCCATATATACTCGTACTAGCCAGTGCATTACGTACGAACCGCACCCATAGTGACGCGGAGGGTACAGTACATTACACCCGCCCGCCAACCACCACTTTCCCGCACGACCACCACGATGGTTATTAACAGCAACAAGACTTTTCCGATAAGCGTTATCGTATCAGTGGCCGTGGAGGTAGTGGAGGAGCACGGTTTATCGACACTCATACACACACACACGTTTTTGAGGTACCGCGAGTGAGAAAAGAGGCAGGCACTCATCCCCAGTTAACTAGCCAACCTCAGAGACTTAGTAGGTGGTGGTACTGACAAGTTATCAGGTGTCTCCTCAGGGTATCGGAACCAGTAATAGCCACGTCTCGTCGGTCCCTCGCCTCTGTTGCGTAACGAGGAAAAAGGTAACTAATGAACCCACTCTTTACGTGCGTCACAGCAACACGACCGAAAAAGAACAAAGCGATAAGGAAGGCGTAGTTGGCAGGTTGGAAAAAAAAACCTTGTTGAGCTTCTGTTGGGTGAAGGACCTGAAGAAATGGACGGTAGATGGCGCAAATATGTATGTGTGTTTCCTGGCGACAGTGAGAAGACAGAAGGGGGAAGAGAATTTTTTGGTTAGTGAAGGGAGGATGAACATGAAGACAGACGGATAGACAGACGGATAGACAGACAGACAGATAGGCAAACAGATAAATGGATACATATAGATAGATAGATAGTTAGACAGGTGCAGAGAGAGAGAGAGAGAGAGAGAGAGAGAGAGAGAGAGAGAGAGAGAGAGAGAGAGAGAGAGATACCTAAATACAAACATTCTCAAGCTTCCCCCCACTCTCTCTCTCTCTCTCTCTCTCTCTCTCTCTCTCTCTCTCTCTCTCTCTAACCAAGACTTGCTAACCTAGACCCACTGGCCTGCACCGCACAGCACTCACACCTTGCCACACGCATCCACCCCCACTCTCTCCACCCTCCTTCTCTTTCCACTTCACCTCGCAACTACGGGTTATTATCAGATCCACTGTTGTCAAGCGAGAGCCGTTTGCGTTGCCCTTTTTCCACCTGTGGCTACACTGGATGAGGAAGAGAGAGGGAGAGGGAATGTGAGAAGAAAACGAGGTAGGGAGGTTGGTAGGTTACAAGACAAGATTTGGGTTCGTCCTTGGCTTTGCTTTCTGGTTTTCTTTAATGTAAATTCAACATTATTTTGTGTTTCTTTGATATCGGACTTAATTTATTATGTAGGCACGTCTCTCTCTCTCTCTCTCTCTCTCTTGGCCAGACTGTTCCTAGACAGCCTATCAATTTGCTGCCAAGAAAGTGAAAAAAGGAAAGAGAGGAGCAAGGGAGGAAAGGAGAGGAGGAACAGAGGCCAAGAAAGTCATGAGAGGGGAGGAGAGAGGTAGGTGGAGTGAAATTCATGAATACAGAGGAATGAAGGAAGTGGAGAGACATGATGGAAAGAGTGGGAAATTAGTGGAGAGGTGTTGTGTAAGGAGAGGGAGAGGGAAGAGTGAGGGGGAAGAAAAGTGCTGGGAAAGGGAAAGGAAGAGAGGAATGGAAAAGAAAAGAAAAGGAAGGATAGAAGAAGTAAAGATTGAAGAAGTGACTGATGGATAGTGAAAGTAAAAGGAAGAGGAAGGGAGAAGTAGCACAACAGGAAAGAAGATAAACTATTTTTAATGTGTGTGTGTGTGTGTGTGTGTGTGTGTGTGCGCGTGCAGGCCTCGTTAAATTTTATTTGGTGAACGTTTCTCTTTAATTTTTCTTTTAACTCTCCTCATTTCATGTATTATAATTTAATAAGTTTTTTTTTCTTTCTGTTTGAATTAATTTAACTAAATAGTAGGTTTCATTTTACTTTTCGTAAATGTGATTGTGGGTGCCATGCTTCTTTCGTCTTATTTTCTACTACTACTACTACTACTACTACTACTACTACTACTACTACTACTACTACTACTACTACTACTACTACTACTACTACCACCACCACTACTGCTGATGTGGTCGTGTCTGGCTCGCCGCACTGGCCAAGTCTCAGTGACACAGTTTGGGAGGCAGGTCAATTTTTTTTCATTTTTTTTTCTCTCTCTCTCCCTCCCTCTCTCCTTTTATTAGTTCTGGCAACTCTTCCTTGTCTTTCTTCCAATTATTATTATCTTTTCACTCTCCCTTACCCTCCTTTCTTCCCTCGTTCCTCATTTTTAGATAGCAAGAATAGCTTTCAATATTTCATCATTTTCTTTCTCGCTTTTCATCTTCTTCGTTTTTCAGATTAATATTCCTCGTTTATTCTCTTCCTTATCTTTTTTTTCTCATTTCTTCACTGATAGCAGAAATAGCATACAATATTGCCTCCTCTTTTCCTTCACCTTTTATCTTCGTGTTTTTCAGTTTAATATTCCTCATTTATTTCCTTCTTGATCTTGATCCTTTCTCTTCGTTTCACTGATAATAAAAATAGCTCTCAGTGTTTTCTTTCTCTTTTCTCTCACATTTTCATCCTCGTATTTTTTTTCATTTTAATATTTCTAACTTACTTCCTTCTTTATCTTTTCTCTTCGTCAGAGTAGAGAGAGAGAGAGAGAGAGAGAGAGAGAGAGAGAGAGAGAGAGAGAGAGAGAGAGAGAGAGAGAGAGAGAGACGGGGGAATGGGAGGGGCAGTAGCTACTTGGCAGACTTAGTAGCCGGAGAAATTTTACGCGTGGGTTTATATGACTCCTCCTCCTCCTCCTCCTCCTCCTCCTCCCGCTCTCTTCCTTTCTCTTTCTCTCCTTCCCATCTGCAACCAACTTCTCATACGCACAGGGGAAGCAAGGAAGAGGAAGAGGAGGGAAAAGAATGCTCAGAGTTAGAATAATTTAGAGAGAGAGAGAGAGAGAGAGAGAGAGAGAGAGAGAGAGAGAGAGAGAGAGAGAGAGAGAGAGAGAGAGAGGTCAACTAACTAATTAAATAAAACCACCATCCAAATAAGTAAATGACCAAATACGGGGAATATTAACAACTCGACCATCATAACAATCAGGAGACTTTCTTGCTACGCGCGACCCACTTACTATGTACCCTGACCTGTGCCATCTCACCTGCGCCCTTGCCTTGCTGAACTAACGGTAGCAGCAGGTGAAAGGAGCGATTTGTTTCCTTACTCAATGTCATGTTTGATTGGATGCAGCAACCTTGTATATATAGGAAGGCATGGGATGGTGTGAATTGGTAGGCAGGCTGATGGGCGTGGTACTGAGAGGCTGAGTGGAGTGTAACGGGCTTGAATCATATAATAAGAGACTGTGGCAGACTTTAGAACATATTCTGAAATACTTATGCGCCAAACCTCGACTACTTTGAAGTGACACGGCCTTTTTAGGGGTATTTTTACGGTCCTGGTGACAGATTAACAAGACTTCTGCATTATTAACAGCAGAAACGCTCTTGAGAACCCGGCTAATCATCTCTGTGGCCTTTGGGAATGGTCATGGTGAGAGAGCAAAGCATTTCTGAATACGGGCCTTGGCAGAGAGGAGCAGCGAGGGCCGTGACGTGGAATGAAGATGAAGCAGGCAGGTGTGAAGGGTGAGTGACGTGCAATGGAAGCGAAGGATCAGGGGCTTGATTTGAAGGGCTTTGAGGCGAGGCTGGAAGGAGGTGAGGGTTGCAGTGGGCCAGACTGAGTTGTGGTGCTTTGTGGCTGCTCTAGGTGGGATGCCAGGCACGTGGAACTGCAAATGGGTGGGGCAGGATGTCAAAGGGTGAACGTGCACCTCGCCACGTATTGTGTTACTTTACCTGTTGCTGTTATTGACGGTAGTGGTGTAGTAGTAGTAGTAGTAGTAGTAGTAGTAGTAGTAGTAGTAGTAGTAGTAGTAGTAGCAGCACGTAATAGATGATGACAACAACAACAACAACAATCACGGATCTATTAAGGCACTAACGCGAGGCACCACCAGCATTCCTCGCACCGGTAAAAGCCTCGTCACCATGGCAGTTTCCAGTCCAGTAAACGAGGCCATTTTGTCACCCACATCCACACACCCTCTCACGGTACACCCACATTTCCTCCCACACGCCAACCGCACTGCCTCCCACACCACGCCCACGTGCTCCACCACCTACACAAACTCACGCCTTTCTTCCTACTTCTTTTTTTTTTTTTTTTGTATCACCTCTTCACTCACGCTCCAAATGCTCTCCTTTTCTTCATTTCAGTTTGTAAAAGCTGATTCATTCTATCTTTGAATCTGTCACTGATTTCCTTCTTCCTTTATTCTTCCTCTTTGTGTTGCTTTAAAGTAAACGCCAAAACTGTACCTTGACCTGTTGAACTTCTTGGCACCTGTCCTGTGTGTTGGGAAGGTGCGGGTGGGTGGGTGTGTGTGACTTCATATATGTGGTTTTAATAATAGCGTTCATATATCTCCGTATTTAGTGCGTTGTTCATGAGAGGGTCTCTCTCTCTCTCTCTCTCTCTCTCTCTCTCTCTCTCTCTCTCTCTCTCTCTCTCTCTCTCTCTCTCTCTCTCTCTCTCTCTCTCTCTCTCTCTCTCTCTCTCTCTCTCTCTCTCTCTCTCTCTCGCTGCCTGTTGCTATATTCGATTACTTTTTTTTACAGGGAACGTGACTTTCATGCTGAACACTCTCTCTCTCTCTCTCTCTCTCTCTCTCTCTCTCTCTCTCTCTCTCTCTCTCTCTCTCTCTCTCTCTCTCTCTCTCTCTCTCTCTCTCTCTCTCTCTCTCTCTCTCTCTCTCTCTCTCTCTGATTGCAAGGGCCAAATACAAGTAAACAAACTGACAGACAAAGAAAGTAGTAACTAGGTGAGATGTTTATATAGACATCACATACAAGCAGACAGGTAAACACACTTGCATTCAGATGAACAGAACAATACCGAATTTTACATATATGTCCTTCCCTTTCACTCCTGCCACCCTCTATTCCCATCACGCCTCAGCAAACACACACACACTGGCGCCAGATTGTAGCTACGCCCTAGTGAATATTGAGAAAACTGACTAATGCATGGACAGGTTGACGCATTGACTGGCCTTGTGGTTGACTGACTGAGTGAATGGATGAATGATAAGCTGATTGTGTGACCTCGTGACCGATTGGCTTATTATCTGGCTTACTGACTGGCTGACTGAATGATTGATTGGTTGATGAACCGACTAAGTGGCTAATTAACTGATTACCTTACCAACTGATTAACTAACTGACTAATTAACTAACTGTTTTACTGGATTATTTACTGACTGACTCTCTAACTTGTGTATTGAGTGAGTGATTTATTCACTGACACTGTTCGACGGATTGAATTAATATAATTGACTGGCCGACTGCCTGACTGACTGACCGCCTTGCTGACCAACTTGCTCACCTCAAGCCGAGCCAAGGACGCCATTCACTTACAGACAATCACATGCTCACACACACACACACACACACACACACACACACACACACACACACACACACACACACACACACACACACACACACACACACACACACACACACACACACACACACACACACAGAGAGAGAGAGAGAGAGAGAGAGAGAGAGAGAGAGAGAGAGAGAGAGAGAGAGAGAGAGTAGGCATTGACGTGGCAGGTGGCAAAAAAGAGGGAAAAGAGAAAAAGAGACTGGAAGAACCGCAAGTTTCATTAACAAGGAGTCTCTCTCTCTCTCTCTCTCTCTCTCTCTCTCTCTCTCTCTCTCTCTCTCTCTCTCTCTCTCTCTCTCTCTCTCTCTCTCTCTCTCTCTGTCAGCCTTGCCGTATAGTTATTTCGTCATGAAAGTGAAAGCAAGCGCGCATGACTGTCTGTGAGAACATGCTTGGATTCCTTCTCCTGTACTATCTGATTTGGAAACTTTGCATCCACACGCCAGTAAACTAATTACACCTTCACAAAGAAACGCGAGGTTGTTTTATATCTATTTTTGTTATTTCTGTTATGTATGCATATGCGTTTGTGTGTGTAGGTTTTTTTTTTATTTATATTTAAGTCGTAGCGAAATCATAAAGAGAAGGGAAAAGGTAGTTCCGTCTCACACACACACACACACACACACACACTTTCAAATTCACACGCACAATTACGTGGAAATGAGTTTAAAGCTAAAGAAGAAAAAAGGAAAAAAAAGAAAAAAGAAAGTAAGTAGTTCAATAACAATAGTGTTGAACGAAATGTATTGCAAGATAACACGGCCAGAAATCATCGTACACTTCGTAACCATTATCGTACTTGGAGTCGATACGCCATATTAGGTAAAATACTCTTACGTATGGATATATTCAGTTTTAACGTTTTTATTGCACTTTTTTTTTTTTTTTAATACATGTGTGGCGACTGTGTGAATTCAGCTGCTTTATTTCATCATACGTGTGCCTGCTCTCTGTCGCAAGTGTCCATACGGAGAGACTCCCAGTCAATTCAGTCTTCTACAGGAAAAAAAAGAAAAAAAAAAGAAAAACACTAACCATCGTATTTCCTTCTTAAATAAGTCTCTCAGGAGTAAAAGTGATGTTATTGCTTTTCATCTTTGGTTCATAAAATCTGTGAGAAGCTGCAGGAATGTGTGTGTGTGTGTGTGTGTGTGTGTGTGTGTGTGTGTGTATAATAAGTATCACATTCTCTCTCTCTCTCTCTCTCTCTCTCTCTCTCTCTCTCTCTCTCTCTCTCTCTCTCTCTCTCTCTCTCTCTCTCTCTCTCTCTCTCTCTCTCTCTCTCTCTCTCTAGGTTTGAGATACTGAGGCATCCTGTGTAGATAATATGGCGGTCGCATATAGCCGTAATGTAGTAGTAGTAGTAGTAGTAGTAGTAGTAGTAGTAATAGTAGTAGTAGTAGGTAGATCTTTTTCATGCTCATTATATAATTGATGATAAACAATAATGATAAGGAAAAAGAAGATTTTAGGACCATGTGTGTGTGTGTGTGTGTATGTAGGAAAACCAGAAACCTTACGTTAAAGTGTGAGCATCCGGTTATACTCGTACATATAGACACAGATGTGAAGGTAACCGGTTTTTCACTACGTCAGCTCAGAACGTCACAAGCATATGAAAACAAAGGAAGCAGCAGGAACTCAGCAAAAACTACACGTGGGAGTCCTCGTATAAAATGTGTCTACTTACATCGATCTGTCATCCCCGTGCATACATTCACTCTCTAATCTTATAAAGCTCCCTGTTGACTCGGCACTAACAGCCTGAGTACTGAGTCTGTTAGTACTTCAATCATGCGCCATTATTCGCGTTTTAGCAATTTATCCGTGTCTGTTATATATCTAACTGTATCGAGCTTGAACCAGTTACTTTTAGAGAGAGAGAGAGAGAGAGAGAGAGAGAGAGAGAGAGAGAGAGAGAGAGAGAGAGAGAGAGAGAGAGAGAGAGAATTTTACGATATTCGATAATTTGCATGGGAATTTAATACATGCCACGGGGAGAATGAGAGAGAGAGAGAGAGAGAGAGAGAGAGAGAGAGAGAGAGAGAGAGAGAGAGAGAGAGAGAGAGAGAGAGAGAGAGAGAGAGTGGGTGGGTGTGAGGGGAAATAGCAAGGGAAAGAGTCACGTTCCCAGCAACTTATAAATAGAAAGGTGAGAATCAGAATAGCAAGGCAGGTAGAGAGAGAGAGAGAGAGAGAGAGAGAGAGAGAGAGAGAGAGAGAGAGAGAGAGAGAGAGAGTTACTTTCCTACTTAAATTTTTCTTTATAATTTCTTCATACGTTTTCCTCTCTCTCTCTCTCTCTCTCTCTCTCTCTCTCTCTCTCTCTCTCTCTCTCTCTCTCTCTCTCTCTCTCTCTTTCTACTACTACTACTACTACTACTACAGAAAACCTATCAGATATACATACGAAATACGTTATTATTTCCTCAAACATCCAATAAAACGTAGATTGACAGCGAAATCAGCGAGATGTAGCGTGTGATTGGCTGGTTGATGTGGCTGCTCTATTGCTGGTCTTGTCCCTCAGCCACAGTGTCAATCTTATTCAGCGGGTGACGGTGGCAGAGGAAGACCAGGTTATGCTTGTGGTTCGGTTTTATAGTTGGAGTTATCGCCACGCAAAATATCAGAGGTTGTGTCGTGTGTTTGTCTCGTTGCTTTTTTTTTTTTTTTTTTTGTAAACGATTCGGTATCTTTTTTTTTTTTAGGGAGTTATTTTTGTTTGTTTTTTTAGTGTTTTTTTTTTTTTTTTTTTTTTTTTTTTTTAAAGGATGTAATGGTGTTTTCGTTTTTGTGTTTGTTTTGGCAAGGATTATATACCATGACTGGGAAAAGTAACACTATAATAGTTGTTTGAGTAATCGTGTCTGTGTTCTTTCAAAATTTTCTTAACTTATCCACTATTAATATTAATGGTAGTTTCCGAACTTAAGGCAGTCATCAGTTGCAAGTCAGAATGGGCTAAATAAAGACATAATTATAATGGATAATTTGCCATCTCTTTATTACAAAATTCATATAAAACTTCCCTATAATCTCCTTATAAGCTCCCTATAATCTCCCTATAAGCTCCCTATAAGCTCCCTATAATCCTCTAGTGATATCTGAGGTTAAATTAATCTGATGCCGTGTTAATGAAAGCGTTAAGAAGCTCTGATGGAGTTCATTAGACTCGTCAAAGGTAGTTTGTATTCTAGTGATAGTTTAACAGGGACTTTGCTATATGAATGGTAACTACTAGTAAACACCAATAAGAACGTGACTAATAATCCCTGTAGTCTCTGAAAACACTCCTAATGGAAACCTAAGGTGCTACGAAATACGTGTCTTCATCTTAGTGCAAGTGATAACCTGAGTGTGGAGACCAAAGGCTGCGTCAGGCTGGTCTTTCTCCCTTACTCAGTGCAGTGGCCTCGCCTTGACCGGTGCCCTTCAGCGCGACAGACGTGCTGTATTGAAATGTGTAACTGGAAACTGAACTTCCTGATTCTGCTCGCCTTAGCAATTTACGCTCACCAGAAGGGCAAATTAATGTGCTTGAATGTATATCCTGTACTGGTGTTCTCTGTCATATTGCAGCTGAGTACTGGTTTTCAAGAACTTTTTTTTTCTTTAATCGGAAGTACACTGAAATAGTATGTTTTTGAATCCTAGTTAAGTGCTTCTTTATTTCTTTCCTTTCTTTTTTTTACAATTACTTTCCTTCCTTTATTCCCACTCAACTTGTTTTTCTTCCCTTATTCCTTCCTTTCTTTGTTCTCTGTTTTGTTCCATATTTTTTGCTTACTTCCTTACTCCTATCGTGTTTTTTCTTTCCTTCCTTCTTGCCCTTCATCCCAACACCTTTTCTTCCATCGTCACTTTATTTCTCCCTCTTTTCTTCCCTCTTCCATTCTTTCCTTCCATCCTTCCCTCCACCCTTATTCTATCTATCCACCCATCCTTCCATCCTTCCTCCACCCACCCAACCCCACCCCTGCGCCACCTAACATCCAGGCACTCGGCCCCGCATTGCTCATTGAGGCAGTTTTAACAGCATCCTGGCAGCAACATCCACTCCACAGCATTCACACACTGGGAAGGAGAGAATCAGCACCCCGCACGCACGCACTCACCTCATCACACCTTCCAACACACAGTCACCTCACCACACCTCACCACGCACTCACTGTAAGAAATGTAATGCCAGTCTTTTTTCTTTTTTTTTTTATCAGTTCTTCTATGATCGTCTTATTTTTTAACGTCCATTTTACTTTACTTATTTATTTGTTTGTTTATTTTTTTTATTTATTCATATACTTTTATTTCTTCTTTTTTGTATCTTTTACGTCATTTCTTCACTCTCTCTCTCTCTCTCTCTCTCTCTCTCTCTCTCTCTCTCTCTCTCTCTCTCTCTCTCTCTCTCTCTCTCTCTCTCTCTCTCTCTCTCTCTCTCTCTCTCTCTCTCTCTCTCTCTCTCTCTCTCTCTCTCTCTCTCTCTCTCCGCCACGACACCTCATCCTCCTACCTTGCTTTCTCTTCACATTACACCTCTCTTTTTCTCTGTTTTGTACTCATCTGGCTATTACCTATCCTCTCTCTCTCTCTCTCTCTCTCTCTCTCTCTCTCTCTCTCTCTCTCTCTCTCTCTCTCTCTCTCTCTCTCTCTCTCTCTCTCTCTCTCTCTCTCTCTCTCTCTCTCTCTCTCTCTCTCTCTCTCTCTCTCTCTCTCTCTCTCTCTGCTATATAAGGCTCCCCCAGACAAACCCTCGTGTGTGTGTGTGTGTGTGTGTGTGTGTGTGTGTGTGTGTGTGTGTGTGTGTGTGTGTGTGTGTGTGTGTGTGTGTGTGTACAGGTTTTTGCACAAGTTGCCTCACCTGTGCAGGTAGCAGAGGAGACAGGTACCTTATACAGAGTATCCGTGCCCTCTCTCTCTCTCTCTCTCTCTCTCTCTCTCTCTCTCTCTCTCTCTCTCTCTCTCTCTCTCTCTCGTAGTAAAAACGACTAAAGCCACCGCAGAAAGAGAGAGAGAGAGAGAGAGAGAGAGAGAGAGAGAGAGAGAGCGTGAAGTGGTGTTAAGGGAGAGCCGCTCAAAGTGGTGACTAAGTGGAGAATAAAGTGAGGTTGGGAAGCTTATTTTGGGACTTTTCGGATGAATATACCTCCCTCTTCCTCCTCCTCCTCTTCCTCCTTCTCCTCCTCCTCCTCCTCCTCCTCCTCCTCCTCCTCCTCCTCCTCCTCTTCCTCCTCTTCCTCTTCCTTCTCCTTCGTCTAGTCACTACATTCTTTCGTCTGTTTTTTTCCATTGATTCTCTCTCTCTCTCTCTCTCTCTCTCTCTCTCTCTCTCTCTCTCTCTCTCTCTCTCTCTCTCTCTCTCTCTCTCTCTCTCTCTCTCTCTCTCTCTCTCTCTCTCTCTCTCTCTCTCTCTTCCATCAGCTTTACCATAATGCCTTTCTCTCCCTCGCTTTCACGTCGTTCTCTCCATCTTTCTTTCCTATATTTTCCTCCGTTCCTCTTCCCTCCTTTCCTCTCCCTCTTTTCCTCTCCATCCTTGCCACACAATACCGTACATGACTACCCTCTTTCCTGTCGCTCCTTCTCCTCCTCCTCCTCCTCCTCCTCCTCCTCCTCCTCCTCCTCCTCCTCCTCCTCCTCCTCCTCCTCCTCCTCCTCCTCCTCCTCCTTCTCCTCCTCCTCTGTACCTTCGATGAAGCTTCGTGGGAGTAGAATCCTATGAGACTGTGACAGACTGACAGACAGACAGACATACCGACAGACAGAAAGACAAAAGGACAGAAGGACTGATGGAGAGAGCGGTATAGGCAGGTATACACACACACACACACACACACACACACACACACACACACACACACACACACACACACACACACACACACACACACACACACACACACACACACATACGAGTACACAAGAAAATCAGCTGACACTTTACTGACTTACTGACTGACTGACTGACGAAGTACTAGATAGCCAAGCAGATTAGGTGTCTGATTTACTGGGAAACTGCTGACGTGCCCTGGGTCAGCTGGCTCCCTTGATCTTGATTTCACTTTTTTTTTTCTATCAGTGGCGGTCAGCCAAGGGTTACCAGAAGTGTTTAAAAATGCCTACTTGATTGCTGGTCCTATAAAGTTTGCCTGGGAGAAGATTTTGAGCGAGTTGTCTCATTTAGGTGCGTGTGTGTGTGTGTGTGTGTGTGTGTGTGTGTGTGTGTGTGTGTGTGTGTGTGTGTGTGTGTGTGTGTGTGTGTGTGTACACATCTTGCTTAGTAGCTTTATGAATATTGCTGAGCACGTTGCAGATAAAGAGAGAGAGAGAGAGAGAGAGAGAGAGAGAGAGAGAGAGAGAGAGAGAGAGAGAGAGAGAGAGAGAGAGAGAGAGAGAGAGAGAGAAGCTGACAGGCAGACGGACAGGTAACCAAATTGGCAGGCAGAGATAAGAGACCAACAGACAGTCAGACATAGACATTGACCGATGAGCCAAGCAACATCTTTAAAACACAGCACGGAGCTTCAGGAGAGAAGTGGCTGCAGAACATTGAGCTTTTTGAGACTTAAGAACACAGGAACATAAGGGAAGCTGCAAGAAGCCATCAGGCCTCCTCGTGGCCGTTCCTGTATAAAACATATCTACTTATTCTCATTTATTATCTTCACAACTCTTATAATGAAGTTGGAAAGCGCATAACCAAATGGGTGAGAAATGATAATAATGATTAATAATAATAATAATCCCACGTTCGACTTCCACCGCTGCAAAGTTCATATATTCTACTAAACTTGCACCGGTGACTCACTCCTCACTCCCCACTCCCCGCGTGCCGTCGAGGGTCCACACAGACACGTTACCAGCTCCAGCCACCTGCCATTGAGACCCAGAGCGTTGACCTTCACGAGGCAGGGCACCATGAACACGTGTGCCCGCGCCGACACTTACACCATCAGGGCCTGGGAACGGGTTGCTCTCTGGCACTGTGCTCGGCTCGATGCTTAAAAGTTATGGCCGCGCCACACGGTAGATTCTCGGTAGCGGAGGTAACGCCCTCTCGTGTTGTCTAGCTCGGAAGTCGAGTAACGTTTTGCATTCCGACTTTATTTGGTGTTTTCCTCAATGTTAAGTCCTCTGATCTGCTGGTGGTGTCTATGAAACTTAATAACTAGTAGATATTAAATTTTCAGAGATTATATGATTGAGGAAAATTGCTTTTAAACAGTGAATGGGAGTGTAGCACGTCACTCGACGTCTGACCATTACTGCAACTTCACTGTACTTCTAGCCACATCACATGGTCTCGCTAGGGTACCATTTCTTTTTGCCTCACACCTACAGTAGCAACCAGAAGCAAGATGGCAACCAGCACACGCGAGGATCTGTCTAAGAAATACAAATCATCAAGACAGACAAGCTGCGGACACTCCTGAGGTCAGCAGTGAGCGATGACTTGACCTTGTGTTGGCGGGACGGGCGGGGAGACGCGCTGAGTGGTTGAGTGGACATTCTGTGAAGACGTCCACACCGCGAATAGAGACAAAACAGACGGACAGACGGACATACAGACAGTCAGAGATACTTGGTGAATAAATGCAGACATACGGAAACTTTAAAGAAATCCCTTATCGATGAGCACTATAGACGACGCACTGATAATAAACACAACAAGAAAGGCAAGAAAGTAACAAGTACCACGTGAGAAATAAACAAAAATGGTAGGTAAAGATAAATGACGAAAACATAAATGGTAAGAGACAGTACATTTACGAAACCAGAACTCCTGTTGTCTCCGCCGCTTTCTACACACACACACACACACACACACACACACACACACACACACACACACACACACACACACACACACACACACACACACACACACACACGGACTGACAGGTGAATACAGTTGAATGTGTGGAGGTGGTGGTGGTGGTGGAAGGTGTATTGGGGAGAAAGGGGTAAGGGCAGGTGTGTGGAGGTGGGTGCAACAGGTGGTACATCTGTAATCAATAGTCTCTCCCTCCTCCTCCTCCTCCTCCTCCTCCTATTCTTTTTTTTTTTCTCGTCTTCGCTTTCCATTGTCCTTGTTGGGTTTTTCTTTATCTTTCTCCAGCTCCTCTTACATCTCTTCCTCCTCCTCCTTCTCCTCCTCCTCCTCCTCCTCCTCCTCCTCCTCCTCCTCCTCCTCCTCCTCCTCCTCCTCCTCCTCCTCCTCCTCCTCCTCCCTGTTTTTGTTTTAATTTTTACTTTTCATTGTCTCTCGCGTTTTTTTCCTTGTCATTTCTCCACCACCATTACGACCACCACCATCTCTTCCTCCTCCTCCTCCTCCTCCTCCTCCTCCTCCTCCTCCTCCGCACAGGAAGAGCACATAACTAAACACACAAGCACCAACAATACCATCATACTCTCCTCATCTCCCATTCATCCTCTTCATCCTCCTCATTCTTCTCTCATTCTTCCTCTTACTTCCCGCCACTACTGGTTCATTGCCCTCCTCCTCCTCCTCCTCCTCC
The DNA here is from genome assembly GCF_035594125.1 of Scylla paramamosain. NCBI lineage: Eukaryota > Metazoa > Arthropoda > Malacostraca > Decapoda > Portunidae > Scylla > Scylla paramamosain. Next base: position 22,469,157 of record NC_087158.1, read on the forward strand.
TCCTCCTCCTCCTCCTCCTCCTCCTCCTCCTTAGACGGTCAGACCTTCAAGCTTTCACGTCTAGTCTGTTGAAAAGTCTCGTCTGGGCTTCGTTTACCTCCTCCTCCTCCTCCTCCCTCTTCCGTTTTATCTCCCCTCCCTTCCTTCTTTAGACCATGAATCTGTAACTTCCTCCTCCTCCTCCTCCTCCTCTCTCTCTCTCTCTCTCTCTCTCTCTCTCTCTCTCTCTCTCTCTCTCTCTCTCTCTCTCTCTCTCTCTCTCTCTCTCTCTCTCTCTCTCTCTCTCTCTCTCTCTCTCTCTCTCTCTCTCTCTCTCTCTCTCTCTCTCTCTCTCTCAGTACCTTAAAGACGGGTTTATATTATCGAAATTTCTTACCAAATCTGTATAACTTTTCAAATATTTTTCGGGGCATTTTTGGAAGATTATGTAGAAGTTTAGAAGAATGTCCCTCAGGTTTATCTTATCGTAGTGTTTATTGGCGGACGTATAACTCTTTCAGTGCTAGATTTATTTTATTTTTTTTTTCCTTTTTTCCCTTAATCACCTTTCATAATTTTTCAGGCATTTATTTTATTTCATCTTAGATTATTTTGTAGACCAGAAAACGCAAGATTAAGTAGTTCCTGTTCTCCTTTTTCTGCTTCCTTAGGATCTTGATTTATTTATTTGTTTGTTTATATGTTTATTTATTCATTTATTCATTCAATCATTCATTCATTTATTTATTTATTTATTCATTCATGTATTTATTTATCTTATTTTATTCTATTCATTGTTTTTTTATTTTATTTATTTTTTTACAGCGCTGTGAATGTTAACGAACAACGTACCAGTAAAAAGGCTTAGGAAATGGAGAGGATTTCAAGTGATGTATTGAAATATAATGTTCGTATTCACGGGTGCCACTTTCACCCTCTGCCGCGAGAAAGAGGGTTCATATCCGTCATAGGCTCAAGGCTCTTAGTATGAAATGTTGGACGCTTTATCGGGACTGCTCTCAATAGGCTGCTGTAGAAATTACCGGGATTTTCAACGATGAGTGTATGAGTGTGGATTTCTGTTTTTTTTTTTTTTTTTTTTTGCATCATCAATAAAAAAAAATCGAGCAAGAGAACCTGACTCATCTTCTCTGTATCCTTTGAGAATTGCCCTAATGAGCGAACAAAGCGTTTAGGAATATGTCCTTCAGTCTTGAAACGTTTTATGGTTTCACTAAGACTGTTCTCAAACGCCGCAGGTGATAAATCGAGTTCTCATGCATGATTTCCTCACTAGATTCATGAAAACGCCCTTAAAAGCCGCTGAAACTTTCACTAGATCTTGAAAAATCTCAGTAATTTCCACTAGACGCTGCAAAAAGTTGAAAAATATGGTCCTCAATTGTCAGCGATACAAAACTACAATAATTTCTACTGAAGCTCTTTAAATAAATGAAGTCACTGAGTCAGGTTCAAGAATATGGCCCTTAATTGTCAAAGATACAAAACTGAGCACCGAGGCAAGGCAGATCGCTCCAGACTGACGCATCTTTCATCTAATCCTCCTCGAAGCGCCGTGCCATTATTTGATTTCTCCTTTCGTTCCCAGAAACACGTAAATCAATAAGCCCTCGCCTCTCCCGTAACTGACCGCGAACAGATATTTCCAGCTCGCACGATATTCACATCGGCACAACTGCGTGGGTGCGCTCTGAGTCCTTAGAAGATTTACTGGATTAGATGAAGGAAAAAGTGCAATTCAGTGATGGTAGTTGTGGTAGTGGTGGTAGTAGTAGTAGTGGTAGTAGCAGTAGTAGTTGTTGTTGTAGTAGTTTAGTTGCTTTAGTAAGGTTGTTGTTATTGTTGTCGTCATCAGAGCAGTAGTAACAGCAGCAATTATAACAAAAACAGTGGTAGCAGTAGGTAGCAATTGGCAAAACATCAAAGTTCTAGACCTGAAAAAACCGGATTTCGCGAGAGAGAGAGAGAGAGAGAGAGAGAGAGAGAGAGAGAGAGAGAGAGAGAGAGAGAGAGAGAGAGAGAGAGAATTGCATCAACTCGGAACTTCAACCAACCGAACCTTTACGTTAATAAATAGTAAAAAATAAATAAATAAATAATAATAATAATAATAATAATAATAATAATAATAATAATAATAATAATAATAATAAATACCAAATATATGAAAAGAGAAAGAAGAGAGAAAAAAACACTCGTCCAGCACTCGGTCTCAATTACACTACGTAGTCCAGATCCTCATTAGTGTTCCCGGTGCATAGTGTGAGTGTACTGTAACCTGTGAACTAACTAACCATCTTCCATTCGTATAACATGAGGAACAAGCAATTCAGCAGTTACCTGTCAAGACAAACAAGTGGCAACGTTGTGCGCATACGTAAGATTAAGGCAGATACATTAAAGACTTCCGTGTTCGTGGTAACAGTCATGGTATTGGTATGAGGGCTAGTGACAATGGCAGTAAGGATGATACACATCAAACACTTTTGCTATGTGTCAAGCAAAACCAGTCGCAACGTTTTATACATGCGTAAGAAAAGGCAGATGTATTACAGACTTTCCATGCAGTACTATTCGTATGAGGAGCGATGACAGTGGCGGTGGTAGTAAGGATGATACACACTTTTATTACCATCGTGGAGTTTTCAACATTTATACATTATGCAAACACTAATGCTGATGCGGCGAAAGAGTGGCTGGGAGTGCAAGATGTGAGTGTGTGTGTATGTTAGATTGTCAACAAATTCTTAGTCAACGTAGGCCTTCAAATCGTGGGCCCACAAGGATGCAAGGGATAAGAGAGGGAGGGGAGATGAATGAGTGACAGGAGCAAGGCAGCGCAGTGATCGAAGAGTCCCAGACAGCTCACTCTTCAGGCCACGT
>NC_087158.1:22477039-22494539 GCF_035594125.1 Scylla paramamosain
TATTCAAGAGACAGTGCTACAAAGAAATAAGTATGAAAAGTTGTACAAATGATGCTAGGAAAGATTTACTAGCATTGAAAGGGTTAACGGTCCTTAATTTAGACCTGATTCATTTCTTTTGTTTCATTCGTCTTACATCTGACCTTCGCTCCCTCTTCGCAGTATTCAGGGGCGTCTTGTGTATATCAAATGGCTTCTCGCAACCATATTTTCGTGTGGTCTGATATTCCTGCATGTAATCCCGCCATCAGGAATTAGGAAGGCGAGGCGGGAAGGCAATGAATTATGGAATAGTGAACACAAGGATAGAAGAGTGTGCATATGTGTGTGTGTGTGTGTGTGTGTGTGTGTGTGTGTGTGTGTGTGTGTGTGTGTGTGTGTGTGTTGCGTCAATCACTACATGGTCTGATGATCGGATTATCTCTCGTCTCATTAACATATTTTGGGGATATTTTGTTTGCGTTGCATGAAATTAATCTCTCCCTCACGCTCTGCTGTTCCTCATCTTCATTCCTCAGTGAGTCAGTCTTCAACACAACGCCCCTCAACACACACTGACGTATCTCCCCTCCTTTCCCATCCCTTTCCAACAAATCATCCCTCTTCCTTCCTTCCTTCCGTCCTTTCCATCCCGTTTCTTCCTCATCCAGTCCCACCAAAACACCCTCCCCCTTTCTCATCCCATCCCTCCAAAACACCCCCCCTTCCTTCTCATACTCTTCCTTTTCTATTCCATTCCCTTTCTTCCTCTTCCCATCCCATCAAAACACCCCTTTCCTTTCTTCTCAACCCTTCCTTTCCCATCTTATCCCACCAAAACAGCTCCTTTCCCATCTCATCTCACCAAAACACCCTTTTCCCTTCCCATCAAAACACCCCTTCCCCATCCCATCCCATCCCATCCCCGTTCCATCATACTCCTCCCTACAGCAACACGCAAACACATTCAGTACATAATTCACCCCCATCTCTGCCTCTTATCTCCCTCCCCACATCATGACCTGCCGCTGACTGACCTCGCCTCTCTCTCTCTCTCCCCTACAGTGGTGTTGACCTTCGTGAACTGCTGGAACGTGAAGTGGGCCACCCGCGTGCAGGACATCTTCACGGGCGCCAAGCTCTTTGCCCTCGCCGTCATCATCATCACCGGATTTGTGCAGCTGGGTCGTGGTGAGTGCAGTGTTGTGTATGCTTGTGTTCTGATGATTCGTGTTTCTTTTCTTCTTGTTGCTGTTTCTTTATTTTTCTATTTATTTCTTTTATTTATTTGTTTATTTTATTTTTACTTATTTGTTTGTTTGTTTATGTATTTATTTATTTATTTTTTTTTTGGTCATTGTCTTATTCGTTGTCGTCTTTCTTCTGCTACAGTGGTGTTATTCTTTTTGATCATTCCCCCCTTCTTTTCTTTTCTTCTTTGATATTTTTTCGTCCTTCTTTTTCATTTATTCTCTTCTTCTTCTTCTTCTTCTTCTTCTTCTTCTTCTTCTTCTTCTTCTTCTTCTTCTCCTCTTTAACATGCTGCGCCTTACGACTCCATTTCTTCCTTCTTTTTCTTTCTTTCTCTTTTTCTTTTCTCGTTCTTGTTCTTGTTCTTCTTGTTCTCCTCCTCCTCCTCCTCCTCCTCCTCCTCCTCCTCCTCCTCCTCCTCCTCCTCCTCCTCCTCCTCCTCCTTCTCCATTTCCCGTTCTTTTTCGCTTATCACCATGCTTTCATCTTTTTCTGATTTCTTCACCCCAATTTTTATTCGTTTTGTCTCCATCTTTCTCTTCATTATCTTTCTTACTAGTTTTTCCATCCTTTCTCTTCCTTCTTTATTTTCTTTTATCTTTTAGTCATCTTGTACTTTAATATCTTCAAACTACTCGCCTTTTTTTCAGATGTCTCCTCCTCCTCCTCCTCCTCCTCCTCCTCCTCCTCCTCCTCCTCCTCCTCCTCCTTCACTACCATTCAGCTTTTAAGAAATGGTTCAAAGAGAGAGAGAGAGAGAGAGAGAGAGAGAGAGAGAGAGAGAGAGAGAGAGAGAGAGAGAGAGAGAGAGAGAGAGGCTTCCCTTTCAAAGAGGAAAAGGAGCTGAGATGAGGTTTCTCCACTCGCCTCCACTCTCCTCACCCTCCGCTTTTCCCTCACCTCTCCCTCACACTTTCCCCTCACACCCTCCTCCTTTTTTATTCCTTTTCCTTCATTCCTCCTTCTATTCTCTCTCTCTCTCTCTCTCTCTCTCTCTCTCTCTCTCTCTCTCTCTCTCTCTCTCTCTCTCTCTCTCTCTCTCTCTCTCGAATCAGGAGTGGGAGTGGATTTTCGGAGGGGAGGGAAGGGGGAAAAGTTGACGGAGGAAGGAAAAATGAGGGGTGGAGAGGAGAGGAGAGGAGGGGAGAGGAGGAAGGGATGAAGGGAAGAAAGATGACGGGAGGAATGGGAGGAAATTAGGAGAGGGGAGAGAGGGCGGAGGTGGAGACGGGTTGATAAGAGAGAGAGAGAGAGAGAGAGAGAGAGAGAGAGAGAGAGAGAGAGAGAGAGAGAGAGAGAGAGAGAGAGAGAGAGAGAGAATATTCCATCCCCTCCTATCGTTTTATCTGCGTCATCTTTATTTATTATTATTCTTTTTTTTCTCACATGTTTCCTCATCGCCATATTTTCATGTGTTGCTTCATCGTTCCTTGTTTCTCCGTTTTATCACACTCCACTTTCTCGGTTTGTTATTGTTTTTACTTCCCTTTTTCCTCATTTGATCTCTTTCTTATTTGGTGCAGTTTGTGTTTCTTTCCCCCTCTTTATTCTTTCCTTGTCGCCTTTATTAAGTAGTGTTGTTGTTGTTGTTGTTGAAGAAGGAGTTTATAGTTGCAGTGTTGGAAGCATCTCTCATCGTCATCAGCATTGTCATCATTAGCATCATCATTACTACCGACGTTTCCTTTTTTTTTTTTTTACTACTTGAATGAGTTTTTTTTTTCTTCCTTCTCGTTAATTTTTCACTCTGTCATCTGCTATGGTTCTCTGTTAATCACGGAGACGATCAATTGGTGCGTGTTCTCTGTAACTTTGTTTTTAGGAGCTATTTGTTAATCTTCATAGTTTTTTTTTTTTTTTGCATTTGTATTGTCGTAATATTCATAGTAGTCATCATTACCATCATTGTTGCCTTTATTTTGTTGATCGTCAGTGCCGTGGTTATCAAAGGGAACAACATAGATGCTTCAGAAATATGTGAACGAGATACGTGGCAAAAGTAGATAGGTGCACGAGTCATACTAGTAAAGTAAACAGATTAATTAGCAGAAGTAGCAGTAGCAATAGTAGTAGAAGTAGTAGTGGTAGTAGTAGTAGTAGTAGCAGAAGTAGTAGTAGTAGCAGTAGTAGTAGTAGTAGTAGTAGTAGTAGTAGTAGTAGTAGTAGTAGTAGTAGTAGTAGTAGTAGTAGTAGTAAAAACAGTAGTAGTATTACCAATGCTGCTGATACTACTACTACTACTACTGCTATTACTACTACTACTACTACTTCCATCATCACCACCACCACCACAATTGTTCATGTTTATTTTTGAAACTCCTTGCGTCACAGGACAGGTGTTAACGATGAAATCACACGTGTTCCAATCAGCAAGTCACAGGTGGAGCAGGTGTTATGCGCACACACACACACACACACACACACACACACACACACACACACAGAGAGAGAGAGAGAGAGAGAGAGAGAGAGAGAGAGAGAGAGAGAGAGAGAGAGAGAGAGAGAGAGCCCTGACACGATATTTTATTTACTGAGGTACAAAACTGATATTATAAAAGATACTTACAAACGTGACGCAAGATGTGCATTCCCTCTTAATACTTCTTAATGAGTTTACGTAGGTGATATATATATTTACAGAGGTACAAAGTCCGATTCAACGTCAACAAGTGTCTACAGGTGATAGGCGTCAGTTGCAGTCTATATAGTTTACACAGGTGTTCTGATCATACAGTTGCAGTCATTTATAGTCTTCCTGTTAAAGTGTTTCAATGAGAGAGACGAGTGTTGTGTTTATAGAGGTGACAGAGGCCAGTGTTTGATATGTACAGAGGTGAACCGCTCATACAGGTGTTGTAATCATGCAGGTACCGTTCGTAAGTTACCTGGCAAAGAGTTATATTTACACAGGTACAAATATTACAGGTGCTGGAATGGTATTTATAAAGGTACAAATATTACAAAAGTTACAGAGGTACGAGAGTGGTATTTAGACAGGTACAGATACATGTTACAGGGATTACAGTGGTGCCAATAATACACGCGTTACAGAGATGCAACAGTGGTATTTACAGAGGCACGCAGTCCTTCATAACAGCTCCCGATACCTTTGTCTGTCAGGGAGGGGAGAGGAGAGGTGTGGGCCGAGTTTCTTTGAAGTATAGAATAATTTTCCTCTCCTCTTCCTCTTCGTCCTCTTCGTCGTCCTTGTCGTCGTCGTCTTCCTCCTCCTCCTCCTCTTGTTGTTGCTGTTGTTGTTGTTGTTGTTGTTGTATGTTGTTGTTGTCGTTGTTGTTGTTGTTTTCTTCCTGTTCTTCTTCTTGTTCTTTTCTTCTTCTTGTTTTTGTTCTTCTTTTTCTCCTCCTCCACGTCGAGTACTAAAGATCAATAAGAACTAAGCACGTGTCAGTTCGAAGTGCCTAGTATCTCTCTCTCTCTCTCTCTCTCTCTCTCTCTCTCTCTCTCTCTCTCTCTCTCTCTCTCTCTCTCTCTCTCTCTCTCTCTCTCTCTCTCTCTCTCTCTCTGTCAGTGATATCGTCAGTAAAATGTCACAAAATTAATAATACACTGCGTCAATGTCTGGAAATTTGCTTCTATTCATCCGGCAAATTAAATAAATTCTCTCTCTCTCTCTCTCTCTCTCTCTCTCTCTCTCTCTCTCTCTCTCTCTCTCTCTCTCTCTCTCTCTCTCTCTCTCTCTCTCTCTCTCTCTCTCTCTCTCTCTCTCTCTCTCTCTCTCTCTCTCTCCGCTTGTAAACGAATGCATGACGCAGTGATCGAAGCTTGCCTGGTTCACCTCGTTATTACTGGAGGGTTTTTAGAATGTGTCTGTTTTCTATTGATTTATTTATTTTATTTATTTTTTATTTATTTATTTTATTTTATTTTATTTTTTTTTTTTGCACCAGTTGCGGGTGGACGTATTATTGGTTCTGTGGTAAAATTGATCGTATTGTGTTCGTTATGTGTCTGATTGATTTATGTATGCATGTGTGTGTGTATGGATGTGTTTTGGTGTTTACTTATTTATGTTCCTTTATGTTATTTTTTTTTTTATTACGATATCTTTTTTTTTTTATTTTTGCTTATTTGTTTATTTATCTATTTATTTATTTTGCCTTCATAATTATGTTCTGAAATATTTTCTAAGTCATCATCTACTGTTTTCTTGATTTTTTTTTTTTTCTGTTCTATTTTTCATACTTTTTTCGTTTTTCTTTCCACTTTTCACGTCCTCCACATGAAGTTCATTAAACAGATATGAAAAAAGCAATAGTCAGAAATCGAACCACACAGGATGTGAAATTGACGCAGCGCATTATTTATTTTTAGCTCTTTTTTTTTTAAGTTGAGCAAAACGAGGAATATTTTGGTATATATATAGATTGCTTTTAAAGCTGTGGTATGCTTCTTATATGAAAATGGTGAAAAATCAGTAATGCCCATAAAAAGTTATTTAAGCGCATATTTTATCTCTCATTAATTTTGAGAACATGTTATATGTATTTATATATATATATATATATATATATATATATATATATATATATATATATATATATATATATATATATATATATATATATATATATATATATATATATACCGTTCCCTATCACAGTAGATATGAAATGTATCACTCTCTATACCAGAGGTAACTGTTTCAAGCTTGATAGAATTAGATTTAGAAGATACTACAAAATTTACCTCTTTCCCATACCATCTCATCCCATTCCCATCTCATCCCATTCCTCTCAACACCAACACGCAATCACACAGTCAACACGCAAGTAAATCCGCATCTCTCCCTCTTATCTCCCTCCCCCTATCATTACCCTGCTGACTGTTTCTAGTTTGAAGTTATATTTAGAAGATGGGAAATTTTGCTTCACGAATAGTGTTAGGTAAGTGGAATACAGCAGACTCAATAATCTTGTTTTCAGTGTCGAGCCAGTAAGGGGATTTTAAATGTAGATTAAATAAATTTATGGATAAGGATGATAGAAGGAAAGTTTTAGCCATGAACTCCCCACGTGCAGACCTTCTGTAGCTACCCTTGTGTTCTTGTGGTATCTAGATCTTATGTTGTCATACTCTTAAACGAAGCACTACTACAACTAACAGTTATTGTACGGAGTGTTGTCTCGTTGCCTGTCAAAATTGTATGCCTCTTCACAATCATCTACAATACCATCCATTCATTCACTCACAACAAACACCCTCTACCGCACTCTTCAGACGCACTTCACACTTCTTTTACATCCCTGCCCTCACGAGCCTACTCATTGAAAGGTACAGATCGTGGGCGACGCGTGGGCGGGACAACCTCATCCCAGGCCGTGGGTTCGCCTCGACCTGGGACCATAAAAGCAAGGGAGGCAGGGATATCTTTCTGTCGGCCCGTCACCACCACGCTAATTGGTTCCTGTGGCGTCTTAGAGAGAGAGAGAGAGAGAGAGAGAGAGAGAGAGAGAGAGAGAGAGAGAGAGAGAGAGAGAGAGAGAGAGAGAGAGAGAGAGTATAACTAAAGGAATGGGGAGATGTAGGAGTTGTAGGGGGGAGTAAATGTTGGGAAGTTTTGGAGAATCTCTCTCTCTCTCTCTCTCTCTCTCTCTCTCTCTCTCTCTCTCTCTCTCTCTCTCTCTCTCTCTCTCTCTCTCTCTCTCTCTCTCTCTCTCTCTCTCTCTCTCTCTCCACAATTTTTCAGGTTTAGTCCTTAGTCTATGATCCGTTCATCTACCCTCCTCCTCCTCCTCCTCCCCCTCCACTATTCTCCATCTTAAGCAGTTCCCTCGTCTATCCCTTCTTTTCCTCCCCCTCTCCCTCCCCTTCTGCATCAAGCTCAGGGTTTAGAAAAAAAACGTGGAGAAAGGAGGGGAAGAGGAAGAGGAATGGGAAGCTAAGGAGGAAGGGGAAGGGGAAGGAGATGGGAGGCCAGAAGAGTGGAGAAAGACTGAAAATTGTGAGGAGAGAGAGAGAGAGAGAGAGAGAGAGAGAGAGAGAGAGAGAGAGAGAGAGAGAGAGAGAGAGAGAGAGAGAGAGTGTGTAGTTAATGGAAGGAAGACGTAAGGCAGATGGATGGTTGGTAGGTAAGAATGCGAATAACGAGAGAGAGAGAGAGAGAGAGAGAGAGAGAGAGAGAGAGAGAGAGAGAGAGAGAGAGAGAGAGAGAGAGGGTGTGTGTGTGCGTGAGTGTGTTACTATCTCATCCTCTCTTCTCTCTTCTTTCCTCCCTTTCTCTCTCTTTCCTTCCTGTGTTACCATCCTAATGATCAAAGAAGGAAGTAAGGTCACACACACACACACACACGCACGCACACTTGACTAGTCACTTATTCAGGTTTTAAATGCATCCTCTCATTCACCTACAATTTCTCTCTCTCTCTCTCTCTCTCTCTCTCTCTCTCTCTCTCTCTCTCTCTCTCTCTCTCTCTCTCTCTCTCTCTCATCAAAAGCGCACATGTGTAGGCCTGTTCGCCGTGAATACTTACATAGGTACATACTCGAATACAGACACAGCTATACATATTTTTATAGGCAGACAGATATTTGTGAGTCTTGGTCTTACCTGAGATTCGATAGGAGTAGTAGTAGTAGTAATAGTAGTAATAGTGGAGGAATTGTTGTTGTAGTAGCAGTAACAGGAATAATAATAATAATAGTAATAATGATATTAATAATAATAATAATAATAATAATAATAATAATAATAATAATAATAATAATAATAATAATAATCCGTGCATTAGTGAGGCGTGTGATTTCTGCTTATCCCAAATCGCGCGGCGTTCAATGTGGCATTTCCGAATTGAGAGCGATGAAAATTCCTACTTCATTGTGATTGGAAAACCTTAAAAATCTCATGAGCTGAATAATTTTAATAACAAGATAACACTATCACTGGAATTTTTCGTCCTAGTATCCCAGTATTATTCGTTGACTTAAGTATTTGAATTAAAGATCAGTGCTAGTCTGACCTCTAGCCACACTCGCCTCCCTCGTAACCCTTGACTCCAGTATCGCCTCCGTCAGGTTGCCTCGTGATCCCTGATGAAGAGGGTCTTACAGGTCAGCCGCGTTTAGAGCGACTTAGTGACTCATGCGGCAGCCGTGAATGGTGTGGTGGACCGCGTGCTAGTATGATGACCTAGCCAGCGTGATTAAATGGACTGCTCGTAATTCTTTAATGATCTTTTTAACAGATTTTACGACCCAAGGAAGTTATTGTCAGATCTATTCTTATGATGTCCCTTTTTTTTACAGTGAGATATGATTTTTATTTATTCATTTTGTGATTGAGTGTAGCGCCGGTGGTGTCCGTGATGAACAGCAGCACAGTCCAGCATCACCGAGTTTTCTTCTCGTCACTTGTGTTGTTTTAAAAGTGTTGTGTCACGCGGTACACACTTGTCCCATTACTTGTCAGCCCTGTCGTGACTCGCTGCATTGTGACTACGCTTTCCTCGAGTCTTACTTTCACCGTTTTTTGATGTGCGTGTGTGTGGGGAGGGCGGATTGGGTGGAGACTCGTTGCTATGTGGATCCGCTGGAGGCACCACGACATCCCTTCTGCTGCAGAGCTGGCGGCTGACACATACGAATATGCCAGTGTCTGCGTGGCTCATGATGACGAAGGAAACTAAAGTAGCAGCTCAAGCTACCATACTCGTCACTGTTCTTTGCTTGAACTACTCCTTGTCGTAACTGTTAATATACTGAGGTGAGAAGAATGTGGTGTGACTGTCTGGGCGTGAGGTGGCTCAGGTAACTGGCTGTGCCACGTCACCAGTTGCTCACCTTGTTTCGTGTGCTGACTGACAACACAGCTGTGGCGCACACCACCGCTGTTCCATCACTGTCACGCTTGGTTATAATGGGTAGATCTAAAGAAAGTAAACATTTTCACAATAAGAAAATATTTCAGATTGAAAACTGGAAATATTCAGGATCGAAGTACAAATGAAAATTCGCAGTTAATGAATTACACATGAACCAACACTTCTTCGCCTCACGAGTCATATTTAATATTACTAATCTACTTAATGGCATAAATATAAAAGTCCTTATAAAATTCAATTCCAATTACCGTAGCATGAAGCGTAGCAGACATTAACAGTGAACCACTATGATAGTTGTGCTGGCTGCTGCTGCATGGGTGGCGTGGCGGTGCCTGGCGGGGAGGAATTATGGGCTCTTGGAAGGAGTAAGAGAATATTTTCATGTTGGGCCAAGAAGTTATAACATCCAAAAAAAAGTAATGCAACGCCAGCTCGTTCAATTTTTTATACAAGCTTTTATACTTCGTATTTTCCTGCCGGGGATAGAAAGTAATGCCAGCGAACCCTTTTTATTTTCTACGCAAGCTTTTCTATTTTCGTACGGGGAAAGAAAGAAATGATTTTCAAACCTTACTTAAAGACACAAATTTAAATACTATTAGCTTCACGAGACGGAGGGAAGGCAAGGCAAGGTAACTGCGAACACTATAATCTGTCAACCTCTCAAATGCAGGAGTTATTCAGTGTTCGCAATCATCCATCCTTTTTTTTTTTTTTTTGTAAAGTCTGGAACTCCCTGCCTGCTTCTGCATTTCATCCTTCCTATGACTTGAATTCTTTCAAGAGGGAGGTTTCAAGACACTTATCCTTCAATTCTGGATGACCCCTTTTGACCTTTCTTTTTGGACCGGCACCTCAATGGGGCCTCTTTTTCTTTTACTTTTCTATATATTTTTTTGTTACCCTTACACATGCGCGCACACATGCACCAAAAAAAAAAAAGCATCACTAGACTGTGCTTAAACACCCTCATCAGCACCACCACCACCACCACCGCCACCACCGCCACTGTCGTCGTGTGGTGAAGGACGCCATACTACACACACCGTGGCTTCGCTCTATACCCCCTTAATATTGATGTCGCCGAGACGTTACTGCGCTGTAATCTTGAACTGCGTCGGACCATTTAACATTGGATGTGGTAATGAAACGTCTTGTGCTATAATGAATCCTCTTGTACCCTACTGAAACCTCTTGTAATTTAGTGAAACCTTTTGTACCGTATTGAAATCTTTTGTAACGTATTGAAAACTTTTGTACCATACTGAAACCTTTTGTACCTTATTGAAACTTGGAGAAAACAAATATTAAACAGAATCTTCTACATCTCTACCTGCATTTACTTTCATTTACTTCATATACAAGGACGCGGTCGTGTTAGATTTCAAACATTTTCAATTTAAACATTTATATTTTTATTTTACTGTTCACCATGAAAAAAATAAATAAATAAATAAAATTGCGCGACATTAATAACTTAAATTAGCATCAGCAGCTGTTTCACCACCACCACCACTACCACCACCACCACGCACGAGGCAGGGCACAGGGGACGTGGGTAGCTAATGCATAAGTTATTGATGTGGTGAAGGTAATTGCGTGAAGTTGGTTAGTGACGTGTGTGTGTGTGTCTGTGTGTATATGTGTTAATATCGCACAACTTACTCTTCAGGCAAGTTGGGAACGTTCTGAAACCCTATACAATCATTTTCCTAACAGTTTCCTCCTCCTCCTCCTCTTCCTCCTCCTCCTTTAACCCATATTCCTCACTGCCATACTCCATTTTCGCTTCATCTTTCCTTCCCACCTTCCTCCGCAGTGCATCTCCACACCTCTTTTACACCCTTTTCCTCCTTTTCCCACCTTTTCCTACCCTCCCAGAACTTTACACTGGTCCCTCGCGTATTGTCGTGTCCCATCCTCCCCTTCCCCCTTTCGTCCCTTATTAACTGTCTCCCTCTCCACAGCATTCCCTTTACTTCCCGTTCTCTCCTCTTCCCTCCTCTCACTTTCATCTCGTGCTCAGTATTTCTGCTGCCACACTTCACTTCCTGCGTCAATTCTCTTAATGCTCTCCCTTCCCTTACCTCTCCTTCCTTACCTGTCCGTCTCTACCTGGAACCCGCCAAACGCTCTACAGGTGAATAAGAGCAAATGGAACTTGTGACCGAGGAGCGTGTGGACTGAAGAGAGCAGGGATGCGCTTCACTAGGTTACGTGCGAGGATGCGTGTGCTGAGCTGAAGGGGACGCGAGGATTGGTGTTTGACTGACGTATGCTGTTCTCGAGTTGTGTGATATTGTCGATGATTTTTGTTCGTTGCGTATACTTAATCAAACACTTGAGGAAAAAAGTATGGGTAATTTTTGTGTTGAAAGTGCCGTTTCAGTGTATTAATTTATTTCAGCTTTTTTGTTCCGTGTATAAAATCAGACGGCGATAAGAAAAGGCTTGGGATGTTACTGTTTTGAAATTTTCCTACACGAAAGGAAAACTACTTCTTTTTCTAAAGGTTCTGTTTGAAGACTGCATATTTGTAAAGGAAAACCTCGTGAATTTCTTCGTTTACCCAGAGTTCACTGATGAAAACTATACTCCCTCAAAGTTACCCACACACACACACACACACACACACACACACACACACACACACACACACACACACAAAAAAAAAAAAAAAAAAAAAAAAAAAAAAAAGGAAGTACTATGAACTCTCTTTCGTCACACGCAAAGATAAAAAAAAAATCAATATATTACTCAAACACCACATGTTGAAAGCTGTACTCCCCACCACTCCCGACAACTCCCCACCACGATCATACACCTGGAGAACCACCGCTGCTCACGACCGGTCTGGCTGCAGGAGTGGCGGCTCGTCTGGCGCGTGGAGCCTCAGACAAAAACTTGGGATACCTTTTGTTTAGACATGCAGTAGCGGTCAGGAGTCTTGTAACCTTCACCATGCACTTCCTCTGAGTTTGGCGCCTTTCCTTCCTCCCATTTCCTCTGATTTGCTAACAATCCTCTGGCCTTTAGAGTGAGTGAATCGCTCAGATTCGGGCACAGTGAGAGTGGTGGGTTATTCGCCTGCTGATCTTGATTACGCGATAAAACGAACGGCAGGAGGGAAAGGTAGAAATGAAAGGTTCACATCAGACAGTCTCTTTAGAACCTTGTGTATAAAAAATTAATATAGCAGGGATTCAGAAACACACTGGGGTGGTTGTTCTTTGTGGATTGTGTAGAAGGAAGAAGGTTTACTTGACAATCCGGAATCAAAGGTCCATAATATTAAACAATCATTGAAGAGTGTTGCGTAGAAAACAGTAGCAATGATTCGGAAATTCATGTGGTTCCTTGTTCCTTGCGGATTGTGAGTGAGAATGATGAAAGTTTGCTTAATAATCAGACTCTGGGAATACTTTCACAAACACTTGGACGTCTTATCTTGACTACTGTCAGCATATTCTTATACAAGTTCTAAGTCCCTGTTGACACGAAACGATTTAATAGGATTTTCAAGGGTGTTTTCATGACTCCAGCGATAATTCAACAAGATTCTGCCCTAACAACAGTAAAAAGCACCCATGAGAACTACTACTACAACTACTGTGGCATTTTTTAAGCACTTCCTGACAAAGCCCTGAAAGTTTCAAAATACCAAGTTGTTTTTGTAGCGCACATTTCATGACAGTGGCAATCAGTGCGGGTCTCAGGAAAACACCGCGCCTGCACTCCCACGCCGCGGTGTTTTGGTCCAGAATGTAAACACTGCGTGGCGGCGCCTGACCTGCTTAGAGTGGAGAGAGTCATAATTATCTGCACAGATTTTGTTTCTTTTCCTTGAATGAATGTTCAAAGTTATTAGTAATTTATTCCTCATAAATCTGAATTGAGTTTCAGTGCATAATTTATCTAACCTACTTACCGTGTCTTTTTTTTTTTTTTTTTTTTTTTTTTGAGGTTATTCATTTATTTTTTCTTCATTGTTGGTAATTGAAGTGCGACGCATTTGTTCTCAACTTACGTACAGTGTTTATTTTCTTCGGTGAATTTCTAATTTCATTTATAATTTGGTTTCAATCAACGGGGATAATTATATATATATATATATATATATATATATATATATATATATATATATATATATATATATATATATATATATATATATATATATATATATATATATATATATATATATATATATATATATATATATATATATATATATATATATGATTATTATTTAACACCACATATACAAGCTTTCATTTTACGTTCATTTTTAACGTTTTATTGATAAATTTATCTATTTCTGTTTCCTTATTAATTTATTTTATTTGTATACTAGTTAAGTGATGCTGCAGCGCCTTTAAATCAGTCATTCCATTAGTCAGTTGTTTACGCGATGCCTTTCTCTCCCGCCAGCCTTGAGATGCGTGTACTGGTTGTGGTGGTGGTGGTGGTGGTGGTGTGGGGTAGGGTGGATATCCTGTGACGTCACCACCAATGACACACCACCGTTGGGTTGCATCCTTGGTACCGTTAGAAAACAAGACCCACTAACCTTTGTGATTACCCACGCCGTTCACTCCACGTAAACACCTGATGATAACACTTTTCTGGGCCGCCTCACTTTGGACAGTATTCTTAAACATTACTGACTCTCATAAGCACTATTTTCCAAAGCCCAAATAAATAATTCAAAATTCCATGGGCATTTTTCTCTTTGATGATGAAGAACGAATGTTAAGCTATCAATAAGACAGAAAAAAAAATACCCTTGAAAATTCCGATAACTTCCACTAGAGCCTGTAGACGCGATGGCTTCTTGCAGCTTCAATTAGGCAATGTTATGTTTATCTTTTATACTTAACATCGCCTCACACTTCCCATGTATTCTTATAGTCTTGTGTAATAGAAACAAGACGCTGGAACTTTGAGTAATATGGACCTTGTTGGCGGTGAAGGCTTCTAACGATACACGTCCTGGGAAGTGAAAAAAAAAAAGTACATTGAATTTCATGTCCGTAAAAAGGATTATAAATTAACATATAGACTAACGAACTGCTTTATATTGAGCTCCGCAGATACTGAAAACTTGAGATGTGATAGGTCGAGGTAGTTTCCAGATACTGTTTTGTAGAATCTACCTTCACTACCTTGGGCAACTGTACATCCTCGTAATCAGCACATGTGTTTATTACCTTCGTCACCAGTTTTACAGTGGTGAGGTCAAGGAAGGCCGGAGTTGGTTGGGTGTTTTATGGAAGATTCGAGCTTACAGCGGAACATGGAG
The DNA here is from genome assembly GCF_035594125.1 of Scylla paramamosain. NCBI lineage: Eukaryota > Metazoa > Arthropoda > Malacostraca > Decapoda > Portunidae > Scylla > Scylla paramamosain. The sequence continues at coordinate 22,491,410 of NC_087158.1, forward strand.
CCGCTTCACTTTCAAACCTTTTACTCCTGTATTCATAATCACGACAACTTTTTAGACACATTTATACTCTCTCTCTCTCTCTCTCTCTCTCTCTCTCTCTCTCTCTCTCTCTCTCTCTCTCTCTCTCTCTCTCTCTCTCTCTCTCTCTCTCTCTCTCTCTCTCTCTCTCTCTCTCTCTCTCTTTGTGTGTGTGTGTGTGTGTGTGTGTGTGTGTGTGTGTGTGTGTGTGTGTGTGTGTAAATAATGATAAGAAGAATAACATCAAGAACATTAACAGCAAAATAGAGCAGAAGTAGTAGTAGTAGTAGTAGTAGTAGTAGTAGTAGTAGTAGTAGTAGTAGTAGTAGTAGTTGTTGTAGCAGTAGTAACAATGATAACAATAACATCAACAAAATAGCAATAATCAAAATAATAAACAATACATCAAGACGTGAAATGCGAATATATATATATATATATATATATATATATATATATATATATATATATATATATATATATATATATATATATATATATATATATATATATATATATATTCAAACAAGTCACACAAGGACAATTAATGGAGCAGACAAAGAGACAGACAGAGAGAGAGAGAGAGAAAAACATCAAGACGAGTAAAAAGACGAGGCAAGCAGGTGAGGAGAGCAGGTAAGGAGGAGCAGGTGAGGAGGCGGCCAGTCAAGGTCACGGTAGGCATAATCAGCACACATGTGATAACGTCCGTGAGATTGGAGGCGTGCATCTGATGCGCAGCTGATTAGGTTAAGGTTACACTGCCCGTCCTATAGTACTCCTGTCCTGCCCCCTTGATGGCCTTGTCCCATATTGATAAGGTGATGCGGTGATGGCAGTCGTGGGGATGAGACAGGGAGGATGACGGCATGGAATAAAGGAAAGGAAAAGCGAAGAGGAAGTAAGAGAGGGAGAAAAGGAAGTGAGTGTGGTGGTGGTGGTGGTGGTGGTGGTGGTGGTGAAAAGACAGGAATGGTAACAGTATGGATGTAAAAGGAAGAGGAGCTGGGGATATATCTGCAGGTGGAAGAAAGGGATGGAAGGGGTGACGGTGGTGGTGGTGATGGGGAAGAGTCAGGGATGGTAAAGGCATGGGTGTGAAGGAAAGGGAAGAAAATGTAAGGATACTCACAGGAGGAAAAGAGGGAGGGAGGGAAGGAAAGAGGTGAGTGGGAGAGAATTTAATGTGTGAGGTGTCTGCAGAAGGAAGAGCAATGTTGAGTGTGATTTATGAGTGCGAGGAGGGAGGTATGAAGGAAAACCATCAGCTGTTAAATGCGGTGCGCGGGACAGTCATGTTAAAGGTCATGGACTGTTTTTACTGTTGTGTTGTGTAGGTTAAGGCCACCAACAGTGTCTCTATCACCGCTATCACCAGCATCTCTACCACTGTCACTATCACTGTTATCACCACCGCCATCATCATCCCTACTATCAGTATCATGAACTCATGCCATCAAAGGGGTGACCGCAGAGGGCGCCGGTGGTCTGAAGAGCAAGGCAGCAAGCAAGACTGCAACACCCAGTCACACCGTCAGCCCGTAGTGGCCTTAGCTGCGCTCAGGTGTTCTCATCATGCTTACATTTGGCGCCATGAAGCAATATAGTAACTAACCTTTGCTATAAATAAGCGTACGTCATAAGAATTTTCGTTTTTTTTTTTTTTACCATATAGTTGTGTATGATAGGGAAGGTGTTGGTGAGTGTGTGTGTGTGTGTGTGTGTGTGTGTGTGTGTGTGTGTGTGTGCCGACTTATTACCATTTCAGATTCACGAGAGTGCTACGTTTCTAAAATGCAGTTAATTATGCCAGATAATCATACGTATGCATACCGAAGTCACGTCAGCATGAACTTCACCACCCTAGACTCCCTTCAATTACAGCCAATTGACGCCTCACCTGGCGGGCTGCGGGGATGAGGGGAGTCTGTGCTACCCCCTCCCCCTTTCTCTCTCTCTCTCTCTCTCTCTCTCTCTCTCTCTCTCTCTCTCTCTCTCTCTCTCTCTCTCTCTCTCTCTCTCTCTCTCTCTCTCTCTCTCTCTCTCTCTCTCTCTCTAACACACATCCGGCACCTCATTGCAAAATATCGTGCTAAATTACGTAAATTGAACATGGCAGACGTGCTCTTTTTATACAGGGGTGACGTCCGCAGACCGTGGCGTGGCGAAATGCTGCCTCCTCCTCCTCCTCCTCTTTGCTTCTCCTTGGTAACAATAAAGTGGGATGGAAATGAAAGTGGAATTCGTGTGGTGCATTCGCGTGATCTTGAATGTACGAGTAATCAAGAGACTTCTACTCCTGTGTTGTCATATTATTTTTGCTGCCGAGAGAGAGAGAGAGAGAGAGAGAGAGAGAGAGAGAGAGAGAGAGAGAGAGAGAGAGAGAGAGAGAGAGAGAGAGAGAGAGAGAGAGAGAGGGGGAGATAATGGAGACAGCCCATTATTCTTCCACACTCCGATGAAGTGAGTTTAGTGGAGCTTATAATGTAATGTCTTCCTCTTGCACTCCCCCTCCTCCTCCTCCTCCTCCTCCCCTTCTCTCATTCTTGCCACTTGTTAACTGCTTACAACTCACTTATCTCTCTCTCTCTCTCTCTCTCTCTCTCTCTCTCTCTCTCTCTCTCTCTCTCTCTCTCTCTCTCTCTCTCTCTCTCTCTCTCTCTCTCTCTCTCTCAACAGGTCACTATAATTTCATAACCACTCCTTCCTTCCCTCCCTTTTCCCCACTCTTTCTCCCCCCTCTTCCTCCCTCCTTCACTCCCTCCCTTCTATCTTTCGCGCGCCCGCTCCTTCCCTCCCTCCCTCTCTCTTCTCTCTCCTCTTCCTCTCTCTCTCTCACTCACTCTCTCTCTCTCGCAACGCTTCCATTCACTACCTCTCCCGAAACTTGGTGAAAGCATGGATTGTGTGGGGTTTATTGTGTGGGAGGGGGAGGAAGGGGTAGGAGTAGGAGGCGGGAGGAAGGGAAGTTAAGGGAGGGACTCAGGTCATCAATAGAACAATGAAGGGTCATATTAAACTATTTCCCTATTCGACTTTATTTTCCTGTTCCTCTTCCTCTTTTACATTTCTTAGCCATTTCTTGTGTCCTTATTCTGCCTTTTTTTTTTCC
>NC_087158.1:22499539-22514539 GCF_035594125.1 Scylla paramamosain
TCTTCTGTTCCTTAGTAAATACCAGTCATATTTCTATTAAGTCCTCTTCTTCATTTCTTATATCCATGCAATACTATTTTTTTCTTAAGTTTCATCGTATATCATCCTCTTTCACCTTAAAAACTAATTATTACCCTTATTTCCCTTCGTAAAATCCCTATCATTCGTATTATCCTCAATCTTTTTTCCTGCCTCCTGTATCTCTTGTAGGATTTTTTTTTTTTTTTTTTGCCAGTTATTCTGCCCACACCATACTCCTTTTATTTCGAATTTCTATTTTCCCACCATCAATACCTCATCAGCTCAGATCAACGTTTGCTGCGTTTGATCGTTCATCTGTCACGTATGGAAGGCACGTCACACTTCTTCCTTCTTTTAGCCCTTTTTTTCATTTATTTCTCCTCATTCTGCTTTCTCCGTATTTCCCTTTGCAGACGCATCTCAAGGGCAGATCCACACACATTTTGATCCTTAATCTGTCAGGTATGGGAGGCACGTCACGCCACATCCTTCTTTTAGCTAGTTTTTATATATTTTATCACTAATTCTACTTACTCATATTCCTCCTCATCTTAATTAAGTCCTGATCGACACACTCTTTGATCCTTCCTTCTGTCACTTATAGAAGCATCATCACACCATATGCATCCCCTCACAGCCTCCTTCCTCAAACACGTACTATTATTAGCTCCCCTCGTCGCTTCCATTGGCCCACTAACCGCGATCTCTCTTGTCTCTTCCCCAGGACAGACCCAGTACTTCACCTTCGACAACACAGAGCCGGACTTCACCAAGGTAGCGCTCTCCTTCTACTCGGGATTATTCGCCTACAACGGATGGTGAGTGTTGTCTTGTCTTCATGCCGCTGAGGTCTTAGGGAGGGCCGGGTGAGAGGACACGGAATACATACTTGTGGTTAGGATTAGCTATGATGAAGAAGTAGGGAAGGAATAACTGTCTGCATACTTGTTGTCTTAGGGAGAGTGGGAGGAATGGTGTTTGTCTAGTACTGGTGAAGATGAGAAAGGAAGAATTAGACGTGAGGTAACAAGTGTCATACTGTCATAAGGTATCAAAGGATAAGGAGAGAGAGACGACGAAGGACTGAGCGGGATTCGAACACGCGTGCTGGATTACGATACACAGGGCGAGGAGGAGGCGAGGACATTACCGCTGGGCAACATGATTAGAACAGGAGATAAGGAGAGCAACTGTAAAATCGAGATTAGGTTAGTAAGAGCAGAGTGAGGGGAGAGGGATTGAGTTGTTTAAGTAAATTGAGGCACAGGGCGGAAAGGACTGAGGGCGACGGTGAGGGAGGGGTCAGGGTGAGGAAATAAACTGTTAGAGATGGAACACGGGAGAGGAAGTAGAGTTAGGAATGCAACGTTACAGAATGGAATGTATTGATAGATTGATTGACTGATAAACTGATTAAATCTAAACAACGAGGTTATGTGGCATCGCAGAGAGAGAGAGAGAGAGAGAGAGAGAGAGAGAGAGAGAGAGAGAGAGAGAGAGAGAGAGAGAGAGAGAGAGAGTGTTTACGCGGGCAGGCAAATCCACGCAAACATTTCACTCTCCTTTTCTCTGATTCTGAATACTCTGAGGACATCACACACTCCTCTGGGGTCTTCAGGGACGTGCGGGAACATTCCTTAAGATCCTCCGCCCTTGCGTGACCCAGAAAACAACCCTGAGTTATTCCTTGAGCACGCAAACACTGAAAAAAAAACCCATCCCCTTGGTGACCATAAAGAACTTGAGTCTACCATATAGAATTAACAGAAAACGGATCCCAATTTATTTTTTCAGGACCCGTACTTTAAAATGTTTTGCTCTTTCCACCACGACTATTTTCAAAGGCCACAGAGATGATCAGCCGGGTTCTTGAGACTGTTTCTGCTATTAGTGATGTACAAACCTTGTTAATACACGACTAGAACCATAAAGAAAAACTTTAAAAAACCCGTGTAACTTCAATTAGAACCTTTTGAAAGTGGTCTAGGTGCGGCCAGAAGTGTTCATAAGGTCCCGCCGTTTACCCTGCATCCCATGGCGCCTTCCCAGCGTTTTGAGGGCCGCGAGGGAGAAGGGAGGAGGGTGGCGGCGGGGGCATTGAGAGGAAAGGGGAAGGAAGGGGGTGGAAGGTTGACATGTATGGTTGAGGGAAGATGGATGGGCAGGGAAGGTTGATCTTGCAGTTGATGGATGGGAATAGCACTGGTGGTGATTGTAGTGATGACAGTGGTGATGCGCACCTCTCTCTCTCTCTCTCTCTCTCTCTCTCTCTCTCTCTCTCTCTCTCTCTCTCTCTCTCTCTCTCTCTCTCTCTCTCTCTCTCTCTCGACGGCGCCGTGTCCCAAGAGTCACCGAGTACAAGGGAAGAGGAGGAATAAAGGAGAGAATGGGAAAGAGTGGAGGAGGAGTGAAGGACGAGAGGAGGAAGAATTGAATTAGAGGAAAGAGTAGGCGAAGGATGAGAGAGAGAGAGAGAGAGAGAGAGAGAGAGAGAGAGAGAGAGAGAGAGAGAGAGAGAGAGAGAGAATAGTGTTGTCTCTCCGCTGGGCTTTTCAAACACCACTGGGGAGGGAGTGAAGGAGAGATAAGGAAAGAAGGAAGGAAGGAGTGGAGGTCTGGAAGGTTGGAAGGATATCTGGTAGTAGTCTCTCATATTCCTCCCTATCCTCCTCCTCTTCCTCCTCGGCAATATTTCCTAGTCAATAGAAGAGATCACCATCCACCCCCTCTCCCTCTCTCCCCTCCGTCCCTCTCCATTCAGCACTCGGCGCCGACCAATCAGCGAACGTTCTCATCCTCCGGGTTTGTGCAAGCGACCAATCAGAAGGGAGCTTGTTTTCTGTATATTTGTCCCCATTTTTTTCCCCGTTTTTTTTTCCTTTTTTTTTCTTTCTTTTTTTAGGCAAGAAGGTGAACAATAAGGAAAGAATGGGAAAAGGATTTGCTGCCTAAGGGTTAAGTTATTGTTTGCGGTAAATATGGGCATGAAAAATAACAATGACGGGTGAATGGAGACGAGGAAAGTGGCTCATTATTGTGCTTTTCCTTATTTTATTTGGTTTATTTAATTGTTCTTTATTTGTTTTATTTCTGTTTTATTTTATTTGTTTATTATTTTTTTGGGTGTTTTGAGAAAGAAGGTTGAAATTTATTATTATTATTATTGTTACTACTACTACTACTACTACTACTACTACTACTACTACTACTACTACTACTACTACTACTACTACTACTACTACTACTACTACTACTACTACTACTACTCGTCCCCCACCACCACCACCACCAACAAGCAGAAAATCTCTCTCTCTCTCTCTCTCTCTCTCTCTCTCTCTCTCTCTCTCTCTCTCTCTCTCTCTCTCTCTCTCTCTCTCTCTCTCTCTCTCTCTCTCTCTCTCTCTCTCTCTCTCTCTCTCTCTCTCTCTCTCTCTCTCTCTCTCTCTCTCTCTATCTCTCGCTCTCTCTCCTGTATGTGACAAAGCTTGGGATCGGATTCTTAAACGTTTTCATCTCCTAATATTCGATTTATTTTCAACAGGTTTTTTTTTATTTAAGTTGGCCTTTATTCATAGCCGTTTTTTCTTCCCCCTAGGCCAATCATCTCGGACATGACAAAAAAAAAAAGAGAGAGGATCGGGAAGTTATTACGTTTCTGAAGGACTTTTTAGTGAATCTAGTGATAGTTTAATTGTTTTGGACCGTCAATAGTAGAAAAGAGTATATATCTATGAGAACCCGACTAATCACCTCTGTGGCCCTACAAGTTATTACGTTTTTCCAGGGTGTTTCCATAATTCTAATGATAGTTTGGTTAGTGTGCACCTTCCCTAGAAAAAAGTATCTATGAACACCTGTCTAATCCCTCTGTGACCTTTAACCCATTCACTGCCAACTGATACATCTTTCCTTAATCACTATCCACTCAGGGACACTTCTTCTCGTTCATCAGCCAACTCCAGACATCATACTGGCTAAAAATTGCAGTGTTTTCCTTTTTCGTGCATTTCTCTCTAGCAGATGCTTATAAAGATTTCATACATTGCTTTTAGTATTGTGAATTGTTGCATGTCGCAGTGAAAGGGTTAAATATAGTCCTGCTGAGAGAACAAAGCGCCTAGGAGTACAAACCGTGAAGGGGAAAACGTGACTCGGTTCCTTCTTGTCCCTTACACATAGATGCCTCGTCACTACCACGTCCAGCAAAGGAAATGTTAGCGTAGCATGTACAGTCAGATTATTATTATTATCATTGAGTAAGACCATTTGGAAGCACAGAACAAGGACAGTCATATCACTTGCCAAGCACGATTATATATTTTAAGAGGTCACGAGACTATGAACCCCTCACCTTCTGTACCTTCCTTCCCCTCCTTCCCCTCCTTCCTCTTCGCCTCTTCCTCACCCTCCCCTCACTAGCACTTACGTCACCTCCCCTCCGCCCCTTTACTCCCACCCTCTCTGGTTCATTCTAACCTCTCCCAGCTTTCCCCTCCTCTCTTTTCTCAACTCTCCCCCTTTCCCTTCCCTCCTAACCTCTCCCACTCTGCTCTCCTCTCCTTTCTCTTTTCTCTCTTTCCTCCTGTGCCAAGTAGGTCACGTCTGTCCCACTCCTTGCACGTCACACACAGACACACACACACACACACACACACACACACACACACACACACACACACACACACACACACACACACACACACACAGTAATGGCCACATACGTGTTCTCCGTTTTCTGTGATTTATCGAAGGGAAGAGGGAGGGAAGGAGGTAATGGAGGAGGAGGAGGTAGGGAAAGGAGAGTGGAGGAGAAACTTGCTGATGCCTCCATTACTGTGTGTGGCGTGGAGGAGAGCAAGGAGGAGAAGGAGGTAGTGGAGTTGGAGGAGAAGGAGGAGAAGGAGTTGAAGGAGGAGGAGGAGGAGGAGGAGGAGGAGGAGGAGGAGGAGGAGGAGGAGGAGGAGGAGGAGGAGAAGGAGGACAACGAAGAGGTAGCAGTGGTGTTGGGTGGAAGTGAAGAGAAACAAGCTGATGAAGAAGATAAAGAGGAGAGGAGGAGGAGGAGGAGCAGGAGGAAGATAAACTTCAGAGGTCAAAATTGAGTTGTGACGCAATTTTTCATCAGACTTGTTTTCCTGGAATTTCGCGATCTTTTTCTTTCTCTGCCTCGCTTCTTTTTTCACCCCTCCCATTTCCTGCACTCGGTCCCCAGGTCTTAGGACAGGACTTCCAAGGACATGTCAGTTTATTTTCTCCTTTTTTCTTATCTTTTCATCCATGGTGGTTCCCTAAATCGTAAGAAATGAGGATATTTCGATTATTTTCTCATCTTTTCTACCTTTTTTTACGTTCTCTACTTTTCTTCTTTCTTTCCTATCTTTTTCCGTCTTTTTCTACCTTTTCTTTCCTCCTTTTTTACTTTTTTCCGCCTTTTCTATCTTTTCTATTGTTTCCCCCATTTTCTCCACCTTTTTCTACCTTCTCTACCTATTTCTCTACCAGTTCTGCCTTCCCTCTTACCTTTTCCATCTTTTCCACCTTCTTTTCCTTCTTTTCATCTACTACGATCAGTCTTCAAATGGCAAAGAACGAATAAATTAATAAACGAAAACCCAATTAATTACCTAGATTTGAAATAATGCATATACTTAACACTAAACTATTTATAACTCTTCATTTTACACACAATGAGAACTTGCACCGTGACCTTCGTTCCTAGACGTGGCGGGGCTAAGTGATTCCCTACAATTATATGTGTTTCGATTCTACGGAGTTCTGAAGTTGGGTGGTTGCAAGGAGTGACGGAGAGGCGAGATGGAACGTGCAGACCAGCAGGCGAAGGGTTTGTAGGAGGAGGAGGAGGAGGAGGAGAGATGAGTTTGGAGGCGAGAGAGAGAGAGTAGGAGATCAGAAGCCAATCTTGACCAGTCTCTCTCTCTCTCTCTCTCTCTCTCTCTCTCTCTCTCTCTCTCTCTCTCTCTCTCTCTCTCTCTCTCTCTCTCTCTCTCTCTCTCTCTCTCTCTCTCTCTCTCTCTCTCTCTCTCTCTCTCTCTCTCTCTCTCTCTCTCTCTCTCTCTCTCTCTCTCTCTCTCTCTCACACCAATTAGGAAAGCATGACAAGGACTCTGGCAAAATCTGGTACAAATAATCATGCCTCTCTCGCTTGTTGGAAGGCTGTAAACGTCCCTCCTCTTTACTTGTTGCGTTACTGAATGGATGTCTGTCATACTTGTTATTCTAACTGAGAAGATCCAATTATCAGTCATAGAAAGCAAAAGAAATCCTTGCTTATCGTTTTTATCAGTTGTCTTAACTATGAAGAAGCATCGGTGATATAAAGAAGAAATAATGGTTTTATTGGAAGTTTTAGCAATAGAGATCCACTTAAGCTATGATATACAAAAGAAATTCCTGTTTATCGTTTTTATAAGTCGGCGTAACTATATAAAACCAACGGTAATATAAGGAAAAATCACTGGTTAATGTTTTTTTATCATTCGTCTTACCTCAAAAAAAAAAAAAAAAACACAGCAATAAAGATATCAAAGCAATTGGTTCTGTAAGCGATAATGTGTAATCCCTCTGACTTCTTACCCTGACTAGTTAATGTGGCAGCAACCCTGGTCGGCCTTGTAGGTGCTCGAGTCATCAGGTAGGGCGCTGCATAGGTGGCGGGGTGTCCTTGGTCTTTGCCAGATCAAGTTGATACACGCGTATTTGTCTCCAAGCCCTTGTGGTAGTCAGGCTGAATGTATGTGTGTGTGTGTGTGTGTGTGTGTGTGTGTGTGTGTGTGTGTGTGTGTGTGTGTGTGTGTGTGTGTGTGTGTGCGCGCGGTGTTTACAGGCGAACCATGGCGGGTGCAGAGAGACGCATGTAGAATTTGATTAATTTTTATATCAACTTTTCAATTCAGTTATTGCGCGAGGATTGCCATAAGAGCGCAAATGGTAGTCAGTGGAAGGACGGACTTGGTGAACTGTGACTGTTAGGACCATATTATGAAACACTTCTTGTATCTCCACTACTTTTAAAATGCCCTAGTTGAAGCTACCCGGGTTTTTAAGTTTAAGTCGGTTTTGTTTTTATGGTTGTATTGACAGATGCACAAGATTTCTACATCATTAACAGGATAAACACTCTTGAAAACCCGGCTAATCATCTCTGTGGCCTTGGAATATAGTCGTGGTGAGAGAGAGCAAAGCGTTTCTGAATTCTGGTCTAAGGCTTCACCAAGAGCAACAGTGAATACATGTTATCCATTGCTTCTTCACTAAGGACACTTGTACTCGTGCACGCTCCTTTTTTGACACATGCCACGGTGTTTATAATTCACAAAGGGCAGGTCAATTCGCCAGTTGATTGGGTTCATTCATCTGACCCCGGTGCGTCTTGTTGATAGGACGCACGTGCTCCAAGGCGTTATTGATAGCTGCATGATTGATAGCTGGCTCCTTATTCTGAATCGCTTTGCTCTCACCACGACTATTTTCAGAGGCCACAGAGATCGGGTTCTCAAAAGTTTTTTTTTTCTGTTAATATTAGAGAAATCTTGTTAATCTCTCACTAGAACCTTAAAAACACCTGTAAAACCTAGCTTAACTTAAACTGCGGAGAGCCTTTTGGAAGTCGTGGAGGTGCTGCGCAGAAGTGTTTCAAAATACGGATCCTATAATAGTCTCGTGTGCGCCGCTTACCTCACGTGGACGCTCATGACGCAGCGAGTGGTGGCGCTGCAGGTGGTGTATTCTTGACGTCAGGTTTGAGATAATACTCTCCGTTCCCTGACTGTCTTGCCTCCACGTGACGTTAGTCGTAGTAAATATTATTGTCAGTGAGTAAACTATAAGATACGTGAGGCAGTTGACAGCATTGTTAAGGATTTCAGTGTTTTATCGGGACTACTTTTAATTAACAGGCTGTAGTGGAAATAATTGAGATATTGTACTATTCTAGTGATAGTTTAACAAGAGTTCTGCATCATCATTAAGAAAAAACACCCATGACAACCAAACAAATTATCTGTGGTCCTTAAAACTGGTCCTGGCGAGAGAGAGAGAGAGAGAGAGAGAGAGAGAGAGAGAGAGAGAGAGAGAGAGAGAGAGAGAGAGAGAGAGAGAATAATGTTGAAGAATACCAGTGTTGTGTTTGAAGTCCTTTGAGTACGGCTTGGGCAATGTGACAGCAGTGTGTGGACTCCTGGGTTCCTCATGTGTCTCGTGATGGGCACGGCGTGTGGGGCGAGTGACTGCCTGGCCCACACACAAGTTTGTTTTGGCAGCCTTGAGGGGCGGCACGGGGAAATCAGGTCACGGCAAGCGCTGTCTTCCCCTCGCAAAAATTATGAGAGGGTTTGTAAAGGTTTAAGATGGGAGCCTTTACCTTTAGTATCCTTCATCTCATGCTCCATATTAGTGCAGCTCATCACAACAGCTTCGTTAAAGCCAATGGGTGTGTTGTCTGTCTGTTATTCCTTTGTACTTCGTCGTATTCCTTCATATCTTAATTTAGTGTAGATTGGGCAGGTAGGTATGGCGTCTGTTTGTTCTTCCCTTGTGTTCCTTTATGTTAGATTAGATAATCACAAATAATTTCGTTTGGACCCAATAGGTGTGGTATGTGTTTGTTCTTTCTTTGTACTCCTTTCTGTTCCATCGTCGGAGCGTTGCAAAGCTTTAGAATAAAAGCCTTCATTTTTATTATCTTATATCTCTTGCTTTAGATAGTACAGCTTATCCCAGTCTCGTAAGGGCCAACAGGTCTGGTGTCTATTTGTTCTTCCTTTGCGTTCCTTGTTGTGAATTGCAAAGGAGAAATGAAGTGAACTAAACAACTGACGGACGCGTTATATTAGCCCCTCGCCGCCCGTCATGACTGCGTTACCACCATTACTGCCATTGCCGACACCATCACGAGGCGAGGCGGGGCGTCAACCTACAAACGACCCAGCGCAGTACTGTATGTGCGTCTTACCCTCTATTTGAGCCTTATTGACCCCATTGTGGCGAAGCCTTTAAGTACTATTGGTCCACCCTGGCATGTCAGAAGCCATTACTCAGACACCCTGCCGCCTCGCCTCGCCCGCATTTTTTGTGTGTACTCGTATCTGTATATGTGAGAGTATTCAGAGAGAGAGAGAGAGAGAGAGAGAGAGAGAGAGAGAGAGAGAGAGAGAGAGAGAGAGAAGTGAGAGGTTGACACTTAGAAAACTAACAGTACAGCAATCAAGTGTTGACATGAAGGAAACGAGCACCACCACCACCACCACCACCACCAACCATAGCATGTTATGATACTCGGTGTCTGCCTCCTCCTCCTCCTACTCCTCCTCCTCCTCTTCTTCTTCCTCATCATCATCATCATCATCAATCATCATCATGTCCTTGCCGGAACTGGCCATTACATGCTATAAAGAATGCACGCCAAACTGCGCCTGTTAACCAGTTAGGTGCAGTTAAAAAAGATGGGCTCGTGTGTGTGTGTGTGTGTGTGTGTGTGTGTGTGTGTGTGTGTGTGTGTGTGTGTGTGTGTGTGTGTGTGTGTGTGTGTGTCCTCATTATGACGGCCACACGAATTAGCTGCATAGAAACACTCAGTAAACAATAAGATGAGATAAGATCATTTATTTGTCACATTGTTATACAGTAATGCGTACAAGTGAATATCTTTATGGCTACAGGCTCCAAAGAGAGTAAAGATACGTAAGATATGTAAGACTCTCTGGAGACGTCAACGTGGTGGAGGACAGGATGCAAAAGAGAGGTTCCAGTACACTTCTTCAATCTAGGGACTGACAACTCAATGGACCTATTTTTTTTTTTTCTAAGTATCTGTAGCCCTAAACCAGTACCCATCATACGTATAAAATAAATAATTCAAGTATAGATGTGTGAGCGTGTGTGTGTGTATGTGTGTGTGTGCCGCCTTCGTTCCATCATGACGCACGCACACATCATAGAAAAGAACGTGTCGTGGGGGGCTGGCAGGCTACTTTTCCGACACAACACGCCCCTTCTCTCTCTCTCTCTCTCTCTCTCTCTCTCTCTCTCTCTCTCTCTCTCTCTCTCTCTCTCTCTCTCTCTCTCTCTCTCTCTCTCTGCCGAGGCATTGAAGGAAAAGAGATAAGAACTCTCCCTCCTGAATTGGGATGACGAGGAGAGAGAGAGAGAGAGAGAGAGAGAGAGAGAGAGAGAGAGAGAGAGAGAGAGAGAGAGAGAGAAAATGGAAGATGTTATGTATCCCTCGTGGGTGAAGAAAGCTTTTATCTCTCTCTCTCTCTCTCTCTCTCTCTCTCTCTCTCTCTCTCTCTCTCTCTCTCTCTCTCTCTCTCCAGCTAGTGCAAAATAAGCCACAGGTGTTCCCTAATTAAGTTTGTGTTATCGCCCTCCAATCTAATTAATTTCTTTTCTTTTTTTTTTGTAATGGTCGTTAATAAAACCGTAAAAAGTTCATTGCCAGTGATTAACTTCCATTACTTCACAGACCTTTATATTACCGTTTTCTCTAATATTTTGTGTAATTTTTCTGCACCGTTTTCTTTTTTTCGTTTTTTTTTTTCTTTGTATGTATATCTTTTGTTTACTTATTTATTCATTCATATATATAGGTTATTATTATTGTTGTCGTTATTGTTGCTGTTGTTGTTGTTGTTAGTAGTAGTAGTAGTAGTAGTCGTAGTAATCATTGCAAGTCATCACCACCACCATCATACTTACCACAATAACTATCAATAACACCACCACCACCACCATTACTACCACTACTATCACCACCATTACTACCACTACCATCGTCACCATTACTACCACCACCACGAATGAAAGAATAACAACACCCCACCCGCGTCTCTCAGTCCACGTTCCTTCATCTCTAAATTCATTCTGCCTTCCATACGGATCACAAAACGCTGTTCCTGAATAGTGATGCGAGAATAGAGTGTCGAGAACCAGAGAGAGAGAGAGAGAGAGAGAGAGAGAGAGAGAGAGAGAGAGAGAGAGAAGGAGGAGGGGGTAATGGTGCCTCTCGATTCCTCCTTCTTTTTATGGCTCTGCAATTTAGCTTTAGTTTCCCTTCTTATGGTGTCAATTGACTTGTGACGAAAAGAAAACGGAGGAAAAGAAAATTGTGAAGAAAAGACCACTCGAAGAAAACAAAGGAAAGGAATGAGTGAGCAGGAAGGATCCAAAAGGGTGAGAGGGGAGAGAGGGAGAAAATGAAGTGTGTCGAAGAATGTAGGTGTAGGAGTGTAGGAAGCAAGTTCATAAGGATATTGCCGTGGAGAATAAGGATTTTTATCTTCGTGTATTCCAGAATGTTTAACCACGTGTTCTCTATTTTTTTTTTCTTATTTTTTTCCAAAGATATATAGTATTGTAGAAAGCAAACTCATAACAATATTTTCGTGGAGGATAATGACTTTCCGCTTCATATTTTCAAGATCAACCAAGTTTTTTTTTATATATATATAGTTTTACATTTTCTAATATTTCTTTCTTATATTTCCCAAGATGTAGGAGTGTAGTAAACAAATTCATAAGGATATTTTCATGGAGGATAACGATTTTTTTCTTTTCATATTTAGCAGAACGTTTGACCCCGCGTTTTATATTTGTCTGTTCTCATGTTTTCTTCCATTTCTCTCTTATTTTCCCAAGGTTATCTTAATTAAACCAGCGCCTGCGTGTTAAGTTCTTCATGACGTCCTGATTAAAATAACCTCGCATTCTATGTATTTCTATTATTCTTAGATTTTTTCTTTTTTTCCATCACTTTCTTATTTTCCCGAGGTTATCTTAATTAACCCGGCGCTTGTGTTAAGTTCCTCATGACGTGCTGATTATCATAACCTAGTACTAGAGGGAGGGTCTGTGCTCGCTCTCCTCCCCGCCTTGCCAAACCCTCCCTTGTCTCTCTCCCTCTTAGGTCCGTATTCTCAAACATTTCAGCGTTCTACCTCGATTATATTTAATGTCCTCTAGTTATAGTGGTGTTCAAGGGTGTTTTAATGGTTCCAGTGATGATTTAACGTTTCTAATGATTATTTAACAAGATTTTGCATCACCAATAGGAGAAAACATCATCGTATTACGTAATCTCTCTGTGACGTTTGGCAAGAGTTCTTATATGAGTTCAAAACGTTAAACACTTCCCCGCCACGCCTCCACAGCTTTCAAAAGGCTCTAGTTATACCGACTTTCAAGGGTGTTTTAAACGGTTTTAGTGACTGGTGAACAAGATTTTTACGTTATTAACAGAATCGTGAGAACCCACAAACTCTTCTCAGAGGCCTATGAAAATAGTCGTAGCGAGAGAACAAAGGCTTAGCTGAGACGCAATTCGAGCCTGTTGCGTGGCGCCTGGGTCAGTCAGTCAGTCAGTCAATAAATTAATCAATCAATCAATTAGACTTTGACCACCGAGGGGAGGAGCAAAGGAGTTTCCATTCCTAGTCTTTTGCAATTATCTCATTTTTCTTAAGTTGGGTTACTTTAGGTTAGGTTAGGTTCTAATGCAGAGAGGAATAGGAACAAGGTAAACTTATAATTGGAAAGGGAGATAAAGAAAGTGGAGGGGGAAGAATGTTAGGAGTTGAGACACAAGAAGAAGAAGAAGAAGAAGAAGAAGAAGAAGAAGAAGAAGAAGAACAAAGAAAGCGCGACAGAGAGAGAGAGAGAGAGAGAGAGAGAGAGAGAGAGAGAGAGAGAGAGAGAGAGAGAGAGAGAGAGAGAGAGAGAGAGAGAGAGAGACCAAGTGGAACGCAGAACGAACGAGAGATAAAGAAAGGAAAAAGATAACGAAAGGAAGCGAGGAAGGGAGAGAGAGAATAATGACGAACTAATAGAGAGAGAGAGAGAGAGAGAGAGAGAGAGAGAGAGAGAGAGAGAGAGAGAGAGAGAGAGAGAGAGAGAGAGAGAGAGAGTCACGGAAGTCAGCCGGAGGAGGATAGAATATAAGTAATCTTTGATAATGACGATGAAGAAGACAATAAAGATCACGATGAAAAAGAAGACGAAGATAACGATGAAAAAAAAAAGATGAAGATAAAGATGAAGAAGATGACGATGTGAAGAAGACGACGACTATAATGAAGCATTCTGTCAGTCACCCACCCCATCCCACCCCGCCCAATCCCCACCCCACCCCACCCCTCCCCACCCCACCCCAGCAACCCTCCGCTGACCCGCCCACTCCAGTAGCCTTTTAATGAGCCGCTTCACACGCCCCCGCCTCTGAAATTGATTCATACCAGCCTTCTCCTCCCCCTCCCTCCCTCCATCCTTGGCTGTCCACCCTGACGTCCTGAAATCTGATTGGTCCATCTCGCTCGTGTCGCCAAACCTCGCGCTGTGATTGGCTGGGCGCTGCAGAACGTGATTGGTGATTCGTCGCTTGTTAAAAAAAAAATTGTCTCGGGTGAATTTTTGGGGATATTGTAGGGGAGAGAGAGAGAGAGAGAGAGAGAGAGAGAGAGAGAGAGAGAGAGAGAGAGAGAGAGAGAGAGAGAGTAAAAATTAGTTCGGGAATTTAGCTGATTAATCAAGGAGGAAATATGAAGTTGTGTTCCTCCATTATTTCCGTTTATTGTATTATTATTATTATTATTATTATTATTATTATTATTATTATTATTATTATTATTATTATTATTATTATTATTATTGTTATCGTTACCACTACTATTTCTACTTACTACTCCTACTGCTACTACTACTACTACTACTACTACTACTATTACTACTACTACTACTACTAATAATAATAATAATAATAATAATAATAATAATAATAATAATTAATAATAATAAGACTACCACTGTAACAACAACAACAGAACTAACAACAATAACTATTTCTATATCAATCACCATCACTTCAATAATCACAACACTATCACTATCATATTCCTTAGCATATTCTTTATAACTTTTAACAACACACATCTTCATTTACTAATTTCCAACGACACAAGCATAAAAAATAAAACCCACACATTTTTTCTTCTTCTCTGAAATTTGCCTTGAAAATTATCTTTTTTTCACCTTTTTCTTTTTTTTTTTTTACATTCTTTTTATTTCTGTCGCATTTTTTATTATTATTTCATACCGACTTTTTTTTTTTTTCTTCTTCTTTTTCGTTCGCATGAAAGGCTTGTGTCAGGGAACGTCCATTAGGGATTTTTCATACCATTACTTCCCCCTGTCAAGATTCTCCGCTCCTACGAAAATGCCAAAGCAGGTTCACAAAATTTCCTAAAACTTGCGTGTTGAAAATAAAAAGTAATATCTTGCTTGAGAAATTACTGTTGTAAGAGAAGAATGATGATGTGATGTAAGATGTTTGTATATTTGTGCGTGTCTTGTGTTTATACTGATGTCAATGGGAATATTGTGGTTTCATAAGAACGAGAGAGAGAGAGAGAGAGAGAGAGAGAGAGAGAGAGAGAGAGAGAGAGAGAGAGAGAGAGAGAGAGAGAGAGAGAGAGAGAGAGAGAGTGAGTTTTACGATATTCAGTAATGGGTTTAGAATTTCATATCTACCCGTCCAGAGAGAGAGAGAGAGAGAGAGAGAGAGAGAGAGAGAGAGAGAGAGAGAGAGAGAGAGAGAGAGAGAGAGACACGGCTCAGTGAGTTTCGATCAAGGGATACCAAATATCATAAAAGTTGAGCAGCTTACCTTCAGTTGAGAGATGGACTTGTTTGTTTTCGGGGGTACCAAATAGCTTACGGAGGGGGGACACAAATTCCCCTCCCCCTTCTCTGTATTGCCCCTCCCCTTCCCACACCATTCCCCACCCCTCCCTCTACTTTTCTTCCCTCGTCCATCTTTTTTTATTTTTTTTTTTAACCTGGTCTCTGTTTAGGAATTACCACTTTTTTATTTTGATTTTAATTTGAGTCACTGTTTGTTGATTGGCTTTTGTTGGTTGTTAACATTTTTTATAGTCTCTGTCTCTCTCTCTCTCTCTCTCTCTCTCTCTCTCT
>NC_087158.1:22517039-22524539 GCF_035594125.1 Scylla paramamosain
ACTGTACGAACGTAGCTGTAGTGGTGGTGGTGGTGGTGGTGTACCGTGACCTCGATCCTGGTGTCTGGTGACCTTTTGTGACCTAGGAAAGTGGTGGAGGTGGGTCATCGTTTCCCCCAGCGCTTTTTTTTTCCTTACTACCACCCGCCCTCCCTCCCTCCCTCCCTCTCTTCCCTTTCTTGATAATTCTGACCTAGATGGAGGATGTGAGAGAATGGTGCTTCTCCTCCTCCTCCTCCTCTTCTTCTTCTTCTTCTTCTTCTTCTTCTTCTTCTTCTTCTTCTTCTTCTTCTTCTTCTTCTTCTTCTTCTTCTTCTTCTTCTTCTTCTTCATTAATTAATTCTTCCTTTTTCATTAGTTTTTTTCCTCTTCTTATATTCATTTTCTTCATCTTATTGTCCTTGGCTTGTTTTCTTGTCCTTGATGATGGAGTTCTCTGTATTCTCTTCTCTTCACTGTCTTTCTTATGTTCTGTGTTCCTCATTCTCTTCTCCGTCTCTTCCATTCTTTTTATCGCCATTATTACTTACACCTCCTCTTTTTACTATTGACCTATTTTTTGTCCGATGGTGTGGAAAGTGTTCGTCGGCACATTCTCTCTCTCTCTCTCTCTCTCTCTCTCTCTCTCTCTCTCTCTCTCTCTCTCTCTCTCTCTCTCTCTCTCTCTCTCTCTCTCTCTGTTCAAAATCCCCGGCGATTCGCGAGGTGGAATTGAAATTAAAGTTTTTGAGATGAGGTCCTTGGATGATGCTGCGCCTGATCTCTTGCTCGTCACGCCGCTGAGGCTCAGCTCACGCCGGGGAATCATTGGCTGCAGTCTCTGGGGCGTATTAAAGTGGAGTTGTGAAGCCAAAGATAAGTTCTCGATGACCGCCTGCCCGCTAGAGAGTCCTGCCAGCCAGCCACCGCTTCTTCCTGCATACACACACACACACACACACACACACACACACACACACACACACACACACACACACACACACACACACACACACACATATTCGGAAACGCTTTGCTCTCTCTCACTGCTACTATTTTGAAAGGATACAGATGATTAGCCGGGTTCTCAAGAGTGCCTCGCCTGTGTATATCGTAGAAATTTTGTTAATCTGTCACTAGAAACATAAAAACACCCTTGAAAATCCGTGTCATTTTAACTACATAGAGCCTTTTCGAAGTAGTGAAGGTGTGATGCAGTGTTTCAGAATATGGTACCTACTCTCTCTCTCTCTCTCTCTCTCTCTCTCTCTCTCTCTCTCTCTCTCTCTCTCTCTCTCTCTCAGCGCTCCTAGAGGTCGAAATATTAAGGGAAAGTGGGACAGACCTCTCGACGTCACACGTAATGACTTGTCTCGCTCACTCGCTCGCTTGGTTTCGCTCGGCCATCGTGCAGTAGCTCCAAATTGTCGCACGTACGAGTGTAAATGCATACTAGTTTTATTTGCGAGAAGCTATTATCGAGTTAATTCTTTCCTCTTACGTTTGTTTTTATGTACAGTACGTGTGTGTATGTGTGTGGGTGTGTGGGTGTGTGCATGTGTTCGTTGGAGATTCAGGTTTACATATCTTGATACTGCAAACAGCACCTACGGAATTCAAGTTGTATGTGCGTGTGTGGGTGGAAGGGTGGGCGGTCCGAGCATTCATTACGTCCTTTCTCCGCCCCGAGTTGTGACGTCAGAGGGCAAAGGCAGCCGTTTCGCGTGACGTCACTCGTGGTTGTGGGCGGCGGTGTGGCTCGTGGAGCATTAAAGACGTGGTGGCGCGGCGTGACTGGAGCAGCGGGCCACTCCTGGTGATGTATCTGGGGCCAGAAAGAAACACTTCGGTGGGAGTGGATTATTGTCCCTTCTTGTCCTCTCTCGGCACCTCAAGAGTGAAGGAACGCAGACCGGTTTTCCTACTTTTTTTGCTTCGTTTCCCTTCCTCGTCCCTCGCCTCCTCCTCCTCTTCCTTCTCTTCTTTCTCGTATCTCTCTATAAATGCAACGTGCGCACGTGCAGAAACACACACACACACACACACACACACACACACACACACACACACACACACACACACACACACACACACACACACACACACACACACACACATCCATAGAACAAAGCCAGCATATACTCAGGGACAATTTCTGGGTCATGGCCACCACACACACACACACACACACACACACACACACACACACACACATATGCACACGCCCACGCGCGCGCGCGTTTCCCTCAACCCAGAGTAGCATGAAATTACCTTTTTTGTACGTACGGGAGGCGGCAAGTCTAAAGTCAAGGACAGCACGCCAGGTGACAGTGATTTTAAGGACACTACACATCACCTCAGCTTGAACTACAGGGCGCGACATACCTGACTCAGCCCCTGAAAGATACACATCCTAAGGCCACGGCCAGCCACACCCAGATAGCGGCAGGTAACCATGACTATTAGGTATCCTCGACTTTCTATCACACCTCACTTTTTGTGCAATATCACCGCCACTTGTCACCTTGCAGCGGCAAGTCAACACCTGGAGAAAACGCTGACGTCTCGAAAATTGAAGGCGTGTCTGTGAGAGGGAAAGGCGGTGGGTGGGTCGAGGGTGAGGTATCGACACGAGGGGCTGAGCTGAGCGGAACATTACTTCACGCAGGAATGTTACGTAAATAAAGGCACATTCCTTTGATTAAACTTGAGTAATATCTAGTGTTATGTTCTACTGATTTCCTTATAATTCAGCTCCATATCTACCACACGTAAAGGAAGAAAGAAATACCATAGATTCCATATTTACTCCACGCTACTGAAGGAAAAGCAGATAGATGGAGATGTTCATTGACCGACGGACTTGAGTAAAATAAGACCCCTGTTATAATCTGCTCATTTCCTTTTAAGATAACTCCATACACGCCACACGCTATGAATGAAAAAAAAAAAAAGCGTTGTGGAAGAAAAATAGATAGAGATGATTATTGACCGACAGGTTGTTATGGAAGAAAAAAATAGATTCCACAATTACTCAACGCTACTGAAGAAACAAAAGGCAGCAGATCGACAGAAATATTCACTAATCAACAGCTTTCTCGATACAAACAAGATGCAAGTTCCCCAGTACTCCACCTTCTACCCACCATATAGTACTACCCATGGTTGCCTTAGACTTAATGGGGAGCAGGACATACATACACACACACACACAAAGAAAAAATAAAGCGGAAAAAAATACTGATGAAAATTCCAGAGAGGCCTCGAGACATGATGGTAGGTAGAAGTGAGGGTGAGGGTGGTGGGGGAGTGGGGTGTTAGAGGGGTGAAGGACTTGGGGAAGGGGAGGGGGAGGTTAGAGGGGTGAGGATGAAGGCAAGGCACGTAGACGAGTTTTGTGGCTAGACATTCCTTATATGGAGGTGGGCGTTAACTGGCGGCCGTGGTGGTGGGGGTGGTTAACGAAAAGATAGATAAATAGATAAATGCTGACTAGTGTATATACTGATATTGTACTCTCTCTCTCTCTCTCTCTCTCTCTCTCTCTCTCTCTCTCTCTCTCTCTCTCTCTCTCTCTCTCTCTCTCTCTCTCTCTCTCTCTCTCTCTCTCTCTCTCTCTCTCTCTCTCTCTCTCTCTCTCTCTCTCTCTCTCTCTCTCTCTCGCGAAACCAATTCAATCCAAACCACACTAACACCTCGTCTCTCTCTTTCTCCCGCAGGAACTACTTAAACTTCGTCATTGAGGAGCTGAAGGAACCTGTCAAGTAAGTATTAACTAACTCCCTACAGGTGAATTTTTCTCCCCTTCCATCCACCCATCCGTCCATCTATCCTTCCATCTACCTATCCAGCTTTTCATCCCTTAACTCTTCTCCGATATCGTGAACATTTTTTTTATCTCTTCCCTTCCATCCATCCACTCATCCACCCACCCACCCATCCATCCATTCATCAACTCCTCCCAAATATCAACATTTTCTACTCCCTTCGCCTTCCATCCATCCACCGCTCCATCAACTCCACCCAGATATCATAAACAATTCTACGCCCTTCCATCCATCCATCCATCCATCCATCCATCGCTCACCTCATCCCAGGCACCTTCAACCTTCCTTCTGCCATCCATTTACACCTGTTCCTGTTTGTATTCTTGTACTGGTGAGGCTGGCAGGTATGGCTTATAGAAGTGTTTCATGTGAGGATCAGTGGTTTAGTCAAAGGAGGGAGAGAAAGTTATCAGCCTTGTTCTGAGGGTCTTCTGGTGTGTGTGTGTGTGTGTGTGTGTGTGTGTGTGTGTGTGTTGCATGTGGACAAGAAATGAGTTGAGGAAATGTTGGGAATAATGGATGAGAGGTAATGAGAGAGAGAGAGAGAGAGAGTAATGAGTGTATGTGTTTCTACCTTGACTCTCTCATTATGTTATTACTGATTAAACCTATTGAGTGTTGCAAATCAATAGTTATTTCGACTTTAGATATATTTAAAAGGCTCAGTATAGATATATTTAAAAGCCTCAGTATCTCTCCCTTGTTATTTAATGTTACTTGTCATTTATCATTAATCTTATCTTTACGTAATTTTCATCTGTATCTATGAACTCTTTCTTATCTTCCTTCAAACAGTAAACACATGTATTTTCAATATGCATAAAAAACAAGAAAATAGATAAAAATCCCTTTCAAGGAAATACACACACACACACACACACACACACACACACACACACACACACACACACACACACACACACACACACACACACACACACACACACACACACACACACACACACACACACACACAGATAGACTGATAGTTTATTGACCTCGGCAATTTTACACACTATAATTAATTCAACTAGAACCCTAAAACTACATAATTATGACAATCCCAGTATTATAAACATCTGTGGTCCATATAACATACCTTGCCTATATCAATACACACAGACCAATCAAATATTAGGAATCTTATCACAACAGAATAAATTAATAGTTATACGCTTTTAAAATTTCATGAATAATAATCCTACACACACACACACACACACACACACACACACACACACACACACACACACACACACACACACACACGAAGATACAGACGCGCACGTGATCAGAAGCAGCACTTTCAGTCACCTTCACCTTCATATTCAGAGAAACATTGTTGTTATTATGTCTGCGTCCCACCACCAACAAGGAATGGTGGTGGTAGTGATGGTGGTGATGGTGGTGGTGGTGGTGGTGGTGGTCAGGAGGATGATGGTAGTGACTGAAGTGCTGATTGTGGTGGTGGTGGTAGTAATAGTAGTAGTAATTTTTGTAGGTCTAGTAGTAACTGTTGCTGTTATTGGTGGTGGTGTCGTCGCAATAATAATAGTAACAATATTAGTTTAGAAGTAGTAGTAGTAGTAGTAGTAGTAGTAGTAGTAGTAGTAGTAGTAGAAGCAATATTGTCACTGCTTGTAATGGTGATTATAGTAGAAATAATTCTTCTTGTACTTGTAACTTTGTAATTTTATTTATTAGTAGCAGTAGCAATAATAGTAAAAGTAATAGTAGCAGTAGCAGTGATAGTAGCAGTGGTAGTAGTAGTAGTAGTAGTAGTAGTAGTAGTAGTAGTAGTAGTAGTAGTAGTAACTCGATACTGTTAGAGCATTGTTGTTATTATTGTTATTGGCAGTAATGAGACGGGGAAGGAAACAGTGATACCTCTAATACCGTCACACCTACAATACACGTCTTCTCTTCTCCTTCAGAAACCTGCCAAAGGCCATCTACATCTCCATCTCGCTGGTGACCATTGTGTACGTGCTCGCCAATGTTGCCTTCTACACCACCCTGTCCCCCTACGAGGTGCTCGGCTCAGAGGCTGTGGCTGTGGTGAGTACATGCCCTTTACTCATAAGCTGACGTCATCATCATCATCATCAATCATCATTATCATTATTGTCATCATCATTGTCATTGTCTCTCGTTTGATTCTTCTTCTTTCGCATCACGTTAGTCATTCTTTCTCAATTTCATCTTTTTTTTCACTATTTCTTGTCCTTTTTGTTCTCTCCCTCCTCCTACTACTACTTCTCCTTTCCTCCTATTACTTTTTTCCTCCTTCCTTTTACTACTGCTAATCTCTTTTCTCCTCCTCCTCCTCCTCTTTTTTTCATGTCTTGGTTTATCACCATATATTCTCTCTCTCTCTCTCTCTCTCTCTCTCTCTCTCTCTCTCTCTCTCTCTCTCTCTCTCTCTCTCTCTCTCTCTCTCTCTCTCTCTCTCTCTCTCTCTCTCTCTCTCTCATGCACCCCATTTTCTCACTTTATCCTCAAATGTGAATAATTACGTTCATTACGACCACTTTTCTCCTAACACAGTCGTCCTACTTTCATCATTATACACGATAGTTGGTGCCACATGTTCATTCCTGGTCATCACATCTCTTTGGTCCACCACCTTCCTGGTAACTAAGGACGTAATGTTGGGGGTTCTTGAAATAAGGTTAGGTTAAGTCTTCACCTCCTCACTGTAAGCTGTAAGTAAGATTCCTGGTGCTGTGAGGGAAAGGGAAAGGTCGTGACTTTAAGTGTAAGGTTAGTTAGAAATCAAAATGATATGAAGTGAGTGTTGTTTATATACATTCGAGGTTATATAAATGCACGGTCACTGACATTATTATTTCACCTCTTTCTTTTCTTTTTTTTTTTCATTTTTTTTTAAAGACCTAATATAGTTTGACTCCCCTTCCTTCTCCCTAGCATTGTAGTTTTTTTTTTTTTCTCTCTCTATCCTATTACTGTATGCCCCTCCTCCTCCCATTATTTTCTCATTTTTCTCCCATTATAGTTTGACCCCCCACGTTCCTGTTACAGTTTGCCCCTCCTTCTCTTCCTCCCATTACAGTTTGCCCCTGCTCCTCTTCCTCCTCCTCCTCCTCCTCCTCCTCCTCCTCCTCTTTCCCCCATTACAATTTGCTCCTCTTCCTCCTCCCACTTACCCCTCCTGTTCCTATTATGATTTACATGCATTCCTCTATACGTATTTTCTTCCCCCTCCCTCCCTTCCCCCTCCCTCCTCTCCCTCACACGCACCACCAGGAATGGACCCTTAATTATTGACATACTCCTGTCGTTAGTATTAAGTAGTGATAAGCTGGTAGTGGTAAGACTTCATCCTGTTCTTGATGCACGTGTTGCTGCTTTCCTGGAGGCCATCACAAGGTTTCTACTTTATGCAGGTCCTTCCTTCCCTTCCTCTTATTTCCATGCAAGGTTTATTATGAATTCTCCTTTTGATTATTTTCGTGTATTATGATTTGGTGTGTTACTCTTGTTATTGTTATTATTACTATTATTTTAACCCATTACACAGGGATGCTATGGTATGTGATGTAGACTATAATTGTTATTTTTTTCTTTTTTACCCATTACACAATATCGCTATTCTATCTACTGTAGATTATTGTTATTATGTTCTACCTGTAACACTGAGCTGTTTTATCTGTGTTATATTATTTATTATTAT
>NC_087158.1:22529539-22579539 GCF_035594125.1 Scylla paramamosain
TTTGATCAAAATAAACACAGGAAGCATACTAACAAAACATAGTGACTAAAAAAAAATAAAAGATAAGATAGGAAAAATATTTGGAAATGGAAGAAAAAAAACTGTAGCTAAGCGAAAGAAAAACAGGAAAGTTATTATGAATGAAAAAAAGAAACTGCATCATAAAATTAATAAAGTGCACAATAAAAAGAAAGAACAATAAAAAAAAATTGAACAGATCCGCCAAGCAACAAAAATACATGCATGGAGACAGAAAGATGACGTCAGCAGCATAGCCAAGGAGAAGAAGAGCCTTATGGGGCAGCTCGTACATTAGGGAAATAGCTGATGATGATTGTTATCCTACTGCTGAGCGACTAGCTGATAGTGGATGCCCTGGAGGACTAAAGGAGCTTGGCATGTACGAAGGAATGAAGGAAGTGTTTGACCTGTGACTGAAGGAATCAAGGATGGAAGGGAAGGAAGACAGGAAGGAGTGTAGCTTGTAAAAAAACAGTGATTATGAAGTAAGGAAGAAACGAAGGAAGGGAGAAAGAAAGAAAGGAACGAAGGAAATGCTGAAGGAATGAAGGATGGAAGGGAAGGAAAAGGACAGGAAGGAGTGTATGAAGTAAGGAAGAAAGGAAGGAAGGGAGAGAGGGAGAAAGAAAGGAACGAAGGAAGCGCTGACCTGTGGCTGAAGGGTTGAATGGAGGGAGAAAGGGAGAAAGGAGTGTGTAGCTTATAAAGATTAGGGTTTAAAAAGTAAAGGAAAGAAGGAAAAAGAAAAGGAAGGAAGAAAGAAAGAGGTAAGAATGAAGAATTACAAAGCAAGGAGGGAAGGAAGAAAGGGAAGAAGGGAGAAACAATCAAGAAAGGAATGAAAGAAGAAAGCGATAAGAACAAAGAACTATAAAGCAAGGAAGGGAAGAAAGAAGAGAAGAAGGAAAAAAGGGATAAAGATGAGGTGCTATAAAGGAAGAAAAGAAAGAAGAAAGGAAAGAAACGAAGAAGGAGGGAAGGGACAAGAATCAGGAGTTATATAAGAAGCAAGGAATGAATTAATGAAAGAATAACTATTACTTATTCAAATATAAAATTATAAGTCTCTTAGTGATGGACTACGTAGAATAGCACAAGAAATATTGACAGTGTCCAGACAGACGCTGTGATGGTAATGAGGAGGTCTGGTCGTAAATCAAGAAGAAAGCGAAATTATAGAACAGGGATGCTGGCTGAGCTGAATGCTTAAGAGTATGCCCTCGACGTGGAGCTAGTTACAGAGAGAGAGAGAGAGAGAGAGAGAGAGAGAGAGAGAGAGAGAGAGAGAGAGAGAGAGAGAGAGAGAGAGAGACTTATCCTTTAGGGTTTCTTGGTCTTGGGTTATATGACTGTCTTATGATTTAGTGTATCCAAGAATTGCCTGCACACACACACACACACACACACACACACACACACACACACACACACACACACACACACACACACACACACACACACACACACACACACACACACACACACACACACTTCTTCCTCACAGTCGGTTCGGACCAGTAAAGTAAACAATTCGAGTACCCTGTGTGTGTGTGTGTGTGTGTGTGTGTGTGTGTGTGTGTAGTATAAAGACGTATTATTTTTGCCTCTTAACAAAAAATGCTTATCTAATTAACACCACCGTCCTCAACTACCGCAGAGCAAATCAGAGATAGAATAAATCACCAGACAGCTTATATAACTCCTGATCGCAGAGAGTAAAGAAAATAAGCGCGCACAAAAACAGAACATTATCAGAATAAACCCTTCTATTAAGCACCACAAGTCTGAACAGCTGCAGGATCTTGCGTCTAGGCTACAGCAGGACAGCAGAACAGCAAGATAGCAACAGGAGCCCGTAATCAAGCACAAGACGGGTCGAGGATAGGAGAGAAGGCGACGGAGAAAAGAGGGAAGGAAGGATGGATAGAGGACGAGGATAAGAGACGAGGCGATGAAGGAAAGAAAGAAGGAAGGATAGGAGAGGAGGCGACGGGGGAATGAGGAAAGGAGGAGAGAAGGATGCAGAGGAGAGGAAGAATGTAATGAGAGGGCGCAGCGAATGAACGAATGCATTAGGACGAACTACAGCGGTCATGTTGGGGATGCAGACGGAGGAGGGAAGGGCGGAGTTAGGTCTGGGATGTCGCTAGGGGAGTGCAAACAGAAGGGCCAAAGTTAGCCTGGCGAGCCCTGTTGAGTAGTGGCCTTGATGTGCACGGGCGACTCACCACCTTGTTTTTATGGCATAATTAACGTGCATATTTTGTTGATGGAGGCATCTGGACAATTTATTAACGGCCCTCTTCTGAATTTTAGGAATAATTGGTGTTTGTATGTTTTATGATTATAGGTGAATCTCTCTCTCTCTCTCTCTCTCTCTCTCTCTCTCTCTCTCTCTCTCTCTCTCTCTCTCTCTCTCTCTCTCTCTCTCTCTCTCTCTCTGCCTCAACCTTGAGAAAGCCATCAGAAATCAAGTAACAAGGCGCTGCGTCACCATACTTGTGCCAGGGAAGGAGGGAGACTCTTCAGTACACACGCACCCTTCCCACCTTGCCCTCGGTATTTTTTTTTTTTTTTTGTATTTTTCTTTTCTTTTATAGATTAACGTACTTAGCACTTTTGCCTCCGGTATACACACACACACACACACACACACACACACACACACACACACACACACACACACACACACACACACACACACACACACACACACACACACACACACACACACACACACACACACACACACACACACACACACACACACACACACTCTTCCTCTCCTTTTCCCATTCCACGAATTAACGAGATAGTCTGTTTCACACACGTGCTCATAGTTGACGCCTCCTCTCCCTTTCTCTCTTACTTTTTTTTCGACGAATTAACGAGGTGTTTGCCGTTAATTAGCGGCTGTGAAGATAGCACGTGCGGGGAAGAGTTTATCTTTTGTTCCTCCGTCAACTGGAAGGAAGGAAAATTTGCTGAGCGTCACTCCTTCCGCCTCGTCTTCTCCTGGACCTTCGCCCCGCCACTCTGCTGAAGGTCACGAGGGAAGATATGTGTAAGAATGACTAGTTAGTGTGCGGCTGTTTTTTTTCCCTGTCAGACTGTAATACAACATGGTTCTTATTATGCGAATTACATCTTAAATTTTCGGAAATCTCGTAGAGCGTTCTCGCGTGCATCCCTGAAATTAATGGTGTTTGTCCTACTCCTCCCCCAATGTACACCTGAACCTCCTGCAAGACTCATCGATAGCCTCTCCAGTTCTTACAATAGACTCTTACCTAGCTTCTCCCTTACTGTCAGCAATTAGCCTTAATATCTGAGCATCTACAGTAGACCAGCACACGCAGTGAATCCCACCACTTGCACTCGACCTTAGCACTTGTAACATGACTCTGAAACTTACTTGTATTGAGATAGATCATGCACTTGGCTGGTGTCACATTGCCGGGGGTGACATCAACACCTCCCCGGCGGGTTATTCAAGTGAGGAGGAAAGGAAAAGAGGTAGGAAAAAGTCATAATTATCAATGAGGAAAGGAAGGAGGGAGGACGAAACTTCGATAGGCATCTAAATAAATAAATAAATAAGATAACATGGATGGTGTCGTATTTACAGGAAGTCGCACACAGACATTAAATATGTACGTATCAGTGGGAAGGGAAGGAAAGGTGAAGAAGACTGAATGTTACCGGGAAACTTAGAAAACTTAATAAACTACACGTGGAAATAAATTATGTCCAACATATTACTTTGATAATGCCTCTCTGCATTTGTATATTGTAACTACGTATGTCTAGAGTTGAGTTTCCGTTTTCTTCATCTTTCACGCGTGCTGTTAAATAAACGGGGGACAGATTACACGTAGAGCCTCGAAATATTAAAGCTGCGTAGTTCCTTTGCAGAAAAATCGATCCCTGTTTCGCACGCATTTCTTTGTCCTGTGTGAGTGTCTGTCTTATCAAGTTTATGGTGTGTGTGTGTGTGTGTGTGTGTGTGTGTGTGTGTGTGTGTGTGTGTGTGTGTGTGTGTGTGTGTGTGTGTGTGTGTTGGGACCCTGCTGGGGAAAGAAAGTGACATTAGCAAGGCGAATTGGGGTAGTGATAATGGTGATGCAGTGGTAATGGTGGTGGTGGTGGTGGTGGTAATGGTGACGGCAATAATAGCGATAATGGTGATTGTGATGGTAGTAATGGTGGCGGTGTACTACTACTACTACTACTACTACTACTACTAGTACTAAGAGAGAGGGGATGGGTTACGTATATCAAAGGCATCTCCATCAGTAACACACGTATAAGGCTGAACTCTTAGTCATTCATTTATGTATCCTTAATATCCATATCAGTTAGGTTAATTAGTTACTAGTTGCAGTCATCATTGTTTACTCCTTTATTATCTTCAGCGTCTAGTCAGTCCTCACTTTTTTTTTTTTCGTCAGACGTTCACTATCTTAAACCTCAGGCCATCCCCTCTCCAGACTGTTGCATTAGACGTGGGAGGTATTACGGCCATACCTTTAAAGTGGTCATTAATTAGATGCCTGAAATTCATGCCATTGTTCACTGCCCCGTCTTTTATTTTTTTCCCTTTCATTATATTAAACTTTAATATCTCTTCTCCAGTTACTACTATTACTTTTTTCTCTATAACAACAACAACTACTACCACTACTGGTACTGCTACTACTACTACTACTACTACTACTACTACTACTACTACTACTACTACTACTACTACTACTACTACTATTACTACTCGTCGCTTTTCTCGTCGTCGTCTCAGATCTTTCTCCTCCTTGTCTAGCGTACTGTTATAAATGAGCAGCAACATCACTCTCAGAATGCCTGATGGTTCCAGTTAAAGGGGTTGGCGCCTTCCTTTCCTGGACCTCTTCCAAATCCGTATTTTTTTTTACGCGTCGAGTATCCGGTGACGTCACTGCATCCTCGCACCAACACGGCCACGCGATTGGGTGTCCGGGTGGCTCGACTCGAGGAGAGCATCCTATTGGCTGGTACCTAGGGTTGAACTTTCCTTGAGCTTATGATTGGTGGAGGTATTTATAAACGGGACAGTATTGGATGAGCATGGGGGCGGGGATGAGGCATGTGTGTGCACGTGAGATGACAGGTGAGCTGCCTGGCCCTCGCAGCACCGAGATATAACTGTACAGGAAGAGAGGCAGGAACTGGCTCCCTCGCGTCCTGGCACGAGTCAAGATCTAAGTCGGGTTATCCAAGTGTCAGTTATTTTAGCATGCCGCACAGGACAGTCTGTCAGCCAGTCAGTCGTCGGCAGGCGTAATTTACCACAAGGTCACCATCATCATCATCATCAAGGGAGATTTTGTGATTCATCAAAGATGGTGCAGGAATGCGTGGCTGACAGTCACTATGGCGGTGTGAGTCTCCTGGGCCAAAACAGGAGAGAGAGAGAGAGAGAGAGAGAGAGAGAGAGAGAGAGAGAGAGAGAGAGAGAGAGAGAAAGTTATATAAATGTCGCAATACCTCAATTTTTAGACAAAGGAGTGATGTCACCTCAACATGTTAAAACCTCATGTCTCCTCTCCCTCAAGTGTTGCAACTGAATAATTGTCAGAAGCACACTAACCTCACACTTTCCGTTGCACGCACCAAACAAGAATGACATGCAGTAATATGACCTGTGGCATTTTTTTACCCCAACTTAGCGACTTACATCAACTGCATGTCGTGTTTGCCGCCCTTGCGAGGGCTGTTTGTTTAACCAGAGAGTAAAGAAGCAACGTCATTGCCGGAGGTCATGAGGCTAGCCAGTCGAGTCATGGTGATGAGGAGGATGTGTGGAAACTGCAGCAATGATGAGGAAAATAATGTTGCCTGTGAGGGTGTAAATTCAAACGTATGGCGAGACTTGAGGCGTAGCTGTGATGGCGAATCATAATGAGGCTGTTCTTATTACACACACACACACACACACACACACACACACACACACACACACACACACACACACACACACACACACACACACAGAGAGAGAGAGAGAGAGAGAGAGAGAGAGAGAGAGAGAGAGAGTGTCACCCGGTAATAACAATGGTGAAACTGAAATCTGGCAAGTTGTAACCGTAGTCTGTATCGTACTCCAACTGACCCCACGAAGGTCTCCGATGCGTTCTCTATGCTCTCTCGTTTCGATACGTCCTGTGAAGACAAAGGTGACACCGTGTTATGTACCTTGACTTTGAAATTGTGCCAGAAATGTATGATCTCATTACTATTAAAAACTGGTTATAAGAACAGTTATTAATTTCTATGCTAGACAACTAGGTTCTATTCGATTTTTTTGATGAGGTTCTTATACAAAACTGGATGTGTGAGGTCAATCTCTCTCTCTCTCTCTCTCTCTCTCTCTCTCTCTCTCTCTCTCTCTCTCTCTCTCTCTCTCTCTCTCTCTCTCTCTCTCTCTCTCTCTCTCTCTCTCTCTCTCTCTCTCTCTCTCTCTCTCTCTCTCTCTCTCTCTCTCTCTCTCTCTCTCTCTCTCTCTGTGTGAAGCTTAATACGAAGAAGAAAAGAAAGAAAAATAAGCGGAGAAGGGAGGGGGAGAGAAAGAGACAGACAGACTGACAGACAGGAAAGGATTTACATCATCCACGTGGTTTCCTTTGCCCATCTTCCCAAGAAAGCCTAAATTTCTCTTTAAGGGATTTAATTTCCTGAGTGAGTCTGGCAAGGTCATCAGCAGAGGTTGGAAAGTGACTCAGTGTCATCCCTGCACCAGATGACTAAAGATACAGTAAGACTCTCTCTCTCTCTCTGTCTCTCTCTCTCTCTCTCTCTCTCTCTCTCTCTCTCTCTCTCTCTCTCTCTCTCTCTCTCTCTCTCTCTCTCTCTCTCTCTCTCTCTCTCTCTCTCTCTCTCTCTCTCTCTCTCTCTCTCTCTCTCTCTCTCTCTCTCTCTCTCTCTCTCTCTCTCTCTCTCTCTCTCTCTCTCTCTCTCTCTCTCTCTCTCTCTCTCTCTCTCTCTCTCTCTCTCTCTCTCTCTCTCTCTCTCTCTCTCTTGTATTTGTTCTGTACAAGACTACACAAGTTACTGAGACTAATGTTGCTTCTCCTTCTCATTCCTTCACTCTCCCACTCCCTTGCATCTTGATTTCCCATCTGGTGCACAGTAGTACTGGAAAATGAAACACTCTGTGGAAACAGAGATGTAGCTTCTTTGGCATAAGAAAATGCACAGCCATCATTATGTAGTTGGTTTTGATGTGTGCTCTTCTGCTCTTCGCATGATTGTTAGAAATGTAAGTTATGTGCTGGAGATTCAGATCTGAAGAACAGATCTGATAAAAATATACTTAGGTTTGGATTTATTTATGGAAGTATGGAAACACTGCTGTGTATCCAGTTCAAGCACCAGAGAAATAGAGCACTTTCTTCACCAGACTTAAGCATCAGAGAAAGAAAGAAGTTAAGCAACCATATGTGTTTTTTTGTTTTTTTTACACACATTCTGACTTTCTATTCACATCTATGTCTAACTGTGTCAGTTTTGCGAGTGTATATCATGTTTTCATGTAATGCATCTACGTACAAGATCAAATTCAAATAAACCAAAGCATTCTAAGTCATTTATATTTTTTCACTACTCATCCATTCATCCTGATCACACATGGTGTTCTGTACATATTTCCAGACAGTCAGCTACTTTTCCTTTTAAAAAACCATTATTTTATTTTTGGTTACATTTAATTCCCATGTTTGTCTTGATTACAAATTCTGTACACTATTTCTTTCTTTACCAGAACAGTGTTCTCAGCCAATCAGTCATTATCTATGAATATCTTTATTCCAACATTATCAGCCTTCCCTGTCACTAATTTTGTATAATATGTAATGTCATATATAAATAGATTGGATGGCCAAGAAGCAAGTGGACACAATCACTTGCTTGGTTTTGTACACCCCTTCCCTTTCACTCACCTCCTCTCAATGGACTGTGTCTTCTATATTTTCCCTAATTTTGTCAAAGATCTTCTGTGCTTCTGTTTTGCTCCCTCTCTCACCTAATGGCACCCAAGGCTGAGTGGTGTCAAGTTGTATGAGCCAGAATTGTCTCTCTTCCACTTAAAACTGTTGCTTTGTCTTGGCCATCAGGGGTGTATTGTGTCTGTTCATCCCTTGTTACCAGAGAGAACCATAAAGTCTGGCTCACCAATTTTGCAGAGGTGGTCATGTGGTAGTTCTGTGCGGCTTCCCCAGGGTTGCATTCCTAAGACACCACTGCCACCTTTGCAGTGACTTTACCCTCTTCTGACTTGCCCTTGTTTTCACAGACATTTGCAAGTAGATTGTACGGTAGCATGGCTTGGATCATGCCCTTTTTCGTCGCCTGCTCCACCTTCGGAGCTGTCAACGGTGTTCTCCTGACTTCATCCAGGTACAGATATTATTCTCATTATGCTACTGAGCTTCATTTTCAGCCAGCGCCAGCATCCAGCTTGCCACTTGATTTTGTGGCAGACATTTATGATTGTTTTTCACCACCATGATGATCAGCTCCTTGTGTTCTGCTGCCTTGATCCAACCCATGACTAGTACAATTCAAAGATTAGCAGCTGCCTACTTTGGTAGAGAGTGACCATTTGTGTTTGGCACAGCATGATATGGCGACCCTCAGCTTATTTTCTAGCAAAGTTTCAACTGCATTGTGTACAATGAAGTATGTCTTGAGTGTACTCAATAGTGTGTCTCAAGTAGGCATCTGCTAAGTGAAAACTTGTTTTCTTTAGTTTGATTTCTAATTTTAATCAGATTAACACTGATTGCAAACTTTCATAATTTGTAAATATAGTCTTGGTGATGGGCAAAATGGCTACTGAGAGGCAACGGTCATCACCACAAACAGCTTTGTTTGCTCAAACTACCAGGGGCTCGATGGCCTCACTGGAAAGATGAGAGCAAACCTACTCTTCTTCTCCTGGTCCTTACCTCCACTGCTCCCACTCCTCCCAACTCTACTCATTCCTCCCTGTGAGTCAACTCGTTCATCGGCCTGGTCGTTGGTCTTACAGAGTTTTGCTGACCGCCTATACCGACCAGTGGAATTCCTCATCCCAATATTCGTGGCTCTCTCCACCTTTGGATCCGTCAATGGCATCCTCTTCACATCTTCGAGGTAACCCAGGAAGCCTCAAGGCTCCCCTGGACCAACTCGAGAGGTGCTGCTACCGGGGGTCTAGAGAGCAGGCTTACACACCCCAGGTGTATCTCATGTTATGGAACTAGACAGAGTATTTTATAAACTTTCACCTTTAGGCATGAGTTAACTAAAGAAGGAGTCAGTCTAGGATTTGCTGAAACACTTTTTATGAAGCTGCAATCTTCAAGCACTAGAGTCACTACTCTTAGAGTGCAACATGAATTGATTTTTCATATATTATGCACTCAATATGAATTCAAGCATATTTTTTTTATTTAAAGTACTATTTTTCAAACTACTTTGCATTTTCTCACGCACTTTTTTTTCTATTTTTTTCATTTAATATCTATACATGTATGTACTTGAGTATTCAGCTTTTGCTGGCAACAAGTCAGAAGTATGAGTTTTATCACAAGTGTAAGCCTGACTTCTCTCACCACCACTGTGGTATATGAAAAATATGAGGCAGGGCTCACCACCTCATGTTTTTCATACAAGGACCAAACTTGGTGCAAACCTCACAAAATGTGTGCATTATATTGTATTTGTCCAGGTACTTTTGGGAGTTACTTAGTTACTGGTCACAGAAATGTGGTGTGTCTCCTTCATTTGTAGATGCATCACATCTGGACCAGGCAGGGTGGCTTTCATAATGTTCCTCGCCAGTTAGTGTTGGAGTTTTGTAACAAATGTCTGCTTGTAGGAAACAAAAAGCTGGTGCCACCATTACTTCAGTTTGGTAATATATGTATATGAGAATTATGATTACTTTATTTTTTTCATTATCTATTTCTTTAGATTAGCAATGTGTTGTTTATGTTTTTCATACTTGATGAAGTATAGCTGAAAATACAGTGAAACTATGCTATTCACATATTCTTTATAAAGAGAGTAACTGAAAACAGATAAAGCTTGGCAGTCTGGCCAATCATATATATTATATACAGTATATTGTAACACACACACACACACACACACACACACACACACACACACACACACACACACACACACACACACACACACACACACACACACACACATATATATATATATATATATATATATATATATATATATATATATATATATATATATATATATATATATATATATATATATATATATATATAAAGAGAGAGAGAGACTGTCAAGTAACCCAGCATTTAGGGCAATCATCTCCAATCAAGCTTTGCCTACACAGTAATATGCTTTAGTACCACTGTATTGTGTATTACTTATCATTGCTTCATCCTCAAAAAAAGTTCAGTTACATGTGAATTAGTAGTGTTGGCTCCAGCATCTCCCCCGCAGTACCACACTCACTGCATTCAGCATGCACCGCACTTGCACAGTACTCAGTCAAGCACTCCACAAGCACTTGTCCCTTAGTATTTAAGTCTTCAGATTTATTTTATATTAACCAGTTTTTACTGTATTTTAGATAAGAGGATATATTCTCTTATCTAGTACTGTAATAGTTTTAGTTACTTATTTTCTTTTTAACCAGTAGAAATTTTCCCTCAACATGAGACAGTTTGTTTTTTGGTTGTAGCTTCCATAGACTTCAACATTCTGAACATGCAAGCACATATATATGCACTTCCCCTCATTTGCAAACCATACAGAGCATCACACTGTCCATTATTCAGTATTCTGGATGGCTGGATGATGATCTGCCTCACCTGATAAAAACTTGTCTGCTAAACTCCTTCTCAGAAGACTTCTTATGGACTTTTTCCTCAGACTGTAGAAGTTTATACTAGAAGACTTTGTACGATAGTATTTCACAAATTTGTACTTATCTTAGTATTTCTATGAACTGTATTTTCATACAATTATTGTGGGAAGCTATACATTTCAGTCTTCATATTGCTTTTACAAAAGTATTACATAATTCAAATTGCAATATAGAAAAAAGATAACTTATTATGCACCCTTACAGCTGGATGTAATGAGTCTTAGAATCAGCTTTGGCTTTTATCTGTTTTAAAGGATCCGTTTGGCTTTGCTTTGCTTGATTTCCATGTATGACATGCAGTATATATAAGTATTCTGTTTTAACTTTCTAGTCCTTGTGACTGATCCAATGCCCCATGTGCCACAATTCAAATCCTGGCCAGGGCAGCAACATCCAGCCTTGTTAAGCTGTCCATCCATCCATTCAGAGTTGATCAGGGCATGAGTACCCTGTACTCATGTGACACATAGGGGTATTATAATGAGGACCTAGATGATACAGTGGTCCTGGATCTTAGGAGAATGGATGAACACCATACCACACACTCAAAAACTGAGACCCTTTACCTGTAAACAAAGAGTGAAGTGGTGTAAGCTTCCCATTGACCTATTGATGGATATCTGTGAAATTATAAGGTAGTATATCATTTTGCTACTAGAAAGAACATATAACAAATGTATTACAAGGTCTCATGCAAGACTGAAAATATTTTTTTCTGTGAATAAGTCATATATGGTTGGTCATTTCTTCCTGCCATGAGAGGATTTCATTCCATTGCTTTGTTCATATTTAGGCCTTCTTTACATATTGTATTTCAACTTGTTTTGCCTTGACTGTGCTTTTCCTTCTGCATAATTGATAACAGCTATGTGATACATTGCTATTTACTAAGTGTTCTCATACTCATGTATTGAGATTTATGCAAAATACATTTTGTTGTAGGAAATATAACATACATACATTTTCTTGCCTGTGATTCACAATGAATTAAAAAGATAACATATTGTTTACAAATATGCACATATCAATAACAATTGGAATGTAGTCATTCTTCCAATTTTGTGTGGAATTAATCTTCATTGCATGAAATTTCTTCCATAATAATTAAATGTTACAACTTGTTGTGCACTTGTAACAATACTGTATCTTTAGAAGGGCTGTAGCACTGGCACATGGAAGTCTTTTATATTTCAGAGGTGTCTTAAATTTGAAAATTACTTCCAAGGGAAATCAACCAAAAATAAGTGCTAGATATGATATCAATATTTTCTTGCATTTTGTTATTCCTTTACTATAACAAAAATAATACTTGTACTGATATTTTTATGGTGGTAAGTTATTTTGTTACTTCTCAGCCTGCTGTATTTCTTTGATATGAGACAAGCATGTTTTTATTTGTATGTGTGTTTGTGTGTTACATATGTTGGTGAGCTTAAGAGCTATTTGTGCTCTAATGGTTCACTGTAACTGTGCCTTGTACAATTCTTTACTTTGTTTGATCAGCTTTTTTTCTGAGTTATTGTTATGTAAATGTTTCTTGCCTTTCTGTCCTTTTATGCACTGATTTCTGCACTGCATTCAGTTGTGTGCATTTTTTGTTTGATTTTTTTGTGCATGCCTGGCTTACTAAATCATACATCTTATTATTATAGTGAGTTGTGTAGGTTCTTTTAGGAGATAATAAAATCACAATAATTTTTTGTGTTTCTGCATCACAGAAATAAATGTCAGTATTGTTTCAAGAAATACCCCAAGTGTCATTCACTGTCTTGCCCAGTGTCCTAGATGTCAATTAATTACTTGTAGTTTAGTTAGCTACTAAATTCCTTAGTTTTCTGAAGGTTTCTAACTGTTATCCATGCTCTCTAGGCTCTTCTATGCTGGTGCCATGGAGGGCCAAATGCCAGAAATCTTGACCATGATCCAGGTGAAGCGCATGACTCCGGCCCCAGCAGTGCTCTTCATGTCCTTCCTCAGCCTTATCTATTTGGGCTCTAGCAACATCTCAGCACTCATCTCCTATGTCGGCTTTGCCACTTGGGTAAGTGACTTATGAGCAGAATAAAAGTCAGAGGAAATTAGGATAATATTACAAGATTTTCATTATTTCTGACTCAACAGTCAGCATTACATATTCTGTGATTGATAATTTTGATGATACAAAAATGTTTTTGGTCACAGACTTCAAGTTGTCTGTCTGTTTTAGCCACTGATCAGAGAATTACTTCACATGGTCCTTGTTTTCTTTGTGTTTGATGCGCTCTCTCTCTCTCTCTCTCTCTCTCTCTCTCTCTCTCTCTCTCTCTCTCTCTCTCTCTCTCTCTCTCTCTCTCTCTCTCTCTCTCTCTCTCTCTCTCTCTCTCTCTCTCTCTCTCTCTCTCTCTCTCTCTCTCTCTCTCTCTCTCTCTATATATATATATATATATATATATATATATATATATATATATATATATATATATATATATATATATATATATATATATATATATATATATATATATATATATATATATATATATATATATATATATATATATATATATTCTCTCTCTCTCTCTCTCTCTGGCATGTATTTGCTATCTAGCAAACGCCACAAAATATATATGGTTTTATGTGATTTTGCAAGTTATCAAAACTGTACCTATTGGTAGATAAGCATAAGGATTGCATGTGATGGTGCTGGTACTCTTGATGAGTCACTACCTACAGGAATGGTGCTTATGAAAATTGCAGTGTTATGTAATCAAGGTTATTAGTTCACATTGTGCACTGAGTAGAGAACCAACAAATTGTTGTGGACATAGTAACCAGTAAGTCTTCATGTGCAAGCACAAAACACTTGGTATTATGAGTGCAGCAGCAGTGTTCCAACCCCACAGTTGTCCATTGGTATTGCTGTACTGTGTGTGCCATGGCTCCGCTGGAAAGCTCCTGAACTGGCCAGACCCATTAAAGTGCACCTCATCTGGCCCATCCTCTACATCATTGCCACCATCTTCATCACCGTTGTGCCCATGTATGCTGCTCCCATTGAAACAGGTACTGTCTACATATTATTATTGTGCATTTATACATTCATATTCCCATCACTAATATAACTTCAGTATTTTTTTCATAGAACATACCTGCTTATGGTTCTTTTATATATTTGTATGTTTTCTTTTAGCAACAGGCCTCCAACAGTCATTGACTTCCCTCTCTCTGAAGTTGGTGGTATAATCATGTGTCTCATACCTTCAACAACTTTATGGAATGTTTAGTGCTCATTCTCTCTAGGTACTGGCTAAAATCAGTACAATTATTTTGGTCACAGCCTTACATGTGAATTTTGTAGTTACTGTAAACATGACTGAAAGGAGCCTTGAATAGCTTCATGAGTGCAATCCTCCTCACCAGGTATTGGTGTGGGCATCATCTCCACTGGCATCCCTGTGTATCTACTCTTCATCAAGCTCAGAAAACCACATTGGGTCAAGGAGATCCTCAGTAAGTATCCACAGCAATACCTTGTGTTGCCTCAGTGCAGCTTCTTGAAAAATTATGTCAATCTTGAGTCGTAGATTTGAGTTCATAATAAAAGTTTTGAAAGTTTGTAATTTCTCAGTTTCAAAGTGTACTCTCTCAAAAAGGAGTAATGATCAGCACATTATTATAAATTTCCCTGAATTTATAACTCTTATATTTCTACACTACAGTAGTATAGATTTTATGAGACATTTCAAAACAAAGAATACATACAGTATTGAATTAAGATATTCAAGAAGCTCCACACACTGACATGAGAGTGTTCACATGCATAACATTGCCTGTGCTCTTGGTATCCTGTGATTCCTGAGCCTAAGTTGTGGACCTGCTTGTGGTGATCCTCTAACAAGTCCCTCACCCATGCTGGGCCTGTGATACAGTGCTGGGTTATTCATATTTGTGGGAAATAAGTGTGCAACACTTGAGTTTGTAACCCTGTGTGCATCAAGTTTGTAATATCTTCTTAATATTACTTGACCCACAAAGTCTCTTGCCACTGAAATACCTGTTTGTTAGATGAGCATGGAGGTATAAGGTAAGGAAGATGGTTGGTAAATGGTTGTAAAAAATTTATTAACCTAATTAGAGACTGAATCATGGTTGGCTTACCTATAAGACAATGGTACTAATCTTTATCCCACAGGTCATAGGTCACTGAATGCCAGTAGTTGCTGATATTTCATGACCACCCATTCTTATTAAGATAAGATGATATAGGTGCAATATATATATATATATATATATATATATATATATATATATATATATATATATATATATATATATATATATATATATATATATATATATATATATATATATATATATATATATATATATATATATATATATATATATATATATATATATATATATATATATATATATATATATATATATATTTAGTTATTTTTAACTCATTGTTGAAAATTCAAAGATTAAGTTGTTCCCATTTCACTATATCTCCAGTGGTTCCCCCAACATATTTTTGTTGGTGCACATAACAGTGAGAAGAAAATTTTTACATTCTCATCATATCATTGTACATAATGACACCATAGAAATTTTGGTTTTCATATGAATAGAGCTGTGAAATAAACTTCCTAAATCAATCTTAATTAAAGAGCTCTTGATGCACACACACAATGGATACAGATGGTGGTGTGTCCCACCACTGAACACCATTGCATGTTGTGCTCACCCACCGCACGCCTGCACCAAGCAGACGTCATAGCTCAGTGGCAGGGAAATTTGATAGCTGCATGTTCATTCTTAAGAAAAGGGAAATTTGAAAGGGAGACACTGAAATATTTGCTTATTACTGCAAATCAAAGACACTTAAGTTAAAAAAAGTACTCTGAAAAAGAAACTGCCCTTTCAAATGAAATTACCATATTTGAATTATCAAATAATGTTAGTAATGTAATGATGAATGATTGTGAACTGTTGTTCTTCATTGCATCTTTACTAAATTAATATTCCTTTTTAGAAAATTTACATCATCAGTATCACATTATTTGGCTATTGCATATATGTAGTAGAAACATCTTCCATAAATTCATATGTATTAGTGAACATTTTGACATCTTTATTGCTTTCCTGTGTGAGATGCATCATTACCATTCAGTAATATTAGGAATTGAATTTTAAAAATCTTTATGCTTGTTCAGCAATACAATAGATGCACAAGAAAATATCATTATACATAGTATAATTTATTTATTTATTTATTTTAATATTTATATATTATTATAATAATAATAATAATAATAATAATAATAATAATTATTATTATTATTATTATTATTATTATTATTATTATTATTATTATTATTATTATTTATTTATTTATTTATTTATTTATTAATTAATTTATTTATTTTATTTATTTTTTATGTAAGAAGGACACTGGCCAAGGTTAACAAAAATTTTGAGGGAAAAAAAAAAGGCACACGAGTGCCAGCTCCCAAAGGAGATTCAGATATAAAAATCAAATAATGGAGCATAAGTGTCTTGAAAGAGTTCAAGTCATAGGAAGGAGGAAAGCAGAAACAGGCAGGGAGTTCCAGAGTTTATCAGAGAAAGGGATGAATGATGAAGAATAGTGGTTAACTCTTGCATTAGAGAGGTAGTCAGAATAGGGATGAGAGAAAGTAGAAAGTCATATGCATCAAGGCAGTAGGAGGAGGAGGGGCATTCAGTTAACAAGATCAGTAGAGTAGTTGGCATTGCAGCAATGAGAGAGAAAGGCTAGAGACATTTGCATGTATATAGAAGATCAAGCCAATTTGGTGACATGATTTTACTGTATTCACCCATTAGATTGACCAGACATGTGTGACATCTTTAACAAAGTTGATATCACAGCCATTTTGTCCCACACAGTTTTTTAGACATACACTGAAAGGTTTTGACCACCAGGCAGCATCCTGACCATTAATTTGCCACATTTTCCAAAGCTTGATCACTATAAGAGATGGCAGGATGTTGAATGGCTGAATTTACTATGCTGAGTCATGAAACAGTACAGACGTCCTTAATACTGCAGTGACAGATCTTTGCAGTGCCAGTCATCTAGCATGTGATTTGTCCCATATGCTCAGTGTATGTTTAATTTTCAGTGACTTTATGTAATACTTTAGCCTTGAGATGGACAGATTTCATTATTCAGATTCATAATTTTTACAATGTAAGTAGGTAGATAGATTGATTGACTGATGGATGCAGAAGTAGATAAAGAGACATCATTAGAATGAAAAAATCAAGTATTTTTTAAGAAAGCAGTACAAATATAAAATATACCAAACACAATGACATTTAATGTTTTAACATATATAATGGTAACATTTATTAGATTGACCTTTGGATACCCTTTCCTTGAATGCTGTCCTCTACATGTAGTAATGGGACAGAAGTTAAAGTAATACTGAAATGTGCGGTTCATTTATTTTGTGTGGAAATAGGTACACATGTTCTGTTTTTGGAGCGCACTCACTCACACACACACACACACACACACTCTCTCTCTCTCTCTCTCTCTCTCTCTCTCTCTCTCTCTCTCTCTCTCTCTCTCTCTCTCTCTCTCTCTCTCTCTCTCTCTCTCTCTCTCTCTCTCTCTCTCTCTCTCTCTCTCTCTCTCTCTCTCTCTCTCTCTCTCTCTCTCTCTCTCTCTCTCTCTCTCTCTCTCTCTCTCTCTCTCTCTCTCTCTCTCTCTCTCTCTCTCTCTCTCTCTCTCTCTCTCTCTCTCTCTCTCTCTCTCTCTCTCTCTCTCTCTCTCTCTCTCTCTCTCTCTCTCTCTCTCTCTCTCTCTCTCTCTCTCTCTCTCTCTCTCTCTCTCTCTCTCTCTCTCTCTCTCTCTCTCTCTCTCTCTCTCTCTCTCTCTCTCTCTCTCTCTCTCTCTCTCTCTCTCTCTCTCTCTCTCTCTCTCTCTCTCTCTCTCTCTCTCTCTCTCTCTCTCTCTCTCTCTCTCTCTCTCTCTCTCTCTCTCTCTCTCTCTCTCTCTCTCTCTCTCTCTCTCTCTCTCTCTCTCTCTCTCTCTCTCTCTCTCTCTCTCTCTCTCTCTCTCTCTCTCTCTCTCTCTCTCTCTCTCTCTCTCTCTCTCTCTCTCTCTCTCTCTCTCTCTCTCTCTCTCTCTCTCTCTCTCTCTCTCTCTCTTGGTTTTCATAGCTTTTCAATTGAACAG
The DNA here is from genome assembly GCF_035594125.1 of Scylla paramamosain. Lineage (NCBI taxonomy): Eukaryota > Metazoa > Arthropoda > Malacostraca > Decapoda > Portunidae > Scylla > Scylla paramamosain. The sequence continues at coordinate 22,547,701 of NC_087158.1, forward strand.
GTGTTTTCATTTCCATTTTGTTACATTATTGAAGGACTTCTGTACAATAATAGTCACCCATGCTGTTCCTGGAGTAAGGCCATGGGCCTCATGTTACACTGTCAGTGATGTATATACTATATGAGTGAAAAATTACACAAGTTAATCTCTGTGAGAATAGAGCTAAATAGGCCCTTGATTGTATGAGATTATGGAATGGCCCAGCTACAAGATTGTTTTCCAGCCTTCCCAGTGTTGGGTTCAGTCTCTGAGCTGTGCAGTCAAGAGGTCACATTCTGTTCACACCCCTTTCAGATTAATTTGTCATGGTGCCTCAAGTGTGGGTGCTACATTGCTGTAGTAGTACTTTGTTTTCATGGATGCTGAATTGTTGTGGCTTTTTATTTATGATTTCTTTTTTTTTTTTTTACCCATCAGAGGTGCTTACACAAGTTATGCAGAAAGCGATGGTGGTGGTGCCTGCAGAAGGGAAAAGTTGTTGAAATGTTATGTTGTTGGGAATCAAATGTAGGTAGCAGTGGTGGTCACAGCCAGCTGCTTTTATCATTTGCATGATTTGACCATGCTGCAATTGTAATATCACTGTTCACAGAAATTCACTATGTCTTCAAGTGCTTCTTTCTTTTAAATTATTTAATATGAAATTATTTCATGCTCTTAGTTTTTTTGTCTTTTATATTTTAATTTCAGACCTTGTTAATTCACTCCATTACTTGTATTACAACCATTAGTTCTGTTGACACCTTTTGTATCATTAATTATTTGTACAAAATCAGCATTTTTCTTTTATTTAAGGTATATGTGTGATGGGGCAAAAATAACATTCAGCAGCAGCCTATGTGAACATAAATTGCCTTGTGGAAATCTTTCTGTTTGCAGTTTGCATGCATCAGTTCTTTACCATTTGATTTTGTGACCACCTTTAATGTTTGTTTAATGCTGTGTATCCTGACTCTTTTCAGTTATAATGGCATTCACTTTGAATGGATGCCTTTGTTTTATTATTTTGTAAAGCAGTGTGGTGTGTCCTCTGCTTGCCTCATGTGACCAGTATGTTTGCTTGTGGCATTGTGACAATCATGTTTGCCTGTCCTTCCTCAGGAAAAATGACAACACAGCTCCAGAAGTCTATGATGGTTGTCCGTCCACAAACTTAATAGGTATAATGAAATTCTGCACCTCACTGTCATTGCACCTTTTTATTTCAAGTCATCTTGAGCTTCACTTTTTTTGCTTTCTATAAGTTTTCATAGCACCTCTTTTATTCACAGAATTTATATTCCAAGCTATAAATTTCATGTTAATTACCTTGTTTAATTAATATCATAAAAAATATTAGACTATACTTAATACTATAATAATAAATTTACCTTATTTATTGAAAAAATATATATATATAAGCTAGATAGAATCATTGGCTAATGCTGTTGAACCACCCTTCAGGCAAGAACAACCTAATCCTGCAGAAGCTCATGATGGTGTGCCAACCAGAGAAAGCTGCCAAACTGTAAAGTGAGGCTCCTTTGGGAAGACAATAAGCAAGTATGGATCACTCTACTCCACTGTTGAAACCTTCAGCAGGAATAAAGAGAAGCCAGGATCGTTCCACATGTGCTGCATTTGCCTCATATGTAAAACCTACACTAAGACATTTTTTTCTTTTCTTCAAACATGACAATGAGATGATACAGTGAGAACAGTAATGTTAAAATAAAATCATTATTCCTCTCTAGAAACTTTAATAGTAGTTATTCACTCTTGACAGTGACACTATGAGCCCTGACAGTGGTGCCTATCATGATAACCTGAGTGGTGGGAGCTCTTCATTTAGTGATGCTTGTGATGAACAGTCCTGCTTGGTTGTTGATTGAGGCTTGTCAAAGAAAGCCAGTGTTTCCATGTTCTTTAATGGTTAGTATTCAGACTGGCTCATCTTGACAGAGGCTTCTAAATGGCTACTTAGATGGATGAAGACAGCTTGTATAAGCTAGTTGTGTTGAAATTTTGCTGTTCTCATTGGTGGCATGTCTAAATCCTTTGTGCCTCAGGCTAGAGTATAAAGTGAAAGCATTTAATGCTCTTGTATTGCAAAAGATAGTAAAAAGTTCTTGTTCATGGTAGTACTGAACTACAAAGACAAGTTTTGTTTGAGTATGGAATTATTTTAGATGCAATGTGGAGTTACTGTGATATTTGCTCTTTTGTGTTCACTTGTGTGGAATGGGCAGCCTTATTTCTATTGAAAGTCTCTTTTATTCTGTCTTCTAGGATTTCTATTTATGTTTCAATTTAGCACTAGTTATATATATATATATATATATATATATATATATATATATATATATATATATATATATATATATATATATATATATATATATATATATATATATATATTCTTAAAGCTGACAATGAACTTTTTGTGCTAGAATTTTAGGATGCACAGCTCATGCAAATTCTACTTAGAGGACAGTTTGTATTGACTGACAGGAGCTTACAACATCACAGTGACATACAAACTGTATGACTGTCTGATTTTTTTCTTCAATCTTCATCTATTCTAAGAATTCAGTTTTGTTTTATTGTTTTTTTTCTAATGGTTTATGGTCCTAAATATAATTATATATTTGTTCCACATATTTGCAATGCATCAAGTTCATGGAAAACTCAATCATATAGATCTGAAACTATCAAGCATCATGAATAAACTACATTGTGGAAATTTTCATACATTATGAAAATATGAAACTGTATGCCTTCACAAGACCAGTAGGGTGAGGTTATTGGTAGATGATAATTTTTGAGTTTTAATGACACTTTTTTTCTTTAATAATGTATTATTTTTATATATTCAAAGTGGTTGAAAGTGGTAAAAGGACTGAGAAAGGAATTTATAAATTTCACTTGTTGAGGATTCTTATATATAATATATGAATGACTTCCAAATGTTGCAAGGTATTATTCATATAAGGCAGTCACCCCTGATTGTCTATAGTTTTCTTTTTGTATTTTCTAGATTACATTACCTTGCAGAATGCATAGCATATACACAAAAGCCCCTGCATTCACAAACTCAGCATTCACAAACTTGAATTATACATGAGTTGGTAAAAATAAGTAATATGAAGAAGGACATGTTCCTATTTTAAACTGTTTGCCTATGTCATTCTGCCTCCACTTGCCATATGAAAGATGTTATTGCAAAGAGGCATTTCCGTGGGCAATGGTCTTCCCTAAGGCAAGTACCATTTTCATCACCCTAACAGAACAATCAAGATACAGACAATGAATGCTCTCTAAGGATACAAGTGCCAAAACTAAACCAGAGTTGCAAAAAAAGATGTCTTCACTGAGGCTATACATAATATTATCACTGACCTGTTCAGACTTATACTTTCTCTCATCAAGATGCCTCTCTCTTCATCCACACATGCTCAATGGCAGCTCACAATTTAGTGGACATCAGTAGTCCACCTGTGGCCTCAAACTTTACATAATGCAGAATCCAGACTTGTGCTAAGTATTGGGTTTGCCATTTTATTTATGCACATACAAAACATCATTGCTTATATATATATATATATATATATATATATATATATATATATATATATATATATATATATATATATATATATATATATATATATATATATATATATATATATATATATATATATATATATATATATATATATATATATATATATGCAATTTTATTATTCCATTTGCTGATATATGTGCATAAACAAACATTTTGACAAATCATTACTTTAGAGATGCTCATTGATGGAACTTAGTTTTCATCAGTAAAAACAGACAATCTTAAGATGAGCCATTATTTTCTAAAATTATGTAAGGGATTAAATATTAAACAAGAGATAACAAAAGACACTGACAATATTTTCATATGTAAGAATACTGATGGCCTATAAGATAAATTACTCCTGGAAAAATGGCAATAATAATGTTGTGGTACTGAAGAAATATACAAAGCAGACATAATGACAGAATGGCAAGGGTGTGACTTTCGAGCTGTGTTGTCTGAGCTGCCAGCTCAAGATCCATCAGAGATCATGTGATGTTTTTTGCTAGGATACCATGATTTTTCATTTGTGTCATTGCACACATAACTACATCATACTTTGTCCTAAACACTATTATAAATATTTACATGTATGTTAGATATGGTGCAAAGACTATTCCCAATTTTCATTCATTGTAAGGTGTTGTTTAACAGAACAGTCATGAATGCAGGGGCTAATGTGCTGAGAGAGAGAGATAAGAGATGAATTCCAACAAATGTAAAAGAAAATCCTAGATCCCAGAAGATGTATTGCATACCTCAGTCATGTATAATAATAATCTCATTTCATAAGCACTGAGATACAACAGTTGTGAGACCAATACATAAATACTCAGTACTTGTACATTTCCACCATGAGTTCCTTGATAATCATTGCACACGCTGTTGGGATCGTGCACCAGCAACACATTCAATATCCAGGACCCTCAAGGCATCACCCTCTGCTATGGGCTACTCATTTTATTTATTTTTATATTACAATTCATACATTTATGACACAAATCAGTAAGCAGAAAATGGGGTCCTGAATGTTGAAAGGTATTGTTTGATTGTTTATAAATAGTTGGGACCATTGTTTAGACTGAAGGACATTGGGCCTGAGTGAATGCATAGTTCAGTTTTGGTATGTATGGAAATTCTTAAAAAAGTGAATAGACAATTAAATATAACCTGTTGTTGTTCTTGTCCAGTTTTTATGTAGTGACCTGGAGAACACTGTAACCTCCCTTGTGATGGTGTCAGATTGTGAAACAAACAAATGCATAGTATACTGTAGAGTGTGATCAATGTTCACCTTTTTCATAGTTACTGTGTCTTAATTGGTGTGCCACATAAAGTCAAGAGATGGACTGATATAATATACCCCTTTGTGAAGAGCTACATTCTCTCCCATTAGTGATACAAATTGCCACCTTCATCTTGCTTCCACATTATGTTGGTCAGAGATTCTTGTGGACACATAGCTTCAAAGGCTTTATATCAATCATGAAAGAAGGCAGTTTTGATTTACATACATAAAGAAAACACATACACATATGTACATAACAGTGATCACACATGATGATGAAAGGCAGTCAATTCATATAACAGTAACCAGCAATCATTGTTCTTTTATGGAGTGTTGACAATCTCAACATGCTTTTCAAGACAGCATAGGAATGTGTCTTAAGAAAAGCAGGGAGGTAAGGCTGAGCTGTCAACCTGGAGTGCCTCAAAGCATGTGCAGTGGTGACATGATGGTACCTAAAATCAAAATATATATTCATATACTGTACTATACATGATAAACATGCAAGGTAAGTCAAGAGCTAATGTTATAGTGCATACACATAATTAGACATGAAATGCAATAGTCTCAGATACATAAGAAGATAGACAAGTGCAATTAATATCTCTCTCTCTCTCTCTCTCTCTCTCTCTCTCTCTCTCTCTCTCTCTCTCTCTCTCTCTCTCTCTCTCTCAAAGTATATAATTGATTTACAGAGCCTTGAAGACTTCCATATGCTATATTTTCAATACAAGTATATGACATAGTAGATTCTGTATTTTCCTGGACAGCACTCTGTTCTGCTCTACCTGATGTGCATTGTATGTGCCTTTGAAACTCTGCAGCACATTGAATTAAGCCAGCAAATAACCCTCATAGTTGTTATAGAGTCAACATTTAAGCTTGCAAAGTGTTTAGCCTGAAGGACAATGTAGATCCAAGAGGAAGGTGTCAATGGATACCAAGAAAACTTTCATTGTATTGTATTATTCCAAAATGTATGAAGTAGGGAGTTAGAGGGCATGTGAGAATGAGGTGATCTTTGTTGTCATTGTAAAATGTTGTTGTAGGAGATTTTACTGTCTACATGCCTCTCTAGCAGTGTTTTTTCACAGGGGAAAGAAATCACAGATGAAACTGATAAATGATGAGAAGTTGAGTGACAAAATAGTGGGCAAGGTTAAGGAAATTTATACTCAGGGAAAAGTACTTCAACTGAACACTTTTAAAAATTAAGTATAATTTGAGTTTTTTTTTTTTTCAACTGCATAAACCTGTTTTTGTTGTATTGTTATTACATAAGGAACATTGGAAGGTTATTCTAAAGTGCTAATGCAAATTTATTCTTCATAACCTCAACTACACCAATGATGTGCTTCCATGACATCCCTTGCCATCAAATTATGCATCAAAGTCTTCCAGTATATTTCCTAGAATTCCCCAAAGCTCCATCAGGCAGTGATTTCCAAACATTACATAAATCTTCCACAAGATTGCCTTCAGTTAATAGGTAGGTACTATTTTATGTACCATGAATCACATGTAACAGAAGAAGCAGTGAAGCATATGTCAATGAAAAATGTGTGTGAATAAACATAATATGCATCTTCACAGGCAAGATTTAGGCTGCACCTTGGGATTGGATGATGAAGGTAAATTTTGCTTGGTGATTCATTTTTTGCTCATTCACCTCTAGCTGGTAATAAGTATGAACACCTGATATTTTAAAAAAAAATTGTGTTCACTGTTCTAGCAGATAATGTGAATAGTTAATGGAGTGTGACAGAAAATGTATTAAATATGAAACTATTTCAGGAAAAAAAAAAGAAAATTAAGGTTTATGATGTATATATTTCAATATAGCATGCATGTGTGTAATATATATATATATATATATATATATATATATATATATATATATATATATATATATATATATATATATATATATATATATATATATATATATATATATATATATATATATATATATGAGGAATCTTTAATGTATTGATATTTTTCATTGTTTGTGTAAGTGAACTTGTTATCATGGTAAATACATTGTCTGTTTTACTGTATCATTCTCACTGTTTCTTGTCTGTCTGTATCAGTGTTCATTGTAACTTTTCAACAAACATTGTGACAACTGAAAATTTACTCATCATCTAGTGGAAAGGAAAGTGCATCAATTTGCTAAAAATCTGGTAAGTTTTAAGTGATCTCAAAAGACAAACTGTACTTACATGTGATAGATTTGTTGGTGGGGCAGGTGAATGTTTGTTGCTGTGTGATATTGTTGTACTGCTCGAATAACTGTTGCAATTGTTACTGGTTAGACAGTTAGACTGTCTGTGTTATTCTCCCCTCTCTTGGTTTATAAGTTAACTCAGTGACTGAAAAACTTTGGCGTGTACAAACCTTCAAGACGACACTCAGACCGCCTCATTGGAGACTCCTTCCTGTCACCCTGGCTTCACACTAAATATGCACAAGATGTTTCTCATCACTTAAAAGATATTTTCATATGCAAAACAATGGTTTTATTTATGAAATAAATCTTGGAAGAAAATCACTTGAAAAAAAATATTTACACATCTCAGCATATGTATAATGACTGTAGTGTTATGTATAATATGTATCATATATGTATGGTATAATTCTATAGAAATTCATTACTTGCAGCATATATTCATAAAGGCTAACTCAAATATATATAAATATATATATTTTGTTATTCCATTTGTACATAAACATATATTTTTTATCATATAGCTACTATAGTTGATAGTTATGCCTGCCAATCAAAAATTAGTACAGTACATAACTTTAAAAAAAATTATCATAGAGAATGAAAAGCTTGTCGGTTTAGATTATTCTCAGTTCTCCAATGCCATCCTAATATATATATATATATATATATATATATATATATATATATATATATATATATATATATATATATATATATATATATATATATATATATATATATATATATATATATATATATATATATATATATATAAAACAGTCATTTTTATTTCATCAGAGTTTCAGCAAAATTTTAGCCCTAGTGAATACCATTAAGCAGCTTGGTAGGAAGAAAAGATCATAAGCTTATTTTCCATAGATGAAAATGTAACAATCTTCGTGTTATGACATGATAATGTGTAATAAGCAATCATCTTTAAAATTTCCGGTTATGTTGATCAAGAAGAATATTACTGGCTACAGCAGCAAGGCTTCCAAAGTCTTCAGTTAACAAAAGCTGGTAGGTGCAAGTCAGTCACATCAATGAATACACAGCGATAAATCGTTTAGAGGATTAAGAGCGAATTGCGTCACTATTGTAAATTGATGAGCGATGCCTTGTGGCCTGTTCGGTGCTTTGTCAAGGGGGAGCTGGGGGATGGTAGCTATTTCTTTTTTTTTTCTTTTTTTTCATTAATTAACAACAATTTTTCATCAAAATAATATATATATATATATATATATATATATATATATATATATATATATATATATATATATATATATATATATATATATAAAAAGAAAGAAAGAAAGAAAGAAACACACGTATTGCCCACGAGACATGAAGATTAGCCACCCCACTATTTGAAGGGTGGACTACGCCGGACAAATTAGGTTACATTTGGTTACCTGATCTACTGTAACCTCATCTATCCCTAAAGTAGTAATCTTCGTATTATCCCCAAATTGAGGATGTGGTAATAATAATTACATCTTGAGTCACACAAACTCACCCATCAAAATGTTTTAAGTAAAAATAAATAAATAAATAATAATAATAATAAAAAGAATAATAAATTTCATTATGAGCTCCCTCTGCTGGCAAAGTCCCGCTGGCTGTACCCTTCATGTACCGCGCTATCACTCGATGTCATGATGGATGTCGTGTAGAGAAGACAAATGTAATGATGGTGTTTAGATTGTGTTCGTTGTGACCGTTGTGTAATGTTCTGCAGCCACCACAGGAGCACTCTGCTATTGTATCATAATGTCACGTGTTGATATTTTTCATTTTCCTTGATCCTATGTTAACACGTTATCCCCAAACTGCCTCCTTTCCTGCTGATATATGTATCTTGCATCGACAATATATTAAGGATGTCGTCTTGTCTGTTTCTTTTCTTGCCACTAATTAATGTATTCCCTCTCCTCCGAAACGTATATTGAAAACCATCCCATACACTCAAAGCTGAAAATTATCACATACAAGCAAAGTAGAACACCAATGCATGCTTACATACATGGACATGGAAAATGAATACGAGTAACTTTTTTTTCGCAAGACAGTTCAGAGAAACTTCAAGAAACTACGGAATAAGATCAAAGTAAGTACAGAACGCCGTGTTCGATGCTTCGTAAGGGTTTGTGTGTGAACTTCGTCGACTCGAATCGAATCCTCCTTCACCCTCAGTGTTCTCCCGACCACGAGTGAGGGGGGTTGTAGTCATGTTGTTGGCTGCTAAATGCGGAAACTACTTTTGACATTTGCATAGTCTACATCCAGACCAGACTGTGGCTAGTGTAAGTTTCTTAAAGTTTTGACATGTGCAAAGTTCTAAACATTGAAACAAGGTTGGGATATCTGGAGAGATTATATAACGATTTACTTAGTGGTGGCATGACTGCGGGATGAAACATGTATGTATGAGAATGATAATTTGAATGACCTCATTCAGGGTCATTTAGCTCTAAAAGATTACTGACAATTATATGTACTTAATGTGGATCTCATGTGGCCCTAGAAGGCCTGAAAAGTGTGTATGATATTGTCATGCGCACATATACTCCCACTTCCTGATATCTGGCAACTCCCAAGTTAGAAGTTAGGTAGCACGTACGTGGTTAACATTAAGAAATTGATAGTACTTATGACCACTGTTAAACTCAACATTAAACACTTTTCAGTCCATAACACTGTCGTGCATCAATGCAGCTAGTGTTCTGGTTAAACCAACAGCCATTTCATAAGAAAACTTTTACCGCTCTTAGCTAGTTTTATGCATACAAACCGTGATTTAAAGCATATACATTGTTATATATTAATGCCAAAATGTAGTCAGTCGTAATGAGGAGCGGCGTCAGGAGACAAAGCTTATTTGGCTGCTTCAGTCTTTATTGTACCATAACTTTTCCCTTATTTAAAGACAGGTAATACAAAATAAATAAATAAATTAAATAACGCCTCAGAGCGTACTGTACATGCACCCATATGTTTTTCAGCCATGGCACTATCTTCCGACACCTAACTGGGGAGCAGCAATCGAGGTTGCGCCAAGATTCATCCATACATGTCTGCCCAATATATATATATATATATATATATATATATATATATATATATATATATATAATCGTGTATGGGATAGATATATAGGATAATTATATGTGTGTGTGTATAATTATATATATATATATATATATATATATATATATATATATATATAGAGAGAGAGAGAGAGAGAGAGAGAGAGAGAGAGAGAGAGAGAGAGAGAGAGAGAGAGAGAGAGAGAGAGAGAATTCTAATTCTTGAGGGAATAAATCGGACTCTCATAGGGTTGGGAAAAAACGCGTTAAAAAAAATTGGGGGGGATGGTTTTATTTATTTATTTATTTATTTGCGCGGGGGTTAGTTTATTCCTCATGTTAATAGGAAAATCGGTTTAAATAAACAATTAAAAAGTAATCTAGAGTGAAACAATGTTTGAAGTACTATCTGAAGTACACGCACTTCTTGAGGTCACGTTGATACAGGTTGGTCCAGTTGGACAAAGCCTGTGCTAACTTGTAATGTACAGGAAATCTTTTACATTGTTTATTTTATATGTACATATGTAAACTTTATTTATCAATATGATATAAAACAAAATTTTCATATGTAAAACATTAAAAAAAAATGCAATTGGAGTTTTTTAATGCCAACCCTGCCGTTTCAATTACCAAGGAAGACAATCCAGGAAGTGTAAGAGTGAGGACAAGTAAAGTCAGAACTTACCTGAAGGCTCACATTCTGCCCCTTAAAACCATAGGTTCAAATGAGCTGGTCTTTGAGTAAAGATGCGTCCACCTAATCCTAGTGGGAGGAGCTTATATTTCTCAAGATTTGGAATTGAGTATACTACTACTACTACTACTACTACTACTACTACTACTACTACTACTAATGATAATAATAATAATAATAATAATTCCAACTTCTACAACTTCAACTTCTACTTCTACTACTACTACTACTATTATTATGTGTACTAAAGATTTATTCACTGTGATGACACAAAACACATTCTCTTGACTCATTTGAGCTAGATACACACCTTTGCATGAACACATCACTCTGAGGATGATAATATTTTATTGTGGTTCATTTTGACGTGTTTTGTGTTAATCTGTTATTCATTTTTATATTGTATCACCAGTTTCTGAGAGGGATGAGATAGGGGTAAATAAAAAATGATTTGTGGAGGAAATGGTTAGCCAAAGAATTAAAACATACTAAAATCTAAAAAAAAAAAAAAAAAAAAATTCTCATCTGCCAATTTGAAACGGGCAAGTATATTTGCCCCCCTCCAAAAAGAAAAAAAAAACTTTTTCCTGACAGGATGGCATTTCATTTGCCCTCACTTTCCTTTCCAGCCTTCTTTCAAGCTACGTCACTAAAGTACCTCACACACTTCACACTCAGTATATCACTGTATTAACATAGGAAATTTTGAGTGTTTTTGTAAAATTGGGAACACTCGCATGTAATGAGAAGCAAATCCAATACACACAGACATCTTCCTCAAACTAATTCAAATTCAGGCTGCATCTTCCTTCTCTGACAAAATAAAGTGCTCTTATTGGCCAAATTAAGTATTTTTATTGGCCTGTGGTATTGTCTCCATTCAAAATATCCATTCAGCATGACTCATTTTGTACCATTGCATAGATGTTGCCAAACACCTCAGATTCAAATTCAGGGCATATTGAAGTCTTCCAATATTACAAGTTCCTTGCTAGCACAAATGTTGTAAAGTTAGTCAAAGTGATGTTCTCTTAGGTTTAAAGGAGAATGGGATGTAATGTCAAAAAAAAGAAGTTAAAAGTAGGGAGATGGAGGATTAGGATGTTGGGGAATTGGTTTAACTTTAAAGTAAACTTCAATCTTATTATCATTCTTAATACAAGTACTGTACAAACATCATGCTTAGAATAAGGGAATAGAAGATAATTCTTGAACAAGGAGTAATCATCAGTGCTTACAAAAGTATCAGAGATACCTGGGTAAAGCCAGGATTTGGTGACAAAAAAAAAAAAAAAAAAAAAAAAATTGCAATATCATGACACAACATTCATGAAAGCTTTAGAAAGAGCAATATTTGATGGATTGGAACCATGAGAGTAACTGCTAGTACAAGAATTTATTTGTTTGAGGCAGGGATAGCTGTAGAGTTAGAAGTTGCCATAGGAAGCTGGGGACTGACACCACCAGAGGATTCATTGAGCCACACTGGAAAGCAACAGTACAGTTCTGTCCTGGATTCTACCAGATGCCTCTAGGGAAGATCAGTGATTGCAGGTGTCCCCTTGAGACTTTCTATTAGTGATATCACTGACTGATATCATTATCCTTTTTTTGGATTCAGTTACATCAGTGAGGTTTGGTTGGTTGGTGGTGGTTCTCTGGAATGGTTACCTGGCAGGTGATCCATGAGGTAAGGGTTGGTCTGTATACCTGTGTCATGCCTAGTCTGCATCAGTTAACAGTGTATATATATCTTGTCAGCCCTATGGTTGTGTAAATTTCTGGTGTACTTTTTGCTAACTACATGTGTGTGGGTATATAAGCAACAGTAAAACACATGATATTTTATTCAAATTTTCATCTTTATTGGCACCCTTTTACTTTATATCTTTATCAAATTTCCAGCTTCTGACACCCTCTTATCTTTCATTAGGTTTTCAGTTTCCTCTAAATGGATCCATAAATTAAGGGTGTATTTTATATATTGATCATCATTGAAAAACTGATAATTGCAAGGTGGTACTAAGTTTGGTACTGCATTCAATCAGGGTAACCTCCATGTGAGTCATGTTTAGGTAAAAAAGAATGAGGAGATTTTCACATTATGTATTATGTACAATAAAATAACAAAATATCTCTGTACAGACATCCTCCTTACAGAATGGAATTTAATAAACTGCCCAGTAATGCATTGACTGATTGAGGCAATTATCAATCCACATACCTTTACATCAGTGCTTGAGACTATAATTAAATGCAGTATTGTCTGAGGTCTTATTAGTGACTATGAAAACTTCAACACCAGTTCTACAATTTCTTGGAGGACTAATGAGTAAATTTTACATTCTTGCAAAACTTCAGTAGCAGGATTGTGGTGCATTAAGTAAGCAATATTTTTAGCCCATCCTTCTCCAATTTCTTTATTTTAGATACTCTTACTATTGGTAACATTCCTCAAAATTATTATGAAAGCTAAAAGAATTTATACATCAAAACTAGCTTAGTATGTATACCTTGCACTCTGAGGATAAATAATTTTTTTCAAACTTTCTTTACAGAGCTGGTAGTGTCAAATCATCACTTAAAAAGCCTGCCACATCATCATCTGCCAAAACCACAAGAGACCCAAGCACGTACAGACAGAAGGTGAAGTTTCTCACTGGGTCCTGTGAAGTTACTGCTAGCATCTCAATCCACTTGGGGCCTCCAGGGCCTGCAGACCTTAAGTGCCTCACACAAGCTTCAGAATTTTATACTATGTGAGAAACTTAGAGAAGAGTAAAAATTATTGAAAATAAATCATATGCAGGTAAGGAGTAGTTACATACAAAAGTGCTCATACTGAATTCATACATATAAAAATCAATATACAATTATTAAATAACTAAATTTGTGACAAATTTACAAGGTACCTAACTTGATGGCAGTATATAATACAAAATATAACACGTTATAATACCTCCTCTTGTGCTTATATGGTTAATTTAATGGAAATAAGACTGGCTGTAATATGATACATATGTAGAACTGGTGACCTTACTAACTCAGCATATCAGTAACAAAGAGGACTTGTGCAAATACATATAAATATGTACTGACCCAGTAACTTAGTACGATTAACATACTTCCTAGCCAAATATAACTCTTCCTGTATGACTTACATCTCAAGTGGGATACAAAGAAAGCAAATATTAACACCTGCAAGCATTTTCCTGTACTTATATCCAGACTGCACACAGACCTATAGCCCACCTATGTGTGAGAGGAGGTAGAGTTTAACCAAGCTCTTGAGATCACCAACTTTGTATTTGCAAAAGATAAAGTAACTCAAAACATAAAGACCTAAGTTTCTAGGACAGACATGGGCAACCTGTGGTCAGCAAGCCACGTGTGGCCTGGGTACACCCTGTAGTGGCGCAGTGTACTGTGGTAATTACGTATCTTGAGTTGTGACTTACAGCTGTAATACAGTAGACAACAGAATGGTTTTTGGTAATGGCATTCCAAATTTGTTATTATAAAGATCTGATGTGTATTTTGAATTTTAAAATTTTGCAGTTTGTTACACTTTTCTCTCTGTTCAGTTGTTATAATCACTTTAGTAATATATCTGACTGCAGGTGGAAAGGATAAAAAAAAAAAAAAAAAAAAAAACACTACATATCATTGGTACTCATGCCTAATGTTATTTTGAAAAATATAAGTGGCAGTTTTTAGGGTCAACATTGGCCATGACATAGCCCGGGTGCACCAAGTGGATTAATTTTGCCACCACACATCCTGTGGATGTTATAAAAGACAACTAAAAGGGACAGAGAGGGGACAGGAAACCCATTCTCTGCATTTATATTGCTTCATTGGCATCTTCTTGGCTGCCTTCTCTTAACCCTTGAACACTGGTGGTTTCAATTCTGAGATTTTTCTCTAGTACAGGGAAATATGATAATTTTATTGAATTTATTGAATTGCACATTAAAAGTATATGGTAATTTAAGAAAGTTGTGAAGTTAGTTAAGCCATTGCAGTGATTTAAAGGTTAAGAGGGATGTGAGCTTCCTATATAGATAGAATTTTAACTTTAATGGGTTTTTACTTTTCATTATTAGTGTGCGTGAAGTATTTGAAATCATTGTTCCAGAAACAAGTGTCCCACAATTCTATACTTAAAATGACCCTATGGCCTGCTGATTCAGAGAGGCTGCCCATTCCTGGTCTAGTAGAATAATAATTTCATTTTAAATAAATTACAATGTATTTTTAAATGTGGATAGTTCTGGAGTCTTCACAAATCACTTTACAGTATTGTACATACTTATTGCTTTCCATTTAAGATTAAGATTATTGTTTGGTCTGCACCAAAAGTAAGAGTCAATACCCAACTTTAATGTCTTATTGTTAATAGATATGGTAGAGTATGAATAACAGCACTGCATCCAGGCATTAAATACAGAGCATTCAAGACCACTCTGCTATCCTCCTGTAGGACCATCAAGTTAATTCTGGGCTACTGTAACTAAGAACATCACCTTTCATGAATGTCAACAGTAATAATCAAGTCCTCATATCTTGGCTACCTATTATATCTAGGGTGAGAGGTCCTCTTGTTGGTCTATATTATGCTCTTAGAAGATATCTATATGCAAGTATGATGATTATCACACAACAGACAAATCATTTTCTCACAATGATGATGAAAAAAGACACGCTTACAGTGAGAGTCCTAAATCTTGGTAATGTAATGAGCTGATGATTCTAACAATACTTTCATCACTAGACAAAAGTAAGAGTATGCTGAAAACTAATCACATTATACATACACATTCATACATAGTGGACTACATATTCAGAAGAGTACATAAATAAGAAATAAAATGAAGGAGGAAATGTGGTAAATTTCTTGCCTGGACGGCCGAGTTTTGATTCAAGACCAGATAAATGTTTTGATATACTTAGCTATCACAGCAACAGAAGGGGACTGCATGCAAGGGGTTCAGTGTTAGGTTGTCTGAACATTTATCTTAAGACTGATATCATAGCTTGGCCTTTGAAGGGAAGAAATCAAAAGGTATATATATTGACATTGGCCTCTGAAGGGGTTTGCAAAGAACAAGTCAATTGGTCTCAGATTGAACCATTAGTAAAGCAAAATAAAAACAGTAATTAAATACAGATGTCAAGCTTCAGTACAACTATTGGACATTAATAAAATCAACTTGATTGTAACTTGATACAGGGCTATACTCTTGGCATACAAGTTCCATTACATTAGTTTCAAAGCCTTCAGTCCTGTTTTCCTGTTCTGGAGACTTACATAAGGTCAACAGTTCCTCAGCCTATGTGAGATTTTCTTTCATATTTAGACAAATTGCAGGTAAGAGAACCTCAAACACCAGACCTGAAGAACCACAGTCACATTCTCTGACAAATCAACAGCAGAGTTCAGTGACCTCCTCCACTGGGTCACCACCAACTGCCGGCCTAAGCATGGTCAGCATAACACAAGGCGTCTGTATGGTTGACTTTTCAACTCTTTCCAATGATTCAGTCACAAACTGGCATCAAACTCAGGTAATGCACAAGGAAAATGCTTAAATACTTAAATTTTTCATTGCTGAAATATTCAAATTTTTCATCTAATAATTTTCATTTTTGGATTACAATAAGTCATTGTCCAATTCCCATCTAAACTGTTTTCAGTGTCTAACATTCATGTAGAAACTAAAAGCACTGAGCAATACAAAAAATATAAAAAAATGACAAATTTTGTAACTTTCCAGGAAAAGTCACCTTGACAGTTTTTCCAGTGTGGCTTCCTCCATGTGTGTCATCCAAAAGTCACCACTCACCATTTTACAATCAGGTAACTGTTTTTCTTTTTCTTTTCAATATCTCATAGTTCAGTTTTGCCACCTGTGGACTAAAAAGGGAGCCTTAGACCAAGGACCCCAGGAACATGATGATGGCTGGCAGCATATAGATGGTGATGGCACGATTTAGTGACATGGTCTCCTTTGAGGCACCTGAGGGAGGCTGCTCCCCCTCACTCTTGGGAGTACTGCGGCCAGGAGTTTCATGTGGGGGGGTCTTGTGAACTGGCCGGCGAGTCTTGGGTACAAAGCCTCCTGATCCTTCATAATCATCCCCATCCCAACCTGCACCTGAGCCCTCATAAGCATTGTTGTTGTCCCGTCTGCCTCCTCCTGAATTACTGTACAAGTAGATGTCTTCATCATCATCGTAAGAGTCGTCTTCGTACCGGGTCCTGTCATCTCCTTTTCCAGACGAGGTGTAGGCATCCTCATCATCTGGGGGATAGTGCCCAGAGGAGGCTGGGGGACCATCACCACTGCCACTGCCACTTCCCTCATACCCTACTGTGGCATCGTCACCGACAGTCTCTTCATTCTGTCTGTTGCTGGTCTTCAGCCAAGTCTCTGAAAGGTTTGTGTTTTGTCTCTTATATTTAAGTAGAAATCAAGGTCACAGATCTAGATCCAGTATGGTGCACAGAATCAAACCAATTAACAATGAGCTACACTTCTTACAGAGAGAGAATCTCCATGAGAAAAGTGTAATTTACTTTCTAGATGATGCCAAATATTTTCTATTGGTTGATAACATATTAAGGTATGTTTGGTCACTTTTTCCTTATTAATTTTTTTATGATGACATTATGTATATATATTTCTTAATGCACTGTGTGATCTGCATAAAGCTGAAATATGTGATGTATAGCATAATATTTAAAAAATGCAAGACTGTGCAGTTACAGTTATACCATGATGTTCCCTTAGCCATATGCCAGTACATGGGCATGAAAGATTTTGTGCAGCATTTAGCAATATTATGGCAACTCCAGTCTTTATAGTTCAACTGAAAATGCATCTTGCACACGTCCTCAGCATCCTTTCGTTTGACAATCCAAAACTCAAGTAAAGGATTCATGTTAAAATGAATTGTATAGTTAAAATACAATTTAGTAACAATCCAGTATGCAGTACAGAAAGATTAAGAAAACACTTTTATATACATTCAATATAGAGAAACCATTTGTGAATGGAAGACAACCATCACATACTTGATTACAAAGCAGTTCTGAATGTGGTGGCCCAGCCAAATGAAACATTTATATTGCAACAGTTAGGGCAATATGCAGCATATCAAGGCAAATTATGTATTTGAAGGAAAAATTAGCTGTTCATACAAAATAGTGAGGAGAATTTGTTAGTCATTCATGTAATCTCATTCTTTATGATGTGAAGTCTAACATCTTTGGAATAGGAAGCTAAGGAGAAACTACAAAATGTATGGAGAGTGTATGGAGAGAATATGTAGTGTCAATGTTGGGGCACACAGTGATACACATATATTGTAGAAAACTTGCTGTCATCATGTCAAAGAGGTGCTGAATTAATGAAATATATTAATGCTGCATACTAAATTTGAAACTTATTTAATCTAAAGTTTTCATTTATTCTGTATATTAGTATAACAGTAATTATTACTATCACTGAAATTTATAGAAACTAAGTTAAATGGAGTAGTTAAATGAAGTAATCAAGTTATGTGAGAGGCTGTAGAGAGGCAGTGAAGGTTGTGTTTTACATGGTAAAGTTGATGACATGGGGTGAAGGGTTGATAAGACACAGAGCATTTCTGATGAATCTGTAGGTCACATGTGGTTGCATATCTGGTCCAGTTGCCTCATAAGGGGGCAGGCAGATTTGTGCCCAGTCTTCAGAGAGAGAGATATGTTATGACCGATTTCTCCACAAACCCTATATTAGACCCCAACACAAGTTCATTGTAATCCTGTTTTTAGTTTGTGTATAAGAATAATGATTATAAGTGTAATGTATTCATGACTGATGCATTAGTTTACATTAAGAGTAAAGATTATATAATGTAATGCATTTGATGACTGATGAATACGTTGGGCTACCTACCTACTAGTGCTGCGAGTGATGAGCAATGTCAAGATATAGATATAACATACACGTAGTAGATTGTCATTTTTCATAAGTTACTGCGCAAGTAAACTGTCATGATTGATTTATGTGTGTCTTGCATATGAAATAAATATTATTAGTACAATGTGCCAGGTCTGCTGTAAACCTTAAGTATAGAGAGGAGGAATTCATTCTCTTAGGACCAAGATGTGTAGTCAGCAACTCCTTGACATGATTAAGTCATGTGTGGCCAGCCACACAACTAGTGTGCCATTGTATCCACCATGGAAAAGTGGCACTCCTATGGTAACAGTAGAGTTGTTGTTGCCTACTGCTTTGAATGACCTTTCTTAGAGAGGTCAGTTTTAGTTACACTTTTCTGAAGGAACCAGTGTTTCTATATCAAGTATTTCTGCCCTTATTTATCATCAGCTTTGAGAAACATGTACATATTATTAGCTTGTGCAAATTTCCTGTGATGTTTGACATGCACAATATAGTGAGTGACTGTATTACAAATTAAGGTCTATTACTAAGGAAATATGTCAGCAAACTAGGATAAATCAAGCTATAATACAGTCATTCTCTACATAAGTCTTAAAACTTAAGAGACCAGACAGAGCATTGTAACTTGACTTATTCCACTTTTGCTGATGTATTTCCTTAGTACAGTCTCATTCTCACAACACATAATAATAAAGCCTCACTTTAACTCAGACATATGTAAAATTTGCACATGCAAATGTGTGTGTTACTCAAAGCTGTAGAGGCATGAAGAAAAAGTGTGTTTCTTCAAGCAAGTGTAATTAAAAACGGACTTTTTGTCATTCAAAGTATGTATAAGGACTCCACAGTTCCTATAGAGGTAATGTTTCCTGTACCACTTTTCCATGATGGATACAGTAGCAAAATAAAAGACAGGCATGGTAGTTGGCCAAATGCAGCTTGCCATGATTATATCAAGATGCACTATTTATGCATCTTACTTCTAATATATGAACATTTTGCTTGCAATTAGAGCCAAATGCCAACCACCTATCAATGGAGGTAATAGTGCATAATCAGTACCAATTTTCCTGCTATCCTACAAACAATAGTAATGTGAGCGTAGTTGTATAGTACATGCTGCCAATATTCAGGGATTTCTTGAAATATGAATCATGTTTTTTTTTATATTTACTTTTTTTAATGATAAAGAATTGGTTGGAAAAAGATCAATAATGAGTATTGATATTTATTTGTTTTTACTGGGAAAGATTAGGTTAAGTTTGGGCTGCTTAGGTTACTACAGATCATTTTATTAAATGAAGCATGTATCCTTGAAAATAATAGAAACAAATCTACAAATGATCTTTCAGTTATCTATACATTGTTATACAGTAAAAATTTATCATGGATCTATCTAGCACGATTGATTGATTGGTTTAATTGAATCTACAGTAACCTAATCTTTTTTCAGTAAAAGTTAGTAATATTTAAAAACATGATTACTGAAATCTTTTCACAAGAAATCACTAAGGATTTTGTGAAATCCTTTATTATACATATTCCCCATAATTCACCATCCCCATAATTCACCAGTCAACTAGTCCCATGTTTGTCTTGAAAACTGGCAAGGGCATATGGCACTTACCAATGTGTAGCATAAACCTCTATTATTTATTGAATATGACAAAGATGGCAACAGTGGCTGACAAGGTATACACTACAGTGATCTATGAATGTTAGCAGCATGCACAAGATAACATGGCTAATACTATGATTTCTATGATAGCAGGAGTATTATAGTGTTGGAATTAGTAACACTATCAACTTCATTTTGGAGGGTGATTAGCACTGGGCCCCTTGACAGGCAGCCACTCCTGATAGGCATTTTGGATTTTGATGTCTTTTATGCTTGGGGTCATGAGAGAAAGTCAGATTTTGAGAAGGTGTGGTGACTGGCTGTGGTGCATGAATATCCTGTTAAGGGAGGGGGGAGGGAGGGGTGCATGCTGTGACTCAGGGAGGGAGAGAGAATTGTAAATAAAGCTTGGTGCTCAAGTTACTCAACAAATCTCTAAGGGGTAGACAAAAGTTGGTCATTCTCTACAACCCCACAGATATTTGTGTATCTTATTTCTAGTGCCAGGCTTTAATGGATGAGATGTGTGATATAGATAAGGTCTTTGCAGAGAAAGACTGGAATGGCCACATCCTTACCTTCATCAATCCATGATACATCTTTCCCCAAGTATGCATCAAGCAGCTTGTTGGTTATGACCTTGATCCGCATGATCTGCTCGTCCATTTCTGAGCTGTGGTGAGGAGGCTCAGAAATGTTCAGTCCACTGCTTGCTTCATACCTGAGGGTGAATTTTTATTGAAACATCTTCATGTCATCAAAGCTATGCTCTACATTTAAGATATTCTCACATTAACTGAGCATACACCAGACTCCTTGTATTTATGGTCACTTGAATAATGGATACCCTAAATAGCTGCAAAGATGATCAAAGCACCATATTAATAAAAATGTGATCCAGGAGGAAAAAAAAAAATTGGAGTGAAGTTTCTGAAACGAGTTGAAATTATTGTATAATCACAGATGCTCTACTACTTAACAGTGATCACTCTAGGCAAGTTTTAAGATTCAGATTTGGTTCAACTGTACTTCCCAAATTACACAAGATAATTTTTTCTTTGGTCAAATTAATTGTGATTACTCTTGTAACAGAACGTTAAGAATATTAACAGAACAGGACTGGATTTATCCAAAGTTTCTCAGCAAATAAATTACAACCTGCCTGATACTTACTTGCCAAGCTTGGTGCCTGTCCAGCAGCTGGCAGCTCCTTCCTTGGCTGCATCTCTGCACATTTTGGTGGGAAGCTCACTCCAAAAGTCACGTGAATTCCTAATCTGTTGGAATTTTTCAATATGTGCTCTCTTGGATGCTAAAATTGTGTTGTGGTCAGACAGGTGTAAGTTAACAAACCACAAGAGTGAAATATTCCAGTCTGGCAATAAAATAGTCTGGCTAAGCTAAGTACATGCTTATAACACTTCCATGCTATGAATAAAACTCTTCCCTAGACTGAACTAAATAAAATTTTTCTAGTAATGTGGACAATTGTTAATTTTTGCAAAATTATTCTAGAAGTAGTCAATTTTCTTTGCATAATACTACATAATATCTTACCTTAGTCTTGATTTCATGGACGTGTCTACTGACAGACACATCATCAGTATCCCTGTCCCTCTTCTTATCTTGCCGATCATTGCTTCTGAAGTCCAAAAACTCTGGTGTTAGCTCACCACGAACTGCCTCTCTCCTCTTGCGTCCTAGCTGAGGGGGACCACACCCCTTGAACACCTGTGAATACATAAAAGATATTTTAAAATACTTTAAGTGCATTTTAATACAAAGCAAACACCATGCTGTGGCATTCTGTTCCTTTACTTATGTATACTTTGTTCATCAGTAGCCCTTAATTAAATGCCTTCCAGACATCTTTCTATAAAATCACTTCCTTCAAAATATAATATTTCTTAGTGATATCAATAAATTAAAACTTAGACCCCACACTTGCCTTGCATTAATAATAACAATGTCATTCTAATTCACTCTTATCATTAAAAACTCAACCTAATATGGGTATTAATCTCATTCACTCTTTCTAGCAATGGTAGCCTGACATCATTCAAAATCAACTTTATCAACAAAACTGCCTGACTGAGACACATTCAGGTCTTACCTTCTCAGAGATATCTACACCGGACTCTTGAAAATTCATGATTGCATCTGAGATTTTGTAATTTACTGGCTGGACAACATTATCAATGTTGAAGGGATTCTCTAACCTTTCCCCAACTTTAACCATGGCATCTGAAACGGGGAAAAAAAAAAAATAAATAAATAAAACATCAAATACCTTTTCCAGCCAAAGGTAAAACTGTTATAATAAAGGGCTGGATTCTACAAGAAATTTTAATAAGTTCCTTCTTTAACATCTAACTGATCCTTGTGGTTTAAGATTGTGGAATTGCAGTGTAATAACATCATTTTTGTGATTGGCAGTCTTGCCCAGTTCTCAACAAGAAAACAAACTTGTAACTAAGAACTCATAAAATCCTTATCTGCATCTTGGTCATGCTGAAAAGATGATAGAGTGACTGAAAGAAGGCCTGGTAAGCTGCCATGAGATGAAAAGAGTATGTAGTTTCTCAAAATGGTGTCATTTATAAATTACCCTACCAAATAAATAAAACTGCACTGATGCAGCTTGTATCAATACAAACAACACTAAAACCTCCATACATACGATGCCAGTTAGTAATTAACAATTCTAGACTCATCAGAAAAAAAGATATGCTATGACATCTAAATAAAGAAAGAAAAGGATAAGTTACTTGAGGATCCAAATTTCTGCCCTTTTACACAAACATACTCAAGATGACTGATGAGAACCAACCTCAGTGGTGCAACACTGAATAAACATGGTATCAATCTTCGCTTCAGAAATGCTATCAAAGTAATAAAAACCCAGACACACACAATACTAACCAACATAATCTATCCAGGATTCTACTAGTGGCTGGTGGTGGATCAGGCAAAGGTTGATGACTTCCCTGCAGTAGGGCAGACAAGGCCTCACTCCCTTATGACCATCACAGGTAGAACAGTGGGTCATCCTCATTAGCTCATGCACACAACTGATACTTGGATTCACCTGAAAACATTTGAAATATCATTAGATTGAGAATAGAAATTCCATAACAATTCTTAGAACTGTGTTAATTTTAAATTCAAATTAGCTGCTTATTCTCTGACTTCTAATGTGGTCATTTTCATATCTTAAGTTTTTATCCTCTCTCTTTTTCCTTTATCACTTACTCCACTCATATTTTATAGACCAATAATCATATTCCCTTTGTCTTGCATTTCTCTTTCAATCTGACACATTTCTTTGCAAAGTTTTCCTGTGTATACTTCACCCTCAATGCTGAGGGTGTTCTCAATCTCTGCCATCCAGCATTGATTCTCTTTTGTCAGGC
This sequence comes from Scylla paramamosain, assembly GCF_035594125.1. Taxonomy (NCBI): domain Eukaryota; kingdom Metazoa; phylum Arthropoda; class Malacostraca; order Decapoda; family Portunidae; genus Scylla; species Scylla paramamosain. The sequence goes on from NC_087158.1 coordinate 22,571,574, forward strand.
TGCTGCTTTGCTCATAATTGAGTAGATTGGTATGCTGTCATCAAGTAGGAAACTCGTAAATTAAAGCAAATGAAGAACTTGGCTTTCAAAGTAATGATGGCAGTGATGGCACTGAATGGCAAAAACATGATTATTAAAAGTTAAATAATATAACTTGCCTTGAGGACATTTTTCACCACATCTCGGCCTATTGCAAGCCCTTGGGCAAAGGTGCGTAAAGCCACAAAACTTCTCTTGATCTGAGTCGTGAGTTTCTTTGGAACTTCACCAAATGGTTTCAGCTGCTCCATGTGGTGAGTTACACATCGCAGGTATCTGGAAAAATTATCATTCTTTACATCATTCATTCATTCATTGGGAACAACTAGTCTTTTAATAGTTCATCTCAAATTCTTAACATGTCTTAAGGTCCTACATATCAGTAGTATGCTGTCCCTTGCAGACCACATCACTCCAATACACACTGTCCCATACATGCTCATTGTACTCATAAATGCTTGGAGCTCTGACTCAATACATAAAGGACACTCTTGCACTGTACTCTTGCAACTGTTCCACTTTCACCAGAAACCAAGGTTGTGGGACCAGATAAAAAAAATCATCCAACTTCAACTACAGGAAATTTCAAGGTTATGTCTGAGTCATGCTGAGTCTGCCCTTCACCCTTTACTACAGTACAGTATGTAGTGGACACATCTCATGCTGCATTACAGCAAGGTAGCATATGGGACGCAAATATAAGTAATTCACATTCCAAACCTCACAAAATAGTAAAAAAATAAAAAAATAAAATAAATAAAATAATAATAATAATAATAATAATAATAATAATAATAATAATAATAATAATAATAATAGTAATAAAATAAATAGAATAAAATAAAATAATAAAATAAAATAAATATTCCCACAACACATCTCCAAAATTTTGCGAATTTCCCATGAAAGGGCATACCTGGTCCAGCAGTGCAACTAATTAATTTATATAAAAACTGACTCTGATTCTAACCAAAAGTATCCAACACCTCAACTGACTCTGACTCCACAGTCCTGCTTTTAACTTTACTTCTGCCTAAGCAAAGGAAAAGTTATTTTCATTTATCAAACCTTCAAAGCATTCACTCTACATTCTTTCTTCTTTATCTACTGTTTTAGCAGCTCACAATTTACACACAATCAACTGATACCATTCTTTACCCTCCCCATATTATCCACTTCTTTCTAAAATAACTTCTCATTTTCTTGTAAGTTTTTATGTAAGTTTTTTGGTATTTTCTCCCATTTCTCATAATTTAGACTAACAACAATGTAATTTTGGTCCCTTGGCAACCAAACTCTGAATGATTGTGATCCATGGTGTTAAGGACCACCAATTAAGTTACCAACATAATAAGCAGTGACATCACACAGCCGTGAAAATACTTGAGGTGGCTCCACACGTCAACAGTCTGTAGTTATGTAATAAACATTAATTTGCTAAACCACATCGTGCATATGTATGTACTATGCAAAGAACTGCACAATAGCTGAAAATTCCTTAAAGTTTTTAAGTTATCATATACATTTCTATATGGCTATTGCAAGGAAGTGTACAAGCTCTCTCCCAACCACTTACCGGTTGTTAAAAGTGTACTGGACATTAAAGACGGTGAACATGCGTTGGTATAAAAGCTTGAAGAAGTTGTCCATGGTAACCTGCAGGTCCTGCTCTCCATTCCTGAAGTAGTCCTCCAGCTTGTCATACAGTGTGGTGAAGACATAGGCATTCTGCTGGTACAGGATGCCATATGTGCGGCTGAACATCTCATCAAAGTTTTTCCGACTCTGGTTGAGCAGCTTGTAGAACACCTCTGAGGATTGCAGGACCCAGTCAGTACAATACACAACACATTTAAGGCAGTTCTTAAAAAAAAAAAAAAAAATTGCTTCTCACATATATCACTTGCTTATTATTCTTGTCAGTACAAACAAAATAAGTGTACTACTCACATGCCTACAAAAGTTCCCTGAATAATGAACAAAAGACAACTCAAACATTATGTATTTTTCTTAACCTCACTGTGTTCAAACACAATGCATTTTGGTAAGGGTACACCGAGTGCATTTTGGTAAGGGTACACTTATCACAATGAGCAAAATTAACCTAACTTTACTCTGTGGTCACTATCTAATGGCACACACTCAAAACATGTTTAGAAGAAAGTTTACAGCCATTATAATCATTGTGACTAGTATACCTATGCAAGATTTACAAATATGGAAAATAACAAGAACTGCACAATGAGATGCTGAGAAACAGTGCGAATGCCCACAAACTATCTCCATTTCATAAAATGTTGACCAAAACCCCTGTTATGTATTTCTCTAAATGACAATGTCTATTAGGCAAAATACTCCACAACTTGCTACAAGAAATGAGCTTCATTGGCCACATAGGTCAGAGTAAATTTGGAGACAATCCTGTCTCACTCTGGCCAACATTTTTTTTTCCTGGTACAGATGTACCATTATATTATAAACTTGGTATACATTCATATATTTTTAAATCACTCATTTTTAAAATGTAATCTTACTTAATCTAACTGCCAGATTCAGATGGTACAACCCGTTACTAATAAAAATTCAGAAAAAGGTGGTCTTTACCTTGACAGGCTTGACTGACTATTAAGGGTAGTTTCTAGTACAGCCCAGTCCATCCTATCCCAGTTCTGCTCAGCCCAGTCCAGGCCAGCCAAGCTAAATCCTGTCTTATTCACCTTCATCCATCCACTTCAGCTCAACTCACTCCATCCAGTCCAGCTCACCCTAACCCATCCCACCCCCGCCATGCCATGCCTCACCCATCCCATCACATCCCAGCCCAGTTCACCTTGACCCATCCCATCCCAGCCACGCCTCACCCTAACCCATCCCACCCCAGCCCACCACGCCATCCTGCCTCACTCACCGTTCAGCTTCACGTTCTTCTTGCTGAACAGATTGGCCAGTGGGTTGAGGAGGTTCTTGAGGTTGGTGTCAAACTCCTGGCGGCTCTCCACGCTGAGCTTGCGTTCCATCACCTCCGTGCAGCAGGTGGTCTCTCCGCGGCATATCTTGAGGTGGTTGCCTGGAACACAAACACATCAGTCATTTTACAAAGTTCTCAATTCTCAAAAACATTGTGGTAAAGAAATAAAACAATAACCCCAATGCTTCCGCTCCTTCCAACAACCAAAATCTTTGGACAGAAAACTTCGATGCTTCATTCATTCCTTTGATGACGCTTCACTTTGACCTAACAAAATACCATTCCGTATCAGTTACTTCTCTTTCTCAGCAGGTTATACTGAAGCTATTTACGTACATCACATTTTCAAAAGACCAATGACAAGTTCCGTAATAGAAACGACAGATACAATTCCTGACGGATGCAACATCAATGTAAAAAAATAAAGCAACGAGTGGGTAGTAACGGTAGTTACATCGCGGTAATCTCAACGAGGGATTAAATATCAAACTGCTGTAAAACGGATGTGTGTACCCACGAAAATGTACCTTGTAATATCCATTCATGATTCATCTAATCTTTGCTAAGTGCGCGTTATGAAGACTGACATTCGTCCAACCTTCCGATATACCCTGTGGTGGCTCATAACACAGAACCAGTCGTGCAGCATCCTATTTCTGACATAAAACCCCAAGATAAATACGGCCTGAATCATCACTTTTAGGTCTATGTACAGAATCCACGTAAGGCGACCACAGCTACACCCTGATGGTCTGGGGGTGACGCAGCACGGCGCGGCTTAGCGACAGCCTATTGAGGCCCCAGCCGTCCCTTGAAAGAGTTGGTCTGACTTTACTTTTATGCCACTCACCCTTACGAATGCATTTACATACATTAAAACAAATGCGTTATCACTAAACACATTACGCTGGGTACTCGCATAAAGATCAGCCGCCGACCCTCACACCGCAGCTTTGTAATGACGCATCGGAAACAGTTCGTCTCTTTCTGGCGCCACCACTGCTGCACCGTGCAAACGTACCTTAGAGCAAGGCAGGGACGGTACTAGTACTGTGGGACCATCCTACTACTGTATTTCAACAGGTTCAGGTGAATGGCCGGTTCACGAAAGCCGGCACATGTAAATGAAGTAAGTGTGAGTGCCTGTTGGTCTCGTTTAGTCCGCCGCCGCCACCAAGACTGCGGATTCACGGTGACTGGGAGGCGAGGGAGTGCTTGGTGGAAGGGAACTTATGCCACCTTCTTTCTACCCACATCAGATGATCAAGCACTGCAATACTTATCACTGACAGGGCGAGGAAGTGTCCCAGTGCATGCGTGTAGCCCGAAGTGCGTGTGATGTCATGATCGTATTACTGTTAGGATTCGAGGTCGCCTTACGACACTTCTCGAGGCATCAACTGCTGTTAGGGAGCCGTGTCGAATCGAAGGCCAATAATGCGCTGGAGAAGGCCTGTAAACTGCCACGCGCCTTTAAAGACGAGTTACATTTAGAAGCCTTTTGTGCGTCGCTTCCAGAGAGAGAGAGAGAGAGAGAGAGAGAGAGAGAGAGAGAATCAGATCTATTGAAAACATGATTAACAGCACCCCCGCCTTCTCTCTCTCTCTCTCTCTCTCTAAAACCCAGACCACCACCACCACAGCCGCCGCTGCCCCCTGTTTCCACTACACACACACACACACACACACACAACTTGCCTCGTATATCCACTCAACTTTCTCACAACTAAGATTGTTCCATAAATCCCCCACGTACGTACATACAGGACACAGCGAGCGACAGACACAAACACTGCATTAATAAAACACTCCAACATATCCATACGCTCGCTCACTCACTCACATACTTCTCTTAACTTGCTGCAATACTGATACTTTGTTACTTTTCTGCTCATTAAGCGCAACTAACAAGGGAAGGGCGGGACAGGCAGCTAACTACTATTCTCTCTCTCTCTCTCTCTCTCTCTCTCTCTCTCTCTCTCTCTCTCTCTCTCTCTCTCTCTCTCGCTAACGAGTGTACAAGCCGGGAGACCAGCTGAGACTAGGAGAGAGAGAGAGAGAGAGAGAGAGAGAGAGAGAGAGAGAGAGAGAGAGAGAGAGAGAGAGAGAGAGAGAGAGAGAGATTATTACCAGCGGAAACATACATTAATCGACCTCACGGGAAAGGATAAACGAGGAGAGGCAAATTATAGGAACAAAAATGGGAAGAAGAAGAAGGGAAGGGCGGTGAGTGATGTAGGAGGAGGAGGAGGAGGAGGAGGAGGAGGAGGAGGAGGAGGAGGAGGAGGAGTACCACGCGGGAAAAGGTGGCGGAAATACGACTCCTTTTTATAAGTCAGTCTGAAGCGAAGAAAAATAAAATCAGAAAAAAAAGAGGAAAAACAATTAAATGTACCAAATCTCAAGGAGGAAGCAGGGTTGGGATGGCATGGCGGGAACGGATACTCTTGGATAAAGGGAATGAATAGACGGAATAAAGAGGGGAGGGGGAGGAAGAGAAAGGGTGAGTGCCAAAGAGAGTGGGGAGATACGGGGGAGAGGGGAGATCATGGCGAGGGCCGCACATAGAGCCATTTTGATCAACTATATCGATCTTCCCCTCACTTTCCAGCGCTCCTGAGGGGATGCGGCCCTCGGAACACAGGGAAATAGGGCCTTAGGAGAGGGGAGAGGAGATCAAGAGGAAGCGACGGCGGTGGCGTAGGATGAAGAGGAGGAGGAGGTGGAGGAGGAAGAGGCGAACGAGGACGAGTAGAAAGGAGAAGGGAGAAGGGTGAAATACGGAGCGAGGGGAGATGGGAGGACAACTAATCCCAGTGCTTACGTATTACGACAACCAGATATGGAGGAAGAGGAGGAGGAGGAGGAGAAGGAGGAGGAGAGGGGAGGTGAAGGGATGGATGACTGAGTGCTCATGGCGAAGAAAGGCAAACAGAGGGGAAAATGAGACTTGACGCAGAGGGAGCAATACTGACGCAGGGATGCACAGAGGAGGAGGAGGAGGAGGAGGTGAAGGGAGAAAGGGGAACTCTTGATGCAAAGGGGGAGGAGACAAGAGGGAGACTAGAAGGGAGACGATAGCCACTGGGGAGAGAAATGGAGAAGGGACTAGAATTCTCTCTCTCTCTCTCTCTCTCTCTCTCTCTCTCTCTCTCTCTCTCTCTCTCTCTCTCTCTCTCTCTCTCTCTCTCTCTCTCTCTCAGTCCTCTTGAGTTATAGCTATCGGAGAGTTGGGCGGTGTGGAGAGGAAGGAAGGGAAGGAGGAATGGACGAGCTTATAGAATGGTGGTGGTGGTGGTTGCAATAGTAATCCAACACCGACACATGGGTTCGAATCCCACGTGATGGAAATACGATGCAATACTTCTATGTGATAAAATACACACAGAAAAAAAGAATAAATGGCATATTGCGTAATGAGCAAAGGAACCGATATAGGAAGAGGAGGAGGAAGAGGAGAAAGAGGGACGGGTGGGAGAAAAAAACAGGAAAACGCTCAATGTGGTTATTTCCTTTCAATTTCCGAAAGAAAGGGAAAATAGCATCGTGGAGTTTTTGGGGAAAGGAAAGAAAATATAAGGAAAACTTGAAGACGGAATGAATGCTGAGAGAGAGAGAGAGAGAGAGAGAGAGAGAGAGAGAGAGAGAGAGAGAGAGAGAGAGAGCGCAGGTGGGAAACTGATAATATATGGAAACAAACTGACTCATTACCAACAGTGTCTCTTCTACTTGGTATTCTATCCCTTCGTTGCCTCTCACTCCCCTTTGAAACTTCCCTTAGACCTCCCCCCCCACTCTCTCTCTCTCTCTCATTCGATCACGTAACATGGAAATTCACATCGTGCTTATTAGCATTCCACTCAAGTCTTTCCTTTTACTAGTTGAAAGTGGAAGGGAAACAAAGGGAAGAGGAGGAGGAGGAGGAGGAGGAGGAGGAGGAGGAGGAGGAGGAGGAGGAGGAGGAGGAGGAGGAGGAGGAGGAGGAGAGGTGCGGGAAGAGGCAAGGGCAGGAACATCAAAGAAAGGCAGAGCTAAAAAATGGGCGAGGTGCTTTTGAAGACACTGTCCATTTATCTACATTTTGATTCGATCCTCCATACCCATCCATCATTTTATTTACGGAGAGAGAGAGAGAGAGAGAGAGAGAGAGAGAGAGAGAGAGAGAGAGAGAGAGAGAGAGAGAGAGAGAGAGAGAGAGAGAGAGAGAGAGAGAGAAGCTGCCCACGTGTCGGCCACTTCACACACGTTCTTGTTTTGTTTGTGTCTTGCAGTTGTTGATGTCAGTGATAGTAGTGGCCGTGGTCATGAAGGAGGTAGTGGTGGTGATGACAAGGAGGTGGTGGTGGTAGTGTTAGTGGAGGAGGATATAGAGAATCTGGTGGTGGTGGTGGTTGTGGTGGTGGTGAGTAGGATGTGGAGAATGTGGTGATGGTGATGAAGGAATCGGTAGTGGCAGTGGTGGTGATGATGAGGAGGTGGTGCTAGTGGTGATGACGCAGCAGGAGCGGGGCGTGACAGTAGCCTGGTGCCGCGGCTCACCACCACACTGGAAAGAGCAGCGATACACCGAATAACGACGTCTTAGCCACACGGAGGACTGCCTGACTACCTGACTACCTGACTGGCTGACTGACTGACTGAAACACCAAGTCACAACTCATTAACAGTTCTGGGAAATTTACTAAACTCTTTCCTTCCCTTGATCACTTGCTTGTTTGCTTATTGACTTGCTACCTGACTGACTGACTGACTGACTGATTGGCTAACTGACTGAAGAACCCTGCAGGCGAGAAACTCATTACAACTCACATATTTTAATTACTAACTCTTTCTTCGCATGACCGATTGCTTGCTCGCTTGATGAGATGGCTTATTGACTGATTAACTCACTGAATAAAGAATCACAAACATTACTGACTAATGAGATCAACTGAAAAATCTCTCTCTCTCTCTTGACTG